>NC_141536.1:106681588-106987725 GCF_021556685.1 Rattus norvegicus
TCCTGGTTCAACTGTCACCAGTTGTCACCTCTTCTCACTCTGCTGGCCCAGTTCATTTTCACAGGTAGCCTTTTTATATTCTGTCGTGTCTCCAGAAATCCAAGAGGCCAATAACACTGAAGGGTCAAGCAGTTCTTTTCTTTTTTTTTTTCTTTTCTTTTCTTTTTTTTGGAGCTGGGGACCGAACCCAGGGCCTTGCACTTGCTAGGCAAGTGCTCTACCACTGAGCTAAATCCCCAACCCTGGGTCAAGCAGTTCTAACAGCTAAGATTTAAAGGGACACTCAACTAGCAAGTGAGTCCAGACATACAGGATAAATCACACTACAGGGCCTAGATGCATTTTCAGAGCTAGGGGTAAGACCGTGGAAGTCCCCCAGGAGTGGGTGATGAACGCCAGCAATCTCAGGACTCAGGAATCAAAACCAGGGAAACAACTCTCCACCCCAAACACACACACACACACACACACACACCTTTGTTTGGGAAAGAAGTATACTTAGACTGATGGCATTAGTTGATCAAACATTCCTGGCCTCAGAGGAAACCTATCTATGGTAAAAAGATACAACAGGGGGTTGGGGATTTAGCTCAGTGGTAGAGCGCTTGCCTAGCAAGCACAAGGCCCTGGGTTCGGTCCCCAGCTCCGAAAAATAGAAAAGAAAAAAAAGAAAAAAAAAGATACAACAGAAGGGCTGGAAAACGGTTCACTGGTTAAGAGCACTGGCTGTTCTTCAAGAAGACCCAAGTTTGATTCCAGCAGCTCACAAATCTGCAACTCTAGTTACAGGGGACCTGACACCCTTTTCTGGCCTTCAAGGGCATTGCATGCAAGTGGTACACAGATATACACAGTGTCTATGAATATGCTGAACCAGAAACCACTCAGATTCAGGATCCCAGGAACATGGCCGAAAGCTTAGAGACTTTGACAAGTCCAACCCTGGCTAGGCCTGGGTATAAAAATGTTAAAATGTTTAACTACAGGAATGACAGGTACTGGGCTTTGGAACTACATCCTTGGGGTAAACATAGGCAGACTCCTTAGCTCAGAGGGCACTTGGCAGCTCCTGGGTAAGGAGCAGGAAGCACTCAGGGGCTTGGAGGTCAAGGTAGGAACTTTAGGACAAATAGTACAGGGGTTCATTCAGTCTGTGGAACCATCAGCACAGCTGTGCCAGTGAAGAGAGCTGGACAGCAGCTTTGAGAAGCCATGTAGGACAGGGAACCAGGATGTCTGCTGCAGACCTGCACAGTCCAGCCTTCCTTCTTTCCTGGCTGTGACCTCTGGTTTGATATTGTCAGGATTCCATTTTCCTCTTAAGATAGGGGCCATCGCCAGCCCATACAGGGGCACAAGGGGGTGGAGTGGGAATGCACGGATTATCTGTCTAATGTCATTCTCCCTACTTTTACAGATGAGACTCTCAGGGGCATGAAAAAGAGGGAAACATATTGCTGTCCCATGGTATGCCAAGCCAGCTCTTGCCTCTGCCCCTGAACCTGGTGCCTTGCATAAGGTCTTACTTGACTGCCTTCCAGAAGAACAGATGGGTTTTAGGAAGGTTACATATCACACAGGCTTGCACAGCCAGAAATGATGGGGCTAGATTGGAACCAGGACTCAGGGCAAACCTACTGCCTTGCCAGGCTGGTGTGCTTTCCATCCGGTAAGTGATTCTGGCTGAGCATAAGCAATAGACTTGACCAGACAGTTTAATGCCAGAGGCAACCATAAGACCTTCAGCTCCCCCTAGTTAGGGCTGTCCCTAGACCCAAGGGCCCGGCTGTTTCTGCTAATCAGTCAAAAGCCAGTTAGTTATATTATAAACCGCGTATCCACATCTCTGTCATAAGGCTCGGATAAGAGAACCTAGGGACGGTCTGACCACTAGGTTTCAGAAGTGATAGGTCCAGTGCCTATCCAAGCCAAGCATCCCCTCTAAAGCATTGCCCAGTCCTGAGTGCCTGGAGAGAGAATGGCAGCTCCTTTCCCTGGGGCACCTCAGGGCAAGCTGGGCAGGTGAGGCCACTTCATCTTTCAAGTTAGGCATAGTCATTGATTCCCTCCTAGCCCAAACTTCTGGAGGGTCAGTGAGGGACAAGTGCTGATTAGAGGCCCTTCTAGTGACCCAAGCCTTTGGGGGGAAACCAAGAGTCAACGTCAATCCCGTTCAGGACAACAATACACTCGGTCACAATGCAACAGGGAGTTCCTCTCTAGGTTCTGTGGAGCCAATGTCTCCCTCTCCTGCTCTACGGGAACAAAGTCCTCTTGGGGCCCCATTCAACCCCTTCAGTGGTTTACTAAGGGCTGGCCAAGGGCACTACTTTGCTACTGATAAACCTCTCCATGGTGTGTCTGCAGCCAACAGGGAGTGAAGAGGGTGTCTCCCCCACTGCCCAGACAGGAAAACGAAGGTTGATTTGGTCTCAAGCAGTAGCACCTTACCAGAGCCAGGGATTTCCCTGGAAGACTTTGAGAGTCTTGTCTATACCTAGGGATCATGCATATGCCCAAGGGAGCATCTGACAGCAATTAACTCACAATACACCAATCCTCACACTTCGAACCACCCCCATACCACACACTCACAAAGCACAGACGTTTAGGATGCCCACAGGGCCAATTACCAGTCACTACCAAGACAAGCCACACATGGATTTCCCCTGGCAGTACTAGGCATTGTCCATCCTGGATGCCGGCCTGGCTGGCCCTAGATGACCCAAAGTCACTGCATGCAGCTTTGTAAAACTTGTCAGTTTATTCCACTGTGCCATCCCTAGCCAGGAGTCCTGATCCAGACTTGGCTAAAGCATTTCTCTCAGGTGGTAGGAAGAGACTCCCAAGCCAACTTCTCTACATATACAATGCCAACCAGCCTCCCTGGGACCTGGCTGCTTCCCTTACTTATTCCCCAGACTCTTCATCTCCTGGTCACGTCTCCCTGGCCATCTATCTCTAGGCCCCAGCCTGCCCACCACCATCACTGTATCCTCACCTCCGAGCACCTGCCATCTTCTGCTTGGCATGTGTCTGACAGGGAGTGGGAAACCCAAGCAGGCATCTGCCTCTGAAGCATCGTGGCGGCTCTCCAGCTGCACGGGAAGATCAGGAACTTATACTCTGACTCAGAGCTCCACCCTCCTGGCCGCCCCTGGGCAGTGACTGGGATGGCTCAGGGAGGGGTTAAGGTAGGTAGACATATGTGCTACCTGGGCCTACCTAGGGTCTCAGGACCAAAGGAACCACAGGTCTTCAGATCTTAAAAATCCAGAATGCAGTCAGGGTTCTGGTCACTGGGGTGGCCCATGGTCTGCCCCTGGGTGCTCAGAATGACCAGGCTATGGCCATAGGATGGTAAAAAGAACATTCTGGACTTATGGCATATTTCTGCCAAGATGCAGGAAAGCCTTATCTCTCTAGTTTGTGAAGATGGATGCATAACCAGGAGGTGAATAGATGCTTTACCTCAGGACCATGGCCTGACATACCAGGAGCTGTAGACAGAGACTTCTCAAGATACAGGGACTAAAATTCAGGTCCTTACAATAGAGAGTGAAGAAAGCAAGCACTCGCCCCAACCATGGTAAGTAGAAGGTCTAGGCTCATGAGTTCTGCCACCCTCTTGGGAGGCCTGTGAGTAGAGAGCATCTGCTCAAGCCCAGCTTGGGTTACTCCACCTCCCTGATCCTTATCTCTGCCTGGGTTGGCTCACCTCTGGCTTGCCTGAATCCACACTGGGAGTTTCCTGTCTGGGCTCTTGCCTGAGGCTCAACAACCGGCTTTTCTGGCCCATAGATAGGATGGATATATTTTGGAACTATGGGTGAGACCTGAACAGAGGGATGGGTAGAAGGTGGTCAGCAGCATCTCGGTAACCTTTCTGGATTCCAGGGCCCTAGAGAGACCCTTTATTTAGCTCATTGACCTCAAAGCTTCCCACTGTCGTGAACAGAAATATAATACCCACATCCTTTAATAGACTTCACAAATTCAGTTAAGTTCACCCACCTAGTAAGAACTTGCTGTATACATTCTACTAAATACAGACATCCAGACTTAAAGTCCAGCTGGGGAGCCAGATACTTCTAACCCCTCATGAGTTCTAAGGTTTGGATCTCCCTAGGGTCTCAAGGATCCTAGAAGGATCAACATGCACCCTTCCAATTTGGGGAGCCCTGTGGTTTATCGGCTGGAGGACACAGGGCTGGAAGATGGATTGTGGCCGGAGAGGGATAATGTGGTTCTAAGAAGGCTTCATGGAGGAGATGACATTGGAAGTCATTTCAACAGCTAATGATGGGAGGGGAAAGGCATCCTAGGAGGCAGGAACAGAATGAACAAGAGCAGGGTATGCTTAGGTACGCAAATGACTTACATGAGTATTGTGGGAGATAATATAGGAGGGCGGAAGAGATGGGGACGTGGGAGGTTGTGGAAGCTGGGAAGGAACAAACCTGGAAAGACAGAGTAGGGCCTGTGACCTCCTTGCACGCTCCCCCAAGCCGGTTCTTCACTGTGTGACAGCATTCTATAAACCTCGGCCTTAGAGTGGCCTCTCAAAGGCCGTGTTTTAAGACTTATTCTCTAGGCAATAGGGAACCATCAGTGGTTTCTGAGCAGGGCAGTATGTTCAGAGTTGAACTTTTAGAAGGAAAGGTCGATTGGTGTTGAAGCAGTGGAGCCATGGGAAGTGATAGAGGAATCGTTTATCAAAGGGCAAAAGACTGGGAAGTGAGAACACAGAGCCCAGGACAACAGAAGGTGGATCAGGAGGTGCTGTGGCAACCTGACCACAGTACTACCCCATCCTCAAAGCAAGGGAGACTCCTCTACCCCATATCTTCTATCCCTCCATCCTTCTCAGTAAGGTCTGCTGAGGGCAGATGTGCCACTCCAAGACAGTATTAGTATTTGGTCCTCTACTGGCTACAGAAGCCAGCCATATGGCCTGCCTCCACACACAGCCCAGCCACTCTATCCATTCTGAAAGTTTCCTCATCATTTACCGGTACCTCAAGAGCAGAGTCTCGACTTATTCCAATCGGGTTAAAGCAGTTGAATAGAAACAACGGGAGTCGTGGCAGGAGCTTCTCTCTCTATACCTTTCCTGGCAGTTCTGACCTATGTGGAGCCTACAGCCTCTCATGGCGGGGACCCAGTGGACACATGTATAAGAAGTCACTTGCCCTCCTGTGTGCCCGCTTCTGAACTGACTGCCCAGGAAGGTTCTGGAATGAGACAAGAAGTCATCATAGAAGGGAGTGGTCAAGAAGTCATCATAGAAGGGAGGGGTCAAGAAGTCATCATAGAAGGGAGGGGTCAGGATGGGGTTGAGTTAAAGCCAGTTGTCCCTTGTGAGGACTCTAGAGAAGGTGGAAGTGAACTTAGATGTGAGTAGGAATGCAAGGCAAGGAGAATTATCATCATGCCCAGCAAAACCTTGGTCATTTAAGGGAGCTTAATATATGATAAAAATGTCTGTACAGGGCTGGAGGAATGGCTCAGTGGTTAAGAGCATGTGCTATGCCTGTAGAGGGCCAAATTTTAATTCCCAGCATCTACATACCCCAGGCAGCTCACAGCTACCTATAATTTAGCACTAGGAGGCCTTCAACTTTTTCTGAACCCTGTCGGCACCTGCACAAAGTCACACACATAATTTTTTAAATAAAAAATCTTTTTAAAAGCCTGAGGAGCACATACATGTTATCTCAGTACTGGGAGATGCACATACATGTCACATACACACAATTAACAGTGCAGATCAACAGGGAAAACACAAACTAACATGATTTGTAAGCATGGTGGACTACATGGAGCAAACATAAGAGAACTTCACTTAGTGCTCTATAAAATGATGGGCTGTAAACAACATTGACACAGGAAGGATCAAATGTCAAAGTGTTAATTGATGGTGCAGGCAAAAGTGACTTCCTATGCAGAATAAAATAACTGAGTATTCTCCCTTAAATGCTGTGTTAAAAGAGATGACAGGAAGAGAAGACCAACACAGTAGGAAGACAGAGAAATAGGAATTAAAAGCACAGTGAAGTTTCACAACCGCTATTAAATTGAAAAACCATGAGGCAGTTGAATGATGGCCAATGTTGGTGGCATTGTGTTCCCCACAGAAGAGGAGACTGAAGCCACAGTTGATCTGGGACTGTTAGTCAAAGTGGATGTTGATATAACAATGTCGGTTCAAACAAACACTACAGGCCGAAGGGGGTTGGGACTAACAGGCTGATCCATAAGCCCAGATCCAGCCGCCAGTGTCACAAAGCACAAACAGGAACTATAGAGGTGGCTCAGCACCCAGGAGCACCTGCTGTTCTTGCAGAGGACCTCCATTCTGTTCCCAGCGCCCACATGGTGCTTCACAACCGTCTGCAACTCCAGTTCCAGGGATTCTGATGCCTTCTTCTGACCTTCTTAGGCAGAAGCACACACACACACACACACACACACACACACACACACACACACACTCACCAATCTCACACAAAATAAGATGAATAAATGAGAAAATACTTTGAAAAGAAAAAAATGAATATGCACATAGACAGATTTTCTGTACAACTTCTTTTTTTTTTTTTTTTGGTTCTTTTTTTCGGAGCTGGGGACCGAACCCAGGGCCTTGCGCTCTGTACAACTTCTTAAGCTGTGGTCACAGCCCCTTAAAGTGACGATGACTATGAGGAGTCACAAAAATCTGGCAATAGTAAAAATCTAAGTGAATTTTGTTTTGGGATTAGAACAGAAATTCCAACAAGTTCTCAAACATACCAAACATACATTGGTCATCTTGTACTATGCATTTCTGAGAAGAGTCACTTCTGATTATAAAATAAAACATCAGTCAACTCAACAGACATCGAAGATGCCACATTCTGCCACATCAAACATTTAGGCAAGATTTATTTGTGTGTGTGTGTGTGTGTGTGTGTGTGTGTGTGTGTGTGTAAAAATAAACAAGTAACCCACCTTGTCAGTACAGACATGTTCTTTTATAGATCATTAGCAAATGGTACAGTAATGGGCACGCC
The DNA here is from genome assembly GCF_021556685.1 of Rattus norvegicus. Taxonomy (NCBI): domain Eukaryota; kingdom Metazoa; phylum Chordata; class Mammalia; order Rodentia; family Muridae; genus Rattus; species Rattus norvegicus. Next base: position 106,688,641 of record NC_141536.1, read on the forward strand.
AAAGAATTGTTTTCTAAATGCATTGCCTCTCGATTTTCCCCACTCAATGATTTGCTTGTTTTATATTCTTAATTCCCTGATGAAAAAGTGTCAAGAGTGGGAAGGTTTATAGGACCCTTCCCCGTGCTGTCAGAACTCTGAAAGCGTCATGTGCATCACTGGGAGTGCAAACAGAAGGAGGTGGTCACGAACCACCCAGAGCAGCGAGTTCAACTCTCGCGGGCAAGTCAAAGTGAGAGTGGAAAGGCAGGAGACTGGGGCATCTACATCGCATACATATACAAAAATTAAAATGGGGTTGTGCAACCTAAATACATTATGTATCCAACATACTCAAATAGCATCCTTCCTGCAGGGAAGGGAAATGTTATGTGAGAATTGAGGGAAATTGATCAAGAAACCCAGCACTGGACCAAAGATGGTCCTGGCTCTGCCTCTGAGAAATTTGGCTTCCTTTAGCTTTTCTCATTATTGCTGTCAACTGCTCTACTTCGAGCCATTGTTCTCCCCATCTCTATTCCAGGCTAGACTAACAGGAGCATCTGCATATATTTTATGTTTCTTTGGAGCCGTTCTTTGGGTGAGGTGCTGGGGATTGAACCCAGGATTTCATGCATATTAAGCAAATGCTCAACCATTGAGCTACACATCATGGAGCTCCTCTTAGGTAATCTATCAAAGAGCAAGAAGTGGTCTAAAGACATCAGCTAGATTATGTGGCTCCCTGATGGACACCCCTCAGTTTCTGCTCACTCTGCTGTCTCACCGTGAGATCTTGGGGTCTGGCTGTTCGCATCCTTCATTTTATTCTCTGCATCAACCAGCTATGCTGTCTCTATACCTGGATGGGACCAAGCTCTTTCCCATGCCGGGGGTTTTGTGTTTGCAGTGATTCTCTCTCCTGAAACCTCATCCCCCCCTCTTTGCAAAGCTGGATGCTGTTCCTCTGTCCTACCCCGGCTCAACATTGCTTTCTCCAGTAGTTATTAATTTAGTTCAGTTTATCATACTGTAGACGATCGATCTTGTTTATTTCCTTTTGTTTTGTGTTTCTGAGGCAGGGTCTCAATATTCAGATTAACCTGAAGCTTACCAATTAAGAGTAGCCTCAAATTCACACTCTTTCTGTCTCTGCCTCCTGGGCATGACTGCCTTGTTTATTTCCTTTTTTACTCTTTCTTCTTGAGTATAAGTCTTCTAAAGGCTTGGCCACATTTGTCTTGCTGCTGATTAGAAGCACCTCGAGCCACCAGTAGGGGGTGGGAAGACAAAGTCCAGCACAGGTGTCAGCAGGGCAAGGTGGTTCACGGGTATCATTTACAAAGTGATGGCGACTGGTCTCATGTTTATGTCACCCGAGTTAGTTCATTTTGAAGACTGATTGGGACCCAGAGGGAATAAACCTCTCACTCAAGATCACCACATCAGTGACAGAACTGTGACACAGGTCAACCTGCCCAGTTTCTGTCTTAACCACCCTACTCTGCTCTGGTGCGAAGCTCCTGGCCTGAACTGCTAGGTCCTACGTTGTCTAAGGCTTTTCCTGTGCTCCTTCATTCCCTTGATACATACATAAGCCTTAAAGTCCAAGACAAACAATGACCACATGCAATCACCACATAAAGTAAAAGGAAGTGTCATCATCTCTTCAGTTCATGTAAGATTTGAAAATGTCAGACATCAAAGTTAATGTGTTGAGTCAGGCACGGTGACATACACATGTACTGCCAGACCTCAAAAGGATTGCTACAAGTTTGAGACTAAGCTATGTAGTGAGTTCCAGGCTATCCTGGGCTACATGGTCAGACTCACCCCCCCCAACCCCACCCCCAGTCTCAAAAAAACAAAACAAACAAAAATGTTAATATCTCAAGATGTTTCAGAATTCCTGACTAATGAGCGGAAATATGATTTTTGTTTTGTTTTGATTTTTGAGATAGGGTCTCACTATGTATCTATGGCTGACCTGGAACTCATTATGTAGACCAGGAAGACCTTGAACTCATGGAGCTTCACATGCCTCTGCCTTCCAAAATCTGGAACTAAAGACATGCACCACCATTTCCAGCTTCCTAAATATTTCTTTTTTAAAATTGTGCGTATATGTGCACACGTGTTCTCTTCTGAGTATGGGTGTGCAGATGCCACAAGTATGGAGCTCAGAGAAGAGCTTCAGCTCTCAGTCTTGGCCTCCTATCTTGTGTGAGACAGGGTCTCTCATTTACTGCTGCACACACCAGGCTGGCTGGCCCTGAAATGTCCAGGGACTCTCTTGTCTTCACCTCTCATCTTACTGTGGAAGCCCTGGGATTGAAGGCATCACTACCACACCCGGCTTCCTGTGGGTTCTGGGGTTTGAACCCAGATCCTCACACCTGTTGCTTTACTCCCGCCCCTCCACCCCCAGCCCTCTTCCCAGTCTCATTTTCTTTAGTGTCAACAGTGCCTGTGACTCACAAATATTTTCCCGCCTCCTTTGACTTTAATAAGGCCGTGAAACCCTACTCAGTATGCTGCAGAGCACTTGTGTGTCCACGGACCAACATTTCTCAATCTCGTAAAGTCCCTGCTAATAAAACTTGTCACCTCTTGTCTCAATTAGATAATTGGCTTTATTTTTTCTGCTCCTGACTCTCTTATTCATGAGGCAAGATTGCCAGGAGTTTTTGTACATTTGTATCGACGACATCACTGTCTCCATGGTGAGAATAGAGTTGTCACTGTGTCATGGTGAAAGATCTGATTTCTGTCACATACAAGCCACCTGAACTTGAGTGTGTTATGTCCACCTATTGCCAAGTTTCTCCAACTGTAAATGGAGGGACACGATAGAATCCCCTCCCAAAATGGTTGCTAAGACTGGGGGATACAAAGGGCTTAGTTGGCACATGGCTGGCTAAGGTGGTCAATCTTTTGTCTCTGTTTGACTGATTTTGGAATAGCCCAGGGGACACACATCTGGATATGTCTGTGAGGTTGTTTCCAGAGCGGTGTAACTGAGGAGGGAAGAGTGCGGACAGCATTATCTCATGGGCTGGGGTCCCTGACTAATAAAAAGAAGAAAGTGAACTGAGTAACCACCCTCATTTCGCTCTGCTTCCAGTCCTGGACTTAGTGTGAGCAGCTGCCTCAGGATCCGCTGCTACGCAATCCCCAACATGATGTCACAGAGGCATGAAAATGAATGGATTTTCATGACCCTGTAATGCTTGGCTGTTGAATGAGATGATCCACCACTCGAGGACATTGTCTCTGAGCCAAGGGTGAATGGGAAAATAATACAAAGACTTCAGGGTGCTTGAGGGACTCAAATGAGCTCTCTGAGAGCTTGGCCAATGGGGACAAAGTGGCTCTCCAGAGGAAGCATGTGACCTTGCCCTTGAAGAAAGAGTAGGGGCCACATTAGTGAGGAGAGCAAAGGGCACTGTCAGGTGAGATAGTAAAGGCTAGGTAGGTTTGGAGAGGAGATTAAAGACTCAGCTAGGGAGACAAAGAGTCAGGGTCCCCTGGTGTTGGCAGTGTGACTCCTGGAAGGGCTTTAAGGAGGTAGTGTTTAAGAAAGAGCAGGCTTGAAGCAAAGTGTCACCATGGGCTACTCAGGTGTTTTAATAGTACAGGCGTTTAATCCTTGCACTTGCAAAGCAAAGATCTCTGTGAGTTCAAGGTCATTCTAGTTTGCATAGTGGGTTCTAGACAATCGAGAGCTACATAATGAAACCTTTTATCCAAAAAGAAAAAGTAGAAAATGATGGCGGGAGATACTCAAGCAGCCATGAAAGCTTGGACGAGTGCACCTGCCTATATATGTACACACCTGTGCACACGTTCCACACACACACACACACACAGACATGTATGAAAATACAAAGAGATGTCCTGTGGGATGACAGGTGGCTGTCATTTCTGTGTGGCCTAGGTGAATAGGAAGGGAGGTATGCCTCTTTCAACAGCCAGTGTGGCTCCATGGCATGAGTCATGGCTTGCCAAAGGTCCCTTGGTCATCAAAACCCTTGCTTCTACTTGTGGAACATAGTCCCTGGTCTAGCTCTGTAGACACATTGGTTTCTAGGACATCTTTTGTCACAGTCTCTGGCTGCCAGTCTGGGCCTGTGCATCAGGGCTTTGGAGTAGGATCTGCAGAAGGGATTTGGAGGAGGGCCTGTGTCAGAGGGAGAGGTGGGAGACTGGTAAGTGCTATTCATATTTTCACTTTGCCTCTGGCCCTCCCTGACCTAGTCAGAGAGCGCCCTGCAACATCTGGGTTCAGATTGTATCAAAGTCCTCTGCAGTCAACCCAGGTTGACCTCATTGGCCTCATGTCCCTGCAGACTGGAATCAACTTTCAGAGGGTCACATAAATGCAACCATTCACACTTTGCTCTTCTGTGCCTGGCTCCTTTTGTCCAGGTCATTGAAATGTACTAGGATTGCTGTGTGGTTTACTTTGATTACATACTTTGGAGTGGAGTGGCTAGGCCTGATTGATGGTTTTAGTGAGACCATGTCTGGACTAGTGTGAAAATCTCAACCCAGTGGACAAAGCCCTTCCTCCTGTTTGATTCTCCCTCCCTTCTCTCAGTTACCCCACTGTCCACTTCTTCCTTTTTGCCTCTTTTTGCCTCCTCTAGTTCTCCAGTCAAGTTCCTAGGTAACTCCTTAGAGCAGCGCTTCTCAACCTTCCCAATGCTGTGACCCTTTAATACAGTTTCTCATGGGTGGTGACCCTCAACCATAAAATTATTTTCATTGCTACTTCATAACTCTAATTTTGTTACTGTTATGAATCATAATGTAAATATCTGTGTTTTCTGATGGTCTTGGATGACCCTGTGAAAGGATAGGGGTCGAGACTCACAGGTTCAGAAACACTGCACTGTGTCCTTAGGCTACAAAGAGAGCATCTCTTGAAGGGAGGCATTGTTGAAACACTGGCCAGCATTTAGAAGTCAATAAATCAATTCTTTCCAAATTCTGAGGATGGATTATGTTAAGACTACATGGGTACACATACTGGACATAGAATTTATGTGTGAGATCAAAATAAATATCAAAATGAAAAATGTTGCAAAGTCTCCAGAATTATCAGCTACAAAAGTTTTCTGAGTATTCTAAAGAAGATGGCTTAGTGGCTGAGAACACATAGTGCTTTCTACAGGCCCCAAGCATCCTCCTCATGCAGCTCACAACCAGCTGGCAACAGTGTTTCTCTGTGTAACAGTCCTGCTGTCCCAGAACTCACTCTATAGGCCAGGCTGGCCTCGAACTCACAGAGCTCCACCCACCTCTGCCTCCCAAGTGCTAGTATTTTTAAAGATTGGGATGAGATCATGAGGAAATTTTAAAAGGAAGCAAAGTTTAGAAAACATACTAGAACATTTCCCCAGAAGTTCTACCCTTTAAGGCAGCAATAATTTACTGCTAGATATTCCTATAAAACAAGCTTCACGTGAACCACAATAACAAAACACACTGAGAATTGGAACATAATTTCTAACACCACTGACAGACATAAAACTTAAGGAAAAAAATTCAGTGGAGCAGACAAATCAATAAAGAAATAAACCAAGAAAGAAACATAAAAGATAATATTTCAATAGTCAGAATAAGTCCAAATACATCTGTGGTGGGCCACTGTCCAGGTGGCTGGATTTGGAGTCAGCTGAAGGCCCACCTCTGAGTTTATCCGTGATGCTGTTTCCAGAGAGGCTTAACTGAGGAAGAATGACCTGCTTCAATGTGGGTGGTGTTATTTCATTGGCTAGAGCCTTGGACTGATGGAAAAAGAAACTCGAGGAAGCCAGTGAGCACAGTGTGTCTCGCTCTGCTTCAGGGGTATGGATGCAATGTCAGCAGCAGCCACATGCCCTGAACTGTGAAACCTGTCAAAAGCGTGTGCTAGGAGGTCATAGGCAGTCTGGCTCGGGGACAGGGGGATGGAGTCAGCACTTCAGTTCTGCCAGGTGGCTAAATGGATGTAATGCTCCCGGTAAATTGTCTTCTAAATAATCGTGTTTAAACACAGAGGTTAGTGTTTACTAGCTTTGGTTGGAGAAGCTACCCCCACACCGGCCAGCAAGCAGTGGTAGCTGAAAAGATTTATAATTGGTCAAAGTGAAGAGAATAAACCATTGTGCAAAGCTCAGCCACAAGAAGGGCTGCTGTTATCACTCCCTCAAAGGCTCATGGCACATCAGGGAAGATGGGGCAGAAAAATACACAAAGGTGGGGGAAGGGTGGACGGTGGTGAACACTTACTTTCAGCCATGACATGGCCACTGCACTCTTAAACAAGATCTGTACAGCACTGGGCCTGTCAATACCTTGGCATTGCAAGGAGCCCACGGAACTCTGCCCCTCCCCGAGGATTTATGTGCTGTTAAGATTTGCTAGAGGGGTGAGGAACACTTTCTTCAACAGTGAGGGAGGGCCATTGGCCGGATGCCTGTGCTCCTGCAAGATACTGCTCACGTTCCTATAGGCAATTCCAACAAAACTCACTGGGTCTCTCTCTCTCTCTCTCTCTCTCTCTCTCTCTCTCTCTCTCTCTCTCTCTCTCTCACACACACACACACACACACACACACACACACACACAATGAGTGTCCTAATGGCAACTCTTATAACCTTCTCTTAGAGCTAGTTGATCATGACAGAAATGGTGCTGTGGGATGCTGTCTGGTCTTCAGAAGTAGGCCTAAAGAAAAAGACAGCTTCTAGTTCCCATTTCTCTTCTGGAATTTGCTCTTTGGAGTGGGCTGGCCTTGAAATCACAGCAATCCACCTGTCTCTGTCTCCTGAGTGCTGGGATTAGAGGCTTGGGCCACCATGCCCATCCCAGTTCCCCTTTATTATTTTTTTTAAATGATTTTATTTGTTTTTATTTTTATGTGCACTAGTGTTTTGTCTACATGCATGTCTGTGTGAAGATGTTGGAATAGGACTTACAGACAGTTGTGAGCTGCAATGTGGGTGGTTGGAATTGAACCCAGATCATTTGGAAGAGCAGCCAGTGCTCCTAACCATTGAGCCATCCCTCCAGCTTCCCAGGTCCCATTTCTTAAAGTGGGATTTTTTTTAAAAACAGTTTTATGCTGCTGTCTAGGAAATTGACTGTCATGCTGGAAAGGTGGCATGTTGCTGCCCTTGTCATAGCTTAAGTTGACTCCGCCTTACCAGTCTCCCATGACTATTCACCAGTCATGGGAATGGAAAATCTTGGACAACTCCCAAAGGATTGGACCACCAGCTGTGGACACTCAACTAATCTTAGACATTTCTAGGAAGCAGAGGGCTCTCTGGTGTCAGGTTCGAAACCATGAAATCATGGCTTCAGACTTCTCCATGAAATTGAGAGATGGAAGCAATGGAATTATTAGCCAGCTGTAGTCACACACGAGCTCTTTGGGCTCAGTGATTCTCAACCCTCCTCATGCTGTGACCCTCTGATACAGTTCCTCCTGCTTAGGGGACCCGGGCCATAAACCTACTTTCACTGTTACTTCATAACTGTAATCTTACTACTATTATAAACAGTAATGTAAATATCTGTGTTTTCTGATGGTCTTAGGTGACCCCTGTGAAAAGGTCATTCAACCTCCCCACACCCCCTTCAAAGAGGTTGGGACCCACGGGTTGAGAACTACTGCCCTAGAGAGACAACAGATAACCCTCATCCTCGATCTAAAACCAAGCAGCTTCTAACAGCCTTGCCAGGTCTCCTGAGAGCCACTCTGCAGCCAGAAGCCTCTCCAGGTGCTCAGGAGGAAGTTGGGCAGATCCAGCAGGTTCTTCTCTGGGTTCATTTGTCCAGGTTGCTTGGCTGGACTCCATGAAACTCTGGCTGAGAAAGTTTCTCCACTGGTGTCTGTCTTTTGACTGACTTTGGTTCTAGCCAAGTCCCAGAGGAATAAAGTCAACCCCTACTGCCTCCCTTTGGTTCAAATGCCTGAGGCAAAGCTCTATAGTCACTTCCCAAGACTTCCAGAGCAGAAATAGAACAAATGGCACCAGACCAGAGGGCTGACAGGGACAGCACAGTAGAGGGGGCTGGAGCTCTCTATCAGCTTCAGATCAGTGCCCCTTTGTGTTTAGAAAGGCAGTGTGGTGCACAGTAGAATATTGGTTAGGGGCAGGAGTTGTGGGCCCCAGTCCCTGGGCTTTCCTTTTAGGTCAGTCCAGAACTCCAGGAGTAAGTCTGGCCTGCTGTGTTCTCATCTGTAGTCCTCTCTAAGTCCTCTCCTTTTGCTGGCCTTTGGGTATGGTTTATTCTTTGTTGCCCAGTAGGACCATGCCATGCTTGGACACCAGCTTAGACGACAATAAGATAGAGATTGGTAGGGTACTTCTAAGATATGACAGGGACAGCTCATGGTAATGTGCATGGTGATGTGTGTGTGGTCAAAGAAGGTATTGTTCATGTTTTTCTCTGTGTGCCTATGTATGTGAGCATGCGTGAGTGTGTGACTATGTGTGTGTTTCTTTAGGAGTCTTATAGAAGTGTGTCTATGTGTCTGTGTGTAGCTCCATGTGTGTCTGTGTGTATGCATGTATATGTATGTTTATTTGTGCTTCTGGGTGTCTATGTGTGTCTGTATGCAACTCTATGTGTGTCTGTGCATATGAGTGTCTGTCTATGTATGTGTCTCTGCACACCTCTGTTTTGTGTGCTTGTCTGTATGTCTGTGTGCCTCTTTGTGTACACATGTCCATCTGTCTGTTTTGTATGCTTGTCTGTGTGTGATTGTTTCTCTGTATGTGTGTGCATATGGAGGTTGTCAGGTTCAAAAGAAACGAGGGACAAATGGCTATCTATGGTGCCTGTTAGCGTACTAAAGTACATGTTGGCTTCCAGGCTTTCTCAGTGGCTCTTAACTCTTCTCACCCCGCCCCTACACTAAACTTTTCCAGCTCCTGGGCTTCCTCTCCCCCAGCTCCTCATTCCCATATAACTCTGACATTTTGGCCATGTGTCCTCCTTTATTCTCCTCTCTTGGTCCCCTCTGCCTTGATCTCCTTTGCACTCTCTCTTTTCTCCTTCTTGCCTTCTCCCTCCCTTCCTCCTCTCATGGCCTGATCCGGTCTGCTGGCCATGTTGAGTCTACTACTCTCTCTCTGCTCTGGATTCTTCCAGATACCTTTGGCTGTTCTACCATATCTACGATCAAAGCCTTCCCTTCATTCCTTGGATCGGCCATGTCCTCAGTTTATACAGAGGTTGCTCCTGTTCTTCCCTGGACCTTTGGAAAGAAAAATTCCTGCAATATCACAGGAGAATAAGCGGTGTTGCAGACTGGATCTGAGTGGCTAGCCTCTGGGGCTTGGAGTGTGACTTGAAAGACTCATTCCTAACTGTCCCCCTTATCCTCAACCCCACTGCTCCAGCCCAATTTGGGATGAGTGTCAGCCCTGATCCTGGGAAAACACCCTGGGGCTGTTCCTGTTGTATTTAGTTGGTTATAATGTTTAAGTAAATTTGCACTGAGGATATGGTGGCTGAGTTGGCTCTAGTGACACAGCGAGACCTTGTAGTCTGATGAGTCCCCACCTGGTACAGATCCTCAATCTCTGCCAGCCTCTTCTTTACCCTATCCATGGTGACCTCGGGTTTCAGGTCGTGCTAAGCAAAAGCCAGGGGCAGACATTCTGGATGCTCTGTAGGAATTGCATCGTGACAAAGGGAACCCCAGCAACTCTTGCTGCCCTCAAGGCAGTAATTTGGGTGACCCTGGATAAAGTCACAGGGACAGGGGACAATACAAAGGTACTTTCTATCTGCTTAAGCTTACACAGATTTGGTTTCAGTTACTCTGCCTCTTCTGTGGAAGCAGTTCTGACACTTGGCCAACCCTTCTGCACTTTGGTTTCTATGGGAAGGGAGGTGAGAAATGAAGACAGGGTGGTGGTGGTGGTGGTGGTAGTGCTCTGTGTGTGTGTGTGTGTGTGTTTGTGTGTGTGTGTGTGTATGTGTTTGTGTGTTTGTGTGTGTGTGTGTGTGTGTGTGTGTGTGTGTGTGTTTTCTGGACTGGACTGCGTCCCTTGTGCCTTTTGAGGAGAGCAGGTCCTCTGAGATGTAACACCTAAGGTGGGAGTCACCTGCTTGTGTCTGTGCCTTCAGGAATCCACTCTCTAGTTCCCTCACTCTGCCTTGATTCCTCCCTCATCAGGAGCTACTCGGGCCTCTCCTTTGCCCTGAGTCTGGAAGTCAACCCTATCACCCATCCACCCCTACCCCGACCATCCCTCACCCCGACCCATCCCTGTTGTATTGGCAATGGAAACACTTCTCTCGGTGGCCGGTGGCCGTGAATCATCACATTCCCACAGCTTGCTCCTGCTCTGTTGAGAGAGGAGGGCTGGTTGTTGTCCTGGGAGGAGCTACACTGTTGCTCTTTGCCACAGGTGTCAGCTGCTCTCTCCTAGCAGGAAGTTGTGACTGAGAAAAGGGCAAAGGACAGTCTGAGGCAAGATTAGAAGATGGGACAAAGGAAGGTACAGATGGCCTCAGTGAAGTCACAGGAAATGAATCATGACATGCGCTAGTTCAGATTTTTAATTCCCAAATGTCCCAGAAATACCTTTGATTATTACATGTTGAATAAAATGTATATTGATTTTAAATGAAATAAACACTTCAAATAAGTTCGCAAATGACCTAGATACTTGGGCTTCAGGATGCTTTTGTACCCCAAATATGGAGGAGTGCAGGGAGAGAGGTAGGGATGACTTGTTTTTCTGCCCCTAGAAAAGCATTGCCCGCGTATCTTCTAATCCGAGTCCCTCCTTTTCAAAACGTATTAAGCAATCACATGCAAAGTTGTGATTTATAAAGAATAATCAAGGGAACACCCAGGAACCAATCCACTACCCAGCTGGAAAAATGACACTGGAGCAGAACAGAAGGCTTCCTCCACCCTGTGGGGTGGGGCTCACTCCCACCATTCCATGTGTCTGCCAGGGAAAACCCAAGCCAGTGCAGCCCTGGATGTCAACACGCCTCACTCTTTTCCGCATAGGAATGGATTTCCATGCTACAGCTGGTAATATCCCTAATGTCTTAAATACCCTATAAATGATATCCTTTAAGAATATGCATTCTATAGTTGGATGTGGGGTTAGGGGTTTGAGGTTATCCTCAGCTCCATAGAGAGCTCAAGGACAGCCTGGGCTACATGGGATCCTATCTCAAAACTAGGAGCAACAAAACCATTGAGTGGTTAGTTTGCTACAAACATGTTCTCCTCGCCACCTGCTCTCCTTGAAAGAGTCACATATCTTGGTAAATCTGGATCTGATTTGTTTGTTTCCATGGCGATGAACAACAAATCTAACGCATTTGCTAGTGGTGGTATAATAAATATGAATGCTTATAAAACTAAGTGGGCAATCTTAATTTCCCCATAAAATAGTAGTCACAAGAGATACAATATCCTCTTAGGGCAGGTGTGGTAGCACATATCTTCATTTCCAGCACATGGGGAGCAGAGGCTGTTGAATCTCTATGAGTTCAAGGCCAACCTAGTCTACATAATGGGTTCCAGGCCACCTAAAAGGCACCTAAAGACCCAAGAGAGGGAGGGGAGGAGCAGAGAGACTAAGAATATTCTAGGCAAACTATAAAAACTGTATAGGAACTCTGTAGAAAGCTGTAAAGGTCATCACAGACAAAGAATCAAAAAATGGAAGCATCATACCTGCCCTAAGGGGAAAATAATACTATAACATCTTTCTGGGTCAATCCATACATTTAATACAATCAAATTTCCAATTAAAAGTTTGGGGAGCGCTGGTCTAAAATATTCTAGAATTTATGCAGAAGACTGAAAATGAAAAAAAATGCAGTGAACTTAAATGGATATAATTAAGGATGAAAAGTAATCCTAATAGTAATTCTATTAACTCTAGTAAATTTAGTTTAAAGTTACAGCATTTAAAGCCCAGAGAGTCAGAAAGTCAACCCATTGGCACCTGTGCAGGAAATTTACATATGAACGTTATGGCTTTCCCAGTAGGGGAATGATGTAGATGATAAATTATACTAGAAAAATGACCACTGTGCCCATCTTGCTGCATGAGGAAAAATGAGCTAAACCTGGAACCCGCTCTTCAGCAGGTTATTATTCTGATCATCACTAATGAGGAAGTGAGATATGAAATGGAGATGATGCTAGGTATGATAATACCTATAATCCCAGGGTCAGGGCCTTGAGGTCATCCTCAGCTACACCGTGAGTCTGAGACCAGCCTAGGCTACGTGAGACTTGGAAAGGAGCAGGTGGAAGGTCTGGATGGATGGCTTGGTGGTTAAGAGCACTGGCTGGTCTTCCAGAGAACCCGGGTTCGATTCTCAGCACCCACATGGCTGCTCACTGCTGTCTGTAATTCTAGTTTCAAGGGATCTGGAGAGGAACAGACACACATTCGGGCAAAATACCAATACACCTAAAGTAAAAATAAATCATTTTCAAAAGGTAAAAATCAGTGGAAAATGCAAAGTAAAGTTTAAAACTTCTTTTTTAGATTTGTTTTGCTGTCTTATGTATATAAGTGTTTTGTCTGTATGTGTGCGTCCCTTCTGTGTCCCCCAGTGCCTCAGGAGATCAGAAGATGGTGCAAGTCTGTTACTCTGTTGCCATGCCTCGGTTCTGAGGACATCTGTAATCCTAACTGCTTGCTGAGCCTATGGGAGAGCCCTCCCTGGATGACTGGTGTGGCAAAAAGTAATTGTAGCAATTGCCAACCTAGCCTAGGAGAGAGTTACTTTAGGGAAGGTAAGCCTTGGTCCCTGGAAGTGAGAATCTGGGGTGGGGCGGTCACTCACCTTTCTCAGAGTTAGCTCCATAGCTCATCTCTCTAACTTTGGCAGAAACATGGATCCCTTTATCCATGCTGACCAACGTACCCTCCCAAGTGGCACAGAGGATATCTAGGGAACACCTGCAGGTGGAGGTCAGAGACACCAAAAGCAAACCAAAGATACCTCTGACCAAAAGCCTGAAACAACAACAAAGCCTGCGATAACTTCACAGATGGTTGGAGAGACAAAGCCCTCACTGACAAACATAGAGGACAGTGCATTGGAGTCTAGCTAGGTAGCGTTAGGCAATTATTTTCTCTGATTCATTGTTTCTGTGTGCAAAACTGGGTCAATAACATTCATTTCACAGGATATACACTCAGAACACACATGTGTTCTCTCTGTGTCTCCATGTATGTCTCTCTGTGTCTGTGTCTGTCTCTGTCTCTCTCTCATACACACACACATACACATATGCACTGGTTGCAATGACTACCATGCGGAGTCTGGCATGTAACACATTTTAATAGCATGTAGAAATCAATGGCTTTATGATTTTTTCCTACAGGACGAATAGATGGAAGAAACTAATATAAGAGAACCTGAATGACAAGAAACCTAATGCTTAGGTGGGCTCAAGACCTTAGGGAAAGCTTCAATCATTGACAGCAAAGATATTTGAATGCCTCCCCAGGGCTTGGAACTACGTTATAGATTCCAGATACCAAAATGTATGTGCTAGCTGTGTCTCCCAGTGAAGTAGATTTACTAGATAAAGAGTAAATAAACACCAACCATTATTAACAGTAGCTGTGCAAGTACTGAGCCGGAGAAGGACCACATCAGGGGCGACCTGGCTCTGGCTAGGGGAAGAATCAGGGTCTCCCAGAGCAGGTAGCCCTTATGCTACAGCTGAAAGATTAGCTGTGTGGACACTGCAGAGAAGAGCCTCCCAGATAAAGAATACATCACACGAACTGAGAGGCAGGCGAGGCTGGCAGGCTTAGGAAATGGACACCTGTGTCTGAGGCACAATGAGGAAGGAGGTGAAAAGTAGCCCGGAAGGTGGGTCATATAACTTTGAAAGCCATGGTTAAAAAAATAAATAAATAAACTTGCATTTTATCATAAGGGATGGATGCCATTGGGAGGTATTACACAGCAGAGGTGATGTAAGAGTGCTCTGCCTGGGGGGCAATCTACAGGCTTGACAGGATGGCGAGCGGAAGAGAGGTTGCAGGTGGCTCAGGCAGAGAACAAGAATGATGGCTCAGGCCGGGATGAAGGATCACGAGGAGTGATAGGATTCAAGGCTGACTGAGAAGGACCGACTACATATGGTGATGGGGTGGACAGAAGGATGAGGCAGAAGGTATCCATTAAGCTTCAGTGACCTGGTATGACACAGATAGTCCTGAAGGAAACTTCCTCAGGTACCAAAATGAAACCTGACTGAGTGGCTGAGCCTTGAGCTGGATCTCAACCTGCAGACAAGGTGTGGAGGACAGACTTAGACTCCAGGAGGGTAGGCAGCAGAATCTGGAAAACGAGGTGGAATGAGCTTGCCTCACTATGCGTAGGTGGCCCAGAGTAGGGCAGGCCTTGCCAGGAGGGAAGGGTGTGAGCTGTGGACCATGGGGTGTGAACCTTGCAGGGTGGGAACTGAGGTGTGGCCTCCGGAGTGCAGATATGAACTTTGATGGTGGAGATAGTGGGGAGCTGGGAGCTTCTCCAGGCAGCAGCTGGCCAAGCCAGCATCTTCTGGGGAATGAGGAAGCAAGCTGGCCTGGAGAGTCAGCATCCTGAAAGTACTTCTGGACCACCTCCTCCGTGCTCAGAAAGATAGCAGCGTGTGCTGGGATGCTTAGAGAAAAGCACTCTTGGCTGTTTTTGTAATGAACCAGCAGCACACTTCCTTACTGATTCATTACAACCTTGTCTGTTTCTTCCCATTCTACTTGTGCATTTTTTTTTTTGGCTTTGTTTTGGAGGAGTTCTTGCTATATGGCAGAGGCTGATCTTCAACTCCCAATAATCCTCTTCTGCCCCTCACATGGCAAGACTGTTAGGTGTGTACCACTGCACCCAGCCTTCCGTCCCTTTCGATGACTCTTCTGCAGCCGGCTGTCGGATGGTAGACAACAGGAGAGTGCAGAACTCTGCCTCTTCTGTCGCTGCCGTCTCCATTGCCCATCTCACCCTGTGCCGTGGCTTTTAAAGCTGTTGGTATCTCGTGGCTGGTGATGCAAGTCAGTTGGCACAGTGCTAGCCTCTCAGATGGGGAGACGATGGGTTTGACCTTTAGCGCCTCATAACCTGGGTATGTGCACAGGCCTGTAGCCCAGGCACTTGGGAGGGAAAGGCAAGAAGATCATGAATTCAGGGCTACCCTCAAGTAGCCCTCAGGGCTACACAAGTTCAATGTCAGCCTGGAATGTATGGGATCATGTTCAAGATGAAAATTCCTCCTATTCTGCTTCATGTATTCAAACATATTATCTTCCTACTAGGTTCCTAGCCTGTCAATTGTCTACATGACATTTCTACTTGAAGGTATTTCAAATTTCAGATGTCCAAGACAAGGACTGGAGGTATGGCTCAGTGATCTGACACTCGTCTAGCATGTGCAAGGCTCTGGGTTCAGTTCTCTGCACTACAAATAAAGCTAAAATGTCTAAGACAGAAACCTCCAGTCCCCTTTACCCCAAGCCATTTCAACTCTAGTGTCCCTCACCTGATTAATAGAACCCTGCAGTTTCTAAGGCAAAAAACTAAGCAGTATCTGTGATTGCTTATTTCAGAATCAATGTATCGCTGAATCTTGTAAGTTCTATTTTCAGAAGAGGTCAAGAGTCTGCTCATTTCTCCCCGTCCTAGTCAGGCCACCAGCCTTGGGTCACAGCTAAAGCTGCCATATTTGTTTTCCTTTCCCAAGTGGCACCGTCTGCTGATGTTTTAACACACAGATGAAATTGCCCTTAGGCTCTCTTTGGACCACAGAAGGAAGCTAAGAAGGCTGCTTCTGCGGCATCTGGGCAGACTGTCCTGACCTTATCTTTGACCACTGACATCCTGACTCTTCCCCTGCTTTCTGCCTACAAGACACCCTGGTTATCTGTTTCTAAAACCAATGAAACTTGTGCCTACCTCAGGGCATTTTGGGAACACATTCTAACCATTCCTCTCATCCTGAAGATGCTCATTTAAATGTTAAGAAAATGTCTGTCAAACCGTCTCTGCTGCCAGTCACTTGGTGACACACACTTTGTCCTGTCTATCAGAATAGTACTATACGTATTCTCATGTCCTATCATCGTACATGTAGGTTGCATGAGGACTGGATCTCACATGACCTGTTCAGAGCTGTCTCCCACTCCTGAAACAATCCCAGGCACACAGTAGGAACTCAGTAAATATTTGTTCAATGAATGAAAAGAAAAGAAGCCGCCTCTGATGTGCTTCCTGGTTTTCTCAGGAGAATGTGGCAAGCCCAAGAGGAGTTACCCAAGAATATAGGGCAGGGAATGTGACTCCAAGGAGGGAGGCCCAGTCAGCCTGATGATCTGGTATTTACTGGAGGCTATATGCTGTCCAGAAAGAATGGTTTGCATGGGTGGTTCTACACAGAACCCTCCAAAGGCCAAAGCAGAGAATGGAGAAGAACTCATTTGAGAATTAGTGAGCTGTTCCTTCAAAAGCTACCATGTGATTGTTATCGAGGACTCTGTGTATGACAGATGTGCCCATATGTCCCCAGTCACACACTAGCCGAGGCTAGCGGCCATTTAATCACCGCACATTTCACAAAAGTCTTAATGGACCTGACCAGTCTCTGAAAAATATCATGGAAGTTGACAGTTCATTCTAGACCCAACTTCACTATAGAGTACCTTCTGTGGAATATCAGCCAGCCATAAGGGTTGCAGTCATGAAGTTCCGGCTTCATAGCTCCGTGCTAAAGCTCCTTTTTTTTTTCCTACCATTTTTTGATGCCCTTGGTTTGATGTCCACTACCACACCCATCCAGAAACACAAAAATGTAATTATGAATGTTAAGCTTTAGTCTAAAAAACATACGGTAATTTCAGCATAAAAATACCCTGGGATAGGTATGCCCAAATATTATAAGCATAATTGTATAAATATTATCTAAGAAAAACTCGAAGGTGGATTATCTAGGTTGAGTGGTTTACAGTAGATCTACCTCAACATCCCAAACATTTTAAGATAACTATGATTGATTAAAGAAATATTTGCAAATAACTGATACAGGAGTTTGAATCTTCTGAACATGAAGAAATGATAAATGTCGGATAGGTACATCTACTTAAGTGTCACACTGTGTCCCATAAATACATGAAGCTGCTATGTGGTAAAGTATTTTAGGTTTGTTTAGGTTTATGTGTGTGTGTGTGTGTGTGTGTGTGTGTGTGTGTGTGTGTGTGTGATGTTGAGGATTGAACCCAGGACCCTATGGAAGTAAGTTCTGGCTAAGTGCTCTGCTAACCTAACCTCCCGATATATTTAATTAATTAAAGATCCGTTTAATTATGTGTATGTATTTGCGTATGGGTGTGTTCACATGAGTACAGGTGCTCAAAGGGAACCTCACTGCAGGACAGCAGAAGTTATCTCATCCCTCTTGTGCAGTTACTCTCCTTTGCCTGTTAGCTACCCTCCCTCCATCTTCCCTACCTGGGCTCCAGTACTCAGTACAAGGTGTTCGTGAACTAAACTGGGACCTCCTGGAGGAGTATATATGCTATTAACTGCTGAGCCATCTCCCCAGACCCCTCCAGTGTATTTTTAAAAGAGACTTTAAGTTGGGCATAGTGACACAGAAACAGGCACATCTGTGGGAGTCAGAGGCCAGTCTGATCTACACAGTGAGTTCCAGGACAGCCAGAGCTGAAGCCGGTCTTTGATACTTTGTGGAGTCCTCCTTTTCCCACCCTTTTCCCCCACCCCGCCCTCTGATTCACTCCCCATCACTACATGGGAGAGAAAGAAGGTTGGAGGGGAGGGAGATAGATGGAGACCTCTGAATCTAATTCCTTTCCTTTTGTTTCTTCTTTGAATATGAGTACTAATAAGTCTCAATCAACCAACCCCCTGAATGACCACTAACCACCAACCCTGTGTACCAAAGCTCTAGCATTTTTATACCCTCCAAAAGTTCCCAGAATTCCAAATGTCACTCAATCACAAAAATTATCTGCATCCTAAAAAAAATCACGTTTCTGCTGGAGCACTAGGAAAATCATAGTCAGCAGCTGCGGACAGAGTCCCAGCAGCCCAAAAACCTTGCACCTGTGATTAAAACAAAAGTACATTTTTTTAAAGATTTATTCATTTTAGTTATATGAGTACACTGTTGCTATCTTCAGACACACCAGATCCAGTTATAGATGGTTGCGAGCCACCATGTGGTTGCTGGGAATTGAACTCAGAACCTTTGGAAGAGCAATCAGTGCTCTTAACTGCTGAGCCATCTCTCCAGTCCCCAAAAGTAAATTCTTATATTTCTATGTTTTTAAAGAAACCAAACATCCAGAATTCTCATATACAGTGCTATGTAGAAAAAACCTTATCTTAAAAAAATAAAGAAATAAAAACCAAAAAAAGAAACTTTGAGCAAATCTTAAGTTTAATTAAAAATTAGGCAATAGTAGATGAAATGTATTTTATTGCACTAATATTATACATGGAGTGGTATTCATAAAAATTAAATAATAAATGAAGTGTATGAAATGAAATGTCTTTCTGTGGTGGTCTATGTCCCAGATAGGTGGCCTCTGTCCTATGAAGCAGGTGGAGAAAAGGGCATCACAGCACCGCCTCATTCCTGAATCCCAATACAATGTGTGGAACGGCAAAGGCAGAAGAGAAGAAACATAAGGATGGCCTCCATTGCTCCCTCGGGGACTGGGGCCCTGTACTAAGTAGCTTATCAACTTCTTACCTGCTATTTCTCCATAGATAAGGAAATAGGAAGACCAAGGAGTCAAGGAACTCTTCTGAGACAACAGGATGTCACAGATGACAGCAACGGGTGGAGTCCCATCTGATTCCCAAACATGCACCCAGGCTCTCACCCATTCCAAGGAGACCAACGCTAAGCCGCTGGGCCTTACTCCTGCCACTACTTTTTAGCTGCATCTCTGTGAAGTGAGTCAGGCATAGGATGCTGGGCAAGCAAGGAGAGGCCAGTGACTTCCTTAACGAGGCAAAGAGGAGCAAGTCTGTCCCAATCCCTGCCTCTCCTTTTTTGCATATCACAAGAGGATGCCCTAGCAGGTTTCCCAGACACAAATTTCTGGGAAGAATGTGGTACAAGGAAGAGGAAGGAAAGAAGGGATTCACTAGACCTAAGGAATGGTGGCACTTTGGGGATGGGGAGCTGGAGGCCAGTGTGGGGCAGAGAAGTTGAGGGAAATCCTGGGGGGTCTTGGCTGCTTATGATCTATGACTCGGAGAAGGGTCACCTTAAGAAGTGCCATACTTGGGGTTGGGGATTTGGCTCAGTGGTAGAGTGCTTGCCTAGCATGCGCAAGGCCCTGGGTTCGGTCCCCAGCTCCAAAAAAAAAAAAAAAAAAAAAAAAAAAGATTTGGGTTGGGGATTTAGCTCAGTAGAGCACTTGCCTAGGAAGCGCAAGGCCCTGGGTTCGGTCCCCAGCTCCGGAAAAAAAAGAACCAAAAAAATAAAAAATAAAAAATAAAAAATAAAGAAGTGCCATACTTGGGGTTGGGGATTTAGCTCAGTGGTAGAGCGCTTGCCTAGGAAGCGCAAGGCCCTGGGTTCGGTCCCCAGCTCCGAAAAAAAGAACCAAAAAAAAAAAAAAAAAAAGTGCCATACTTGCTTGCTTAGCAAGCGCAAGGCCCTGGGTTCGGTCCCCAGCTCCAGAAAAAAAAAAAAAAAAAAAAAAAAAAAAAAAAAAAAAGAAAGAAAGAAAGAAAGAAAAGAAAAGAAAAGAAGAAGAAAAAAAATATGTGCCATACTTCTCTAGAGTATCAACGTGGTTAAGGGGTGGAGCCATGCTCTCATCAGGGCTGGGTACCCACAGCATCCCTCGCAATGCTAGGATGCATTTATGAAGCAGCGTCTTCTGGAAACAGGTATGGTGACCCTGTGGTTGAGGCTCAGGATGGATCCACCAAGCCAGGGGCCAGACAGAGGGGAGAAGAGAGAACAGTAAGGTCTATAGGAGGTGAAGGGTCCATAGCCTCTGCCTCATGAGTAAAACCTAGGCCAGGCTCACCGCTGTCGAACTCAAAGTGTGAATCATCATTTCTTCCCAAATCCCTGGCAGTAAACAGAGGGAGACAGAAAGAGATAGCTGACACCCTTTGGCTTTTGTACAGTACTAAATTTATCAGATAGGACTTATTCAAGATGTTACCTTCCCTGCCCAGTAGGCAGGGCTGTGAGAAGACCAAATCAGAACATTCCCTCAAACTCTCTCTCCATTGCATGTTGCCACATGAATGGCGCTGCTGTGGACTGTCTATTTGAGCACTTGGCACAATGCTATGTGTACCAGGCACAATGCTAGGCCCTTCACAAGCACGACTTTATTTTTACTTCTCATTACCTCATGGATACCCATCTGTCTTAGTCTCTGTTCTATTGCTGTGAAGAGACACCAAGACCATAGCAACTCTTACAAGAGAAAGCATTTAATTGGAGACCGCTTTAGTTTTAGAGGCTTAGCCCACTATTAGCACGGCAAGAGCATAGTGGCAGATTTTGCAGGCATGATGCTAGAGAAGTAGTTGAGAGTTTTATTCTGATCCATAGATGGGGGATGAGCTGGGGGGAGGTGGGTGGGGTTGGGGGTAGGACTTTGAAACCTCAAAGCCTACCCCCAGTGACACACTTCCTCCAACAAAGCCACACCCACTAGTCCTTCTACTTCTACCAAAGAGTTCCACTCAGGGGTGACTAAACATTCAAATGCATGAGCCTATGGGGCCATTCATATTTAAACCACTACCCCTGTCAAAACTACCTATGTGACCTTGAAAAGGTCCCTTAACTAAGAGGAAGACGGCTGCCCAGTTCAGAGCATTGCTGCTCTTCCAAAGGACCTGTGTTGGAACACTCACCTGGAGCTGTAACTCCAGCTCCAGGGGATCTGACTCCGTCTTCTGCCCTTGGGATAACTGTGCACACATGACAAACACTTACATAGTCACACACATATACAAAGCTTTTTTAAAAAATATCTTAAAAAAAAAAGATGCCTAGTATCTCCAAACCTTAAGAGTCTCACCAAGTGCATGAACCCCAGCCTAGCAGAGTATTGGATACATAGAAGGCACTTGGTAAAAGGTTAGAACTTCTGTAAGCCGCTTTTCTGAACACAAAGAGGTAAAGACAAGTAGGGTGATGGGGTTGAGGCGGGGACACCTCCAGAAAAAGAAAGAAATGAACAAAGGCTGAGCTTTAAACAGCTTTAAACATGTGATCTTATTCAGAGTTAGGAATGGGGGGGGGCGCGGGGGGGGGGCGGTGTCAAGTTTAAGCGGAGAGGATCCCTTCCCCCCTCAGAAAACAGACATACCTGAGAGCCGCCAGAAGCCATGGGAAGTAAAGGCGGGGCCACAGCAGTCTGTGGGTCCTGTGCATCTTCAAAGTCATTGCAATTTCTTCCTGGCCAGCTGTCTTCTTCCCCTTGGGTGTTCTGTGGGACAAACATGCTGGTCCCCAGGCCATGGTGGCCTTCTGAGACGTGGGTCACACCAGCCATGTCCATGTCATTGGAATGTGGAATAGACTGCGTAGAGCTAGAGTTGATTCTTAAAAGCAAGGTGTCCTCTTGGGGGCAATTCTCTCGGAATTTCAGGAGAGGTTTGTGACAAAGGAAACGTGCCAGCAGGTTCCTCTTGGAGAAATGTCAGATGAATTATTAAGGAGGGAGGGAAAGAGATCACAGCTTCGCTAGAGGAGCTCCGGAAACATTTCGAGCAACCCAGCGGTCACTAGTAAAAGAGAGGTTCCCTGCTGTGCAGAGGGTCAGCGCAGCAAAGACTGCACCGCCCACACCACACCACTAGGTGATGGGGGACCGGAAGACAGGCATTGCAGAGCTGCGATTCAGGCTCGGGGCTATCTCCAGTTCTGCATTGTAAGAGCTATTTTTAAGCGTGAAACTCAATATATTCCAGAGAAGGGAGGGGGGATGGCGAGATGACTAAAGCTAGCAGGCTCTGAACGAGACTCACATTCTCGGTCCGTAAAGCCATTGCTCCTCAGTCGTTGCTCCGCACCCGGCATCTCTATTTTGAGCTATGAAAACAAATACCCACCTCTAGGCTCTGAGCTGACGGTGGAGACTGGTCATTAACCCTGCCTCTCATTTCGTCTAGTTTGATAAATGATATGATGAAGTTTAAAGAGAATGCACCATGGTATTATGTTTAAAATCACAAAAACAAAAGCAAGCCACGTCCTCTGGAAGAGCCGCAGACGCTCCTGACCACTGAAACAGAGCCATCTCTCCAGCGCCATCTTGCAGTGCTTTAACACAACGCCTTCGCTTAGGTTTTTCTTTTTTTCCTTCCCAAATTTTTTTTTAAATACATTTTACATCCCAATCACAGCCCGCCTCCCTCCTCACCTCCCAGTCCCACCCTTACAGATCCCTTCCCCCTCTCTCCTCCTCAGAGGAAAGGAAGCCCCGCTTCCCTTCTTGGGTACCAACTACCCTTGGATAACTAGTCCTAGCAGGACTAAGCACCACCTTTCCCAACCCAGAAGTCCAGGTAGGGGAAGGAGACCCAATGGCAGGCAGCAGAATCAGAGGCAGCACCCACACCAATTGTTAGGTGACCTACATGAAGACCAAGCTGCACATTTGCTACAAATGTATAGGATGTCTAGGTCCAGCCCCTGCATGCTCTTTGGAGAGTGGTTCAGTCTGTGAGCCCCCATGGGCGCAGGTTAGTTGACTCTGTAGGTCTTCGCGTGGTGGCCTTGCTCCTCTGGCTTGCTCAATTCTATCCCCCACTTTTCCACAAGACTCCTTGAGCTCCACCTGACGTTTGGCTGTGGGTCTCTGCCTCCATCTGCTGCTCGATGAAGCCTCTCAGGAGACAGCTGTGCTAGATTCCTGTCTGCAGACATAAGAGAGTATCATTAATACTGTCGGGGTTGCCTCTCCCATATGGCATGGGTCTCAAGTTGGGCAGTCATTGGTTGGCTGTTTTCAGTCTTTGCTCCGTCGCTATCTCTGCGCATCTTGTAAGGAAAGACAGATTTCGGTTGAAGGTGGGTTCATGTCCCTCTCCTTCCACTGAAAGTACCAGCTGGCTCCTGGAGTGGACACTTCAGTCTCTATATCCTCGACTGGTGGGGATCTCAGCTAGGGCTACCCCTACAGACTCCCTGTAGCCTTCCCCATCCCAGGTCTCCAGTGGTCCCAGAGATGCTCCCCTCACACACACGGTTTCCATCCTCACTCCCAGCCCTCTCCCACCCACCCCCACACCTGATCATCACCATCCTGTTCTCTCTCCACCCCTGCTCCCACCCAGTTCCCCACTCCATCCACCTCTGATGACTGTTTTGTTTCTTACTGAGTGGGATTCTCACATCCTCCCTTGGGTCCTCCTTACTTCCCAGTTTCACTGGGTCTGTGGATTGTAGCATGGTTGTCCTGCACTTTATGGGTAATGTCCATGTATACGTGAGCACATACCATATGCTGACCTTCAGCATCCTCGCTCGGGAGGATATTCTCAAGTTCCATCCATTTGCCCAGCAGGCACTTGAGCCATCTCCCTGGCCCAAGAAATAAAGATTTCTTTTGCAAAATATTTTGGGGGCTTCATGAAGGCAAAAGGAAGCCTAGGCACCTTTATGCTGAGTTCTTTGTCCCGGGGAACCTTCTGCTTCTCAATTCTCTGCCCATTTCCCCTACCCTCTGCACTCAGGTAAGATCCAGAATGCCGATGGTGGTGCACAGGCCCAGGAAGCTGAGCAGTTAGAGCCTGGCCCTGGGTCTGATCTGGTGTCTGCGTATGTGTGATGGTACAGACCAACTATGGTTTAGGTATATAGAAGGCAGCTCGTTGTAATGGGAGGCTAGAGTTGTCCTTCCTGGCCTCATAGGATCCTTCTGTGATTTAACTCTTTTTTTTTTTTTTTTTTGGTTCTTTTTTTCGGAGCTGGGAACCGAACCCAGGGCCTTGTGCTTCCTAGGTAAGCGCTCTACCACTGAGCTAAATCCCCAGCCCTGTGATTTAACTCTTAAATAGCCTCTATAGGCTCATGTTTTGGTCACTTGTTCCCAGTTGGTGGCATTATTTTGGGGAGCCACAGAACCTTGAGAAGGCGGGGTCTTGCTGGCAGAAGTCATAGCGGCTGTAGACCTTTGAAGGTGATAACCAAACCCCTGACTCTGGCCCTACTCTCTGCTTTCTGGCCTGACACATGTAAGGAGCCTTCATTAGGAACTTCATGATACCTTCCCATGATGCCTTGCCTGCTATGATGGACTGATCCCTCTGAAACCATGAGCCAAAACAAATCTTCCCTCCATGCAATTGTTCCATCCCATGTGAGGCATGATTGTCCCTATGATGCCACATAGTCTCTCTCTCTCTCTCTCTCTCTCTCTCTCTCTCTCTCTCTCTCTCTCTCTCTCTCTCAAATTTGCATTCATTTGTTAACTTTTGTGTGGAAAGACACACACAATACATTTAAGAAGTTCCATTCTCTCCTTCCACCAGGTGGGTTCTGGAGATTGAATTCAAGGCTTGGCAGCAAGAACCTCTCCTCACTGAGCCTTCTTGCCAGCCCACTTTCCTCCTCTTCTTTCTTCTGCTCTCCAAGGCCCTCTCCTTGCTTGGGTCATAGCTCCCTGCTGTGCTGTATGCTTTGGAACTTTGTTTGCCTCAGCAGAAACTGAAATGAGGTACAAGTGGGGATAACAAGGGACTTCGAATCAGCAGAGGGGACAACCATGTTTCATGTCCTGTGGAGAGGAATGGAGCTCAGTTGAGCCTTCCAGATCTGAATCCTTTAAGAATGCTTTTAAAGGGGTGTCTCAAGGCCTTGTCTTACTTACTCCTCAAGGCTTACTTGCTAACTCAGTAAAATGGCATCCTGAATCTACACTACACTTACACACACACACACACACACACACACACACACACACACACACACACACAGATAAAGTCAATCAAAAGAAGTTCAACTTCAGCCAAAGCAACAGCTCCAACAGACATTTTCCCTTGAGCAGACCCTGGGTTTCCCATAGTGATGCCATTGGATTCTTGGTGACACTGGCCCCTGATGAGGTAAGTCAGCACCATCCTGAGTGGCAAGTGTGCTCTGAAGCTCTGAACTCAAATACAGATAGACAAATATTTTTGATTCCTTAGCCAGAGCTCTGGACCTACGGTGTTTTGCCACTATCCTCTGTTCCTGAAGGGGACTGGGGCATGGCAAATGGGCCCACAGGTGGTTGGAGAAGTGAGGTATCAGGAAGGAAGGAGGGAAAGAGGAACAAGGCAGTGGGTGACATCAACAGCTAAGGGTGACACTTATGGGGTGACACCTTATGGGGTGACATGATATAGGGTGATGCCTTACAGGGTGATGTCTTATGGGGTGACATGTTATGGAGTGACATATTACAGGGTGACAAGATACAGGGTGACTCCTTATGGGTGACACCTTACGAGTGACATGTTAAGGGGTGACACATTACCAAGGGCAGTTCAGAAGGTTTTGTGGAGGGCTAGCTAGCTTTGAAGTGATGGTTTTGATTTCTCCCTTTCTTACAGCTTTGGAGACATAAACTTCATGCTATTAAACACTTTTATAAAAAGTATACTAATTTAGTAACTTTTTCTCTACAACCTATTTTATGGAAACTACATGAGATTGGTAATAGGAAAGGGGGTGACACTCAGGTGGGTTAAGGAAGGCTGTATACTTTTCCAATTTAAGGCAACAAAGTATTTTTAAATTTATATAATTCTAAATAAAAGAAGGGAGAGGGATTTTCAGAGCAAATTTACTAAACCAATTTAATTTTCTCATTGATTTTTAACAAAATAATAGTTTTCTGTTTCCATTTTTCCAGTTATTTTTATTGGGATCAAGCTTTTCTTGAATACCATTTTGAATATTTAAATGGTATTCTTTGAATATCATTTGTATGTATATGTGTGTGCACTATGTGCCCATGACTGTATTTATGGAAGTCAGAGGTCAATGTGCCTTCTATCGCTCTCCACATTATTATTATTATTATTATTATCATCATCATCATCATCATTATCATTATTAATTATTATTATTTTAGTTAGTTAATTTGATATGTTGCGCTTATACATGGGCCACAGTATACACATGGAAGTCAAGAGACAGCTCTTTAGGAGTCTGGCTTTCCTCTCACCTTGCTTTGAGGCAGGGTCTCTTTCTGCTTCTGTTCCTGCCCAGCTTTGCAAGCTCCCAGCCTGTTCTCCTGCTTTGGCTTCCAATTTCCCCTAGGGATCTGAGATTGCACATGCCCAGAACCACCCAAATTCTGACAGGAGTTCTGGGGATGGGGCTTGGGTTGTTGGGCTTGAATGCAAGCACTTCTACCCCCAAGGCCTCACTGTAACTTCTGAGTCCTAAGATCTCCTTGCCTCTGTATCTACCCCCACCCCCAAGTGTACAAAGTGTACCATCATGTCTAGCTTTTAGGTAGGTGCTGGGTATTTTTTTTTTCTTTTTTTCGGAGCTGGGGACCGAACCCAGGGCCTTGCGGTTGCTAGGCAAGCGCTCTACCACTGAGCTAAATCCCCAACCCCATGTGCTGGGTATTTTAACCCAAGTCTTCATGCTTTCATAGTAGTCACTTTACCCACTGACCCATCTCTATAGCCTCACATACCATAAAAATTTACCCCTGATAGCCTTATTCTCTCTCTCTCTCTCTCTCTCCCTCCCTCCCTCTCTCATCCGCTGGCAGTGGTGGTACATGCTTTTAATCCCAGCACTCAGGAGCCACCTGTACTCACATGCACAAACTCACATATAGACACAATAGAAAATAATCATTTAGGGCGTGGGGGAGAAAGGCATATTCTGTCTGCAGGAGCAGGCTTTAGAAAGAAGAGCCCCAGTAAGAAAACTCTCTAGAGGTAATGTGCTGGTTTACTCTTGTTATCTCAGTACTCAGGAGGCTGAGGCACGAAGATCATCATGAGTTTGCAACCGTTTTGAGCTACAGAGTTTCTGTCACAAAACAAACAAAAGAATGCCCCTACCCAAGAAACAGAGGAAACCACTTAGAGAAACTAGTTGCCTGATGTGCAGTATTACACCATTCCCAAACAATCGTTCCACTGGAGCTTGTGTTAACAGTACCATGACAAAATAACTGAAACCATCAAGTTAGGAGGAGGAAGGTCTCCTTTGGGTTACAGCTGCAGAGGTTTTTGGCCTCTTCATGGTCTTTGAGCCTGTGCTAGCTAGCACAGCACATCATGAAAGAAACATGCACCGGAAGAGGCAGTACACCTCAGTGGTCAGGAAGCAGAGTGAGGTGTGAAGAGACCAGTATCTCCTTCAAGAACCACCTGCAAAGGCCTAACTTCTTCCACTGGGCTCTACCTCCTACAGGCACCCTCACCTCCCAAGAGCATGGCAGCCTTTGGCACAAGGGCCTTGGGGAACATTCACCACCCAACTACAGCCAGGCCTAGTCACACACTCCTATGATCCCAACACTTGGGAATCTGAGGCAGGATTGTCAATGCCAACACAGCAGACCCTGTCTCAAAAAAAAAAAAAAAATCAGGAAGATCCACACTCAAAATGCTCAAGCATTTCTGGACTTCTCTCTTGGCCCACTAAATTGCTTAGCTGCATAGGGTAATGGTGTCTATAGATTGTGAAGGCTGAGGACTTGCTTTACAAGTGTTTCTTCCAAGGGTAAATGTTCCACTTTTAATTTCACAGGTTTGAAAACATCTCCACAATAATATTGCGGTTGTCAACATGAGCTCTGGAAATAGTGCCATCCAAGAAGACTCTCTTGCCTGGAATCTTTGCAAGCAGCAGGATTGGGTTTGAGAAAGTGTACTTGGTGAGTTATTGGGGGAAACAAAGTAGTTCCAGGCAACTCCCCGAGTGAGTGGAAACTCTTTGGAACAGGTTTGGTTTGAAAAGGGCTGAAAGTAGCTCCCCAGGGGACAGTGGTTGCTGCTGTGATGCTGGGTGCAGGCTCTGCCAGGTGCTCCAGTTGCAAGGAACAAAATCCCCTTCCCTTTGTTCCTGAAAAGGAGCTGGGGCCATGTAAAGGGGCAGACTACAGTCCTCATCCAGGCAAATGACAACCATTTAGTGCTCTTCCCATGTCTATGCAAACTCTAAGGTAATGTCAGGACAGATAGAAAGCCTACAGGACAGACCCTGTGCTTCCCGTGGGTGGTGGTGAGAGGTCCTTAATCCACAGGGAATGTTGACCTCCCATCTGGCCATCCAGGAGATGTGGGTTTGTGGGGATGAGGGGATCATAGATGCCCAAACCTTTCCAGGCCTTATTTTCTGCTTCTTTTTATTTGAAAAAATATGTTTTTTGCCTGCACGTATGCTTGTGCAACACGTGTGCCCACAGAGGGCAGAAGAGAGTGTTGGAGCCCTTGAAACCAGAGTTACAGACAATTATGAGCCACTCTGGCTGCTGGGAATTGGACCTGAGCTGCTGGAAGAGCAGGCAGTGCCCTTAATCACCGAGCCATCTCTCCAGCACCAATGTTAGTTTCCTGCCTGCCCTTCTTGTGAAATGGCAATAGTGGCAAGAGCAAGCTTAGAGAAACAGGAAACAAACGCATAAGCAATGTAGGGCACAACTGATGCCAGTTCCTTTGCTGGTCAACCTCATTGTCAAAAGCCCAGCCAAATACCACAGCCAATTCTCCAGGTAGTGTATATGTTACAGCTCGTAAAATGAGACCTATATTGTTGGTATTCTGTTTAAGCTCCACCCCCGACCGCTACCTGGCAGCAGCCAGGTAAGCTCTGCCCCACAGTTGCCTAGCAACAGCCAGCTGTGCCTGACACTATAAAAGGGGCTGCTTGCCCCCTCCTCCTTCTCTTGCTCCCTCTTACCCTCTTTTTCCCCTCTTGCTCTTTGTTCTCTTCTTCTACTCTTCTCTCTTTAAACCTTCCACGTGGAACCATGGTGTTTGAGTGTCTTCTGTCCAGGCCGGGGCTGAGATTTAAATCCTAGCGTATATAGTGTCATTTGTTTTGCTGAGATAGGGTGTCACTGCTGTATCTCGTGAAGGAGAGTGTGGCACTTGTTAAAACTTATATTCTCAATTCCATGTGAGCTCATCATCTTGTGGGAAGTCAAGACACTATTGGCCCAAGATAGATTTCCCTCATTCTAGGGAAAGAATACCGGTGGGAAGAGAAACCTAAGTGTACAGTGGCTGAAACTGCCTCATAGAGGCCTTTTGAATCAGGCACTGCAGGACATAGTTGTGATTTTGGTGTCCCCTCCCTATAAGGACATGATGAAGCCTGCGAAGCCCTCCTGACAGTTCCCCAGATCTCCCTGCTGTGAGCATAGTGAGCAAACCCAGGGTAGCTACCCAGAAGTGGTCATCAGTGCTGCACGGGAAGGGTAGGTGACAGCAAGGGGCACATTTTGTCTGCATTTCAACAGTGATATCTCGTGGCTCAGAGAGCAAAAGCAGACCAAGAGCTAGCTACAAGTTGTGGCTGAGGGTTGTCCAGTTGCCTCTTTAATGGTCATGCTGGCAAACTAGGCAAACATACCAGGTAGGGGCAGGGTGTTAGAGTTATCACCGTGGGGAAACCCGGGAAAGAAAGAATCTTTCCAAGTTAAACTGGTTGGAGACTCAGAGTGGAGGAATTTGAGAATTTAAGAGAATATAACCTCAGTCTGAATTTCATGAAAGGAAATGATTCCACAGTGGTACCTGGGGGACTAATTATCATGGAGGTCACATTGTAGGGATGCCCTGATGGAGGAGAGCAGCCACCTTTTCCTGATCACCTTTACATCAGAGGAGACCACTTTTCATCATATGGTCAACGTCAGCCAGTGGCCCCACTGACTTCATAAATTAGTCAAGACTAATCTCCACTAATTGTAGGTGTCAAGAGACAAACTGCGGGAGCTTAAGCACAAGCAGCAACAGCTAGCTTCACCTAGTTGAGAAAGCTACAGGCTGACTCACAGAATAGAATGTGATAGAGATTTAGTGTTGAGGAAGGCCAGAACCTGGGGTAAGAAGCAACAGGACTCTGTTCTGTTTACATCTGCAATTCCAGCATCAAAGAGACATTTATTAACAGGCTGTGACCATCTCCCTTGAGCAAGGTGTCTGCCCTGGGCTAATCCCAGTGCCAAGGAGATGACATACTGAGATAGGCTAGTCCTGATCACACCCTTGCCACCCAAGGCCACTGGGTAGAAGTTGTCAAGAGAAGAGTATGGAAAAGATACTAATGCTACATTATTTCAGCTCTCGCAGGTCAGTTCACCCAGATTCTCATGATGTACCCTTTCCTCCAGTCTTGAGGATTGAATGTAGGCCCTCCATAAATAGCTAGTTACATACTCTTTAGTAAACTTTTTTTTTCTTGTTACTTTACTAGTGTACAGGTCTGTACCCATGAGTGTTCACAGAGGCCAGAAGAGGTCATTAGGTCCCCTAGAACTAGAGTTAAAGGTGGTTGTGATGTACCCTATATGGGTACTGGGAACCACACTCAACTCTCCCATGCTAGAGATGGGTATGGGGTCCCAAGAAAATGACAATATAATCCAAAGTATTTTTGGCAAGTCAGGAAATACTACCTCTACAGATCAAGCACACATACCCAGCTAGAACCCCACTAGGTTTTTACCCCTGATACAAAGGGGTCCCGTGTCTCACTTCCAGTGGTCCAAGCTGGCCCTCAGTCTTATGCAGCTGGCTACTTCAAAGAATGGTAAGCAAAGGGCAACTTTTGAGGACGGGGGCAGTCTGGAGCGCATGCTCTCATCTTAGAGAAGACCTGACTAGGGAGAGCCTTTTGCCTGGTGGTCCCTTTACAAGTCTCTTTAAAGATGGAACTTCCTTGGTCTCCCTTAGTCCTCTGCTAGAATGGACAACATACTTCATTTGCATTTCTCACACTCTGGAGGAACAGATAGCACATGCTCTTAACCACTGACCCATCTCTGCAGCCCCTCAGTACTCTCTTAGGCAAAGCTTGCCACAGGAAAGTATGGGGATTCTAGGTGCGTGGCTAGATGAATGCTGGCTTGGGTGTTGGTTTCCCAAAACTGAAGCATTGGTACATAATCCTCAAAGTCATAGGTAGATGGTATTAGAGGTGATGGGAATTTAAGAAGTGATTGGGTAATGAGCTCTGTCCTCATGAATAAATTAACCCACCCATAGATTATCGAGTTAATGAATTATCTCCAGAGTGGGTCTGTTATAAAAACTAGTTCAGCTGGTTTGGTTCCCTCTCACCATGCCATACCACCGTATTACAACACAATCCTCACCAGCCAAGAAGGCCCTTACCAAATGCAACCTCTTAACCTTGGCTTTCGCAGCCCCCAGAAGTACAAGAAATAAATTTCCTCCCTTTAAATTACTTGATTGTGGATATTAAGTTCGAGCAACTGAAAACAGACTAAGTTGAACAAGCTTGCACAACCAGTACACTGATCAAAACACAGAATACCCCAAACCAGAAACATCTCTGGGCTTCCATCTATCCTGGCTCCTCTGGGCCCCTAAGGCACAACATGCTGAGTTCCTATATAATAGTGAGCTTGATCACTTGGGGAAGTTACTGTTAAATGCAGTCAGTCAGTATTATTCTTGTAAGCCTGGCTGCTTACACTCAGCATACTGTCCATGCAATCCATCCACATGCTGAGTGGGAGGCACAGTGTTTATGTCCATAGCTACTTAGTATCTCTTTGCACAGTACACTAACGCTAATCGCTAACTCGTGTTTATCTATGTAACAGTTGATGGCCTTCCCAGCGGAGGAGAGCATAATTCCAAGCACCACTTGGATCATGTGAGGCTTCATCTAGGTATTTTATGACTTTAAATTAAGTCCTCCTTTGAATATGTATGTAAACACTGGTTACAGGCTAATATATGATTGCTACATGATGCTAATATATGATTCGACAGGAGAGATGGCTCAGTGATTTAAGAGAACTTGCTCTTGCAGAGTACCCAAGTTCAGTTTCCAGCACCCACATGGTATCTTGCAACAGTCTGTAACTCTGATCCTAGGGATTGGATGACTTTTATGACTTCCTCAGTCACCGGGCATGCATGTGGTACACAGACAGATATGCAGGCAAAATACTCTTACACATAAAATAAAATGAAATCAAAGGGGCATATTAAATGGGAAGGCTCAGAGAGTGCTGCATGTGTCCTGTTCTCTTGAAGCCCACTATTTCCAAGGGCCTGTCAGGCAAATTCCCTTGAGTCATTTTGAAAGGACAATATAAACCCCATTCGTCTCCATTTAAGGACCAGACCTAATTTTAAAAAAAAAAAAAAAAAGGCACCAGCTCCAAGAACAGAACAGAACATCCAGAAACAAGGTCATAAAACTCCCTCCCAGGGACTGGGGATTTAGCTCAGTGGTTAGAGTGCTTACCTAGGAAGCGCAAGGCCCTGGGTTCAGTCCCCAGCTCCGAAAAAAAGAACAAAAAAAAAAAAAAAAAAAAAAAAAAGACCTCCCTCCCAAAGAACAGCCTGAGGACAACCACAAAACTGGGGAAATAATGTTATCTGTGAATGAGCCATCTGCGCTGGGCAGCCCCATCTCATCTTATGGTTAAATGATGGTGACACAAGAATACAGACTCGCCATCTGTGACCTCCTGGCACCCACCAATGAAATTTTAGGTTACCCAATCCTTCTAGAGAGTTCCCCTGGTTCTCTAGAAGAAGGCCTGAGCACTTTTGTCTGAGTCTCCATTTTGGAGAATGGTTGATCCCCGCATGCTGAATGTTTCTGCAGAATAAATGTCCTTTGTCTTTGCATCTGAGTCTGGGTCTTCCCTCAGCAGTTTTCCCACCCTTACAACTTCACAACATGGCGCACTTCACACCATGTGGAAGGCTAGCTGAACTGCAATGTTCATGGCTAGCTGGGTTGAAAGTGCCCGGGTGTTGCTAAAATTCCTTCCTGGGGAGAAACATAACCGACACCTACTTCTCCTAAAACTAAAACTCCAAGGCAAAGCAAGACATGGTTCCGTCAAGATTTGCTCTGGAGAATGTCGTTGTTCTGGGTTACTCGGACAATCGATCGAAGAAAGAGACACACCGCAGGGTGAGTTTACGACTGCTGGTGGCAGGGGATCTGCCTCTCAAGGTCTGAACTTTGAACAGCCCCCCAAAAGGATATTTATTGATTGTTACAAAAGTTGTTTTGGGGGAAAAACAAGTTCCTGATCTAATCTATGCATTTCCCAAAGGAAAACATCACATCTCCACAACAATGTGTGAGAGCTTCTGTGTACAGCCTGCAGCCCTCAGTAATGCAAAACATTCCAGGTGTGCCAGGACTGTCTCAGGACCAAGGTCACGCCAAGGATGCAGAGCGCCTTCAGAAAAACAACTCTGTAGATGATGATGATGATGATGGTAATGATGGTGATGATGATGGTGGTGATGGTAATGATGATGATGATGATAAACATAATAATAAACATTGTTTTCTACAATAATTTCTACAAGGTCAAAGTACTTCTGGAAAACAACCATCTCATTCTAATATTTACCTTAGATTATAATGATTCTACCAGATTTCCTGCTGCGGGGGAACCAATACTTTGTTGGGCTTCGTTACAGAACACACTGGAGGTGTTACTTACGTGGGTGTGAAGGCTCTCCCCCTCAAAAAGCAGCAGCACTTGGAGAGCTTTACCCAGCAGGACTGAAGGTGTCCTCTTAGCCACACAGATGGTGCTCTCTGCCCTCATTCTTCCTGGGCCTACATACTCTAGCCGCTCCCAGAAGCCTCACGCTATTAACCAGAGTTACAGCGAACAGAGGGACACTCAGGAGAGGATCTTGTGATTCCTGCCTCCATGAGGGGGTGTAAGCAGTCAGAAGGCCCAGTGGTGATAAACCTTTTGCAAGGGACAAAGCTAATGGTGGCTGCTTGGCTCTGAGGATAGTTAACACACCATACCAGGATATACTCTACACCTGAAAAAGTAAGCTTTTATTGTTTGAAAAGATTTTCTTATTTATTTATAGGGTTATTTGTGTAGCTCTACCTAGCCTCACGGTTTAGACCAGGCTGGCTTCAAACTCAGAGAGCAGCTTGCTTCTCCCTCTCTAGTGCTGGGATCAAATCAGGTGCTACCACACCCGACTATTATGTCCATGTCACGGGAATGAACACCCTACTTACCTGTATAGTGTGCACCTGGTTCCTATGAAGGCCAGAAAAAGGCACCAAATCCCTAAAACTGGAGTAAAATTGTGAACTGTCATGTGAGTGCTAGGAACTGAACACAGGTCCTCTGGAGGAGTATCAAGTGGTCTTAGGGCCCATCGCTCCAGCCCTGAAGGGATCATCATTTATGTGCACAAAGTATTCCATTTCCATAAAGCTGTATCAAATCACTAGACAAGAACTTATTTAGAATTTTAAAATAACAAATATTGGGTTGAGGGTACTGCTCACTGTCAGATGTTTGCCTAGCATGTGTGAGGGACTGGGTTCCGTCCTCAGCCTGGAAAAAGAACCAGAGAAAAAGAATGGCAACCTCCACTTATCAAGCACCTGCTGAAAGGAATTATGCCAGATTGTTCACCTATGGTCTTCTCCAAGAAAGACCATTGCCTCCTTTTAGAGGAGTCTTAAATGGTCAACAATGAGGTCCACAGAGATAGCTCAGTAGTTAAGAGCACTGACTGGTTCTCAAGAGGCCCTGGATTTGATTCCCAGGGCACCCACGTGGTGGCTCACAACCATCTTTAACTCCAGCTCCAGGGGGATCTGACGTCCTCTTCTGGCTTCCTCGGGCATCGTACACACATGGAGCACAGATTTACATGCAAGCAAAATATCCATACACGTAAAAAGTCAATAATCATCTCAAGGTACACACCAGGATTTCAATTCCAACCCCCAGATCTCGTCCGCTTTCCTCTATACGCTGTGCCTCTCTCTGGTTATGGCGTTCTTGGGGCTCATCCTCATACACCAGTCCCTTTCCCAAGAGGGCTAGATTCAGTGGTGGGCTTTCATCTTCTCCTGAATGCTGCTGGGAAGTGAACTTGTAGCTCCTCTCCCCCACCCATTCCCACAACCTTTTCCCAACTGGTACAGTCAATCTGAATGCCAACAGCCATGTGCGGCTTTTCTTCATCTTTAACTAGGTAGCAGCAGGTCACTCAGTCCTCTGTCCCGAGGCTCTTGCCTCACTGGCCACTGTTGGGTATCAGGTAGAATGGCCAGCTTGTCTCCATGTTCAGGGGCTTCTCCAGACAACTTCTCTAAAATGCACATACATTCTCTCACATTA
Source organism: Rattus norvegicus (assembly GCF_021556685.1). NCBI lineage: Eukaryota > Metazoa > Chordata > Mammalia > Rodentia > Muridae > Rattus > Rattus norvegicus. The sequence goes on from NC_141536.1 coordinate 106,723,990, forward strand.
ACAGGCCCTCCTGGGCTGAACAAACTCCCTCTCCGTTTACCTTGAGCAAATTGGCACCAGTTGCACCTCAGACCCAGCTGTCCTAGATTCTATGAGGTAATGAGAAATGCTTAAGTCCTGGTCCTGGCAGATGGGCCAACCCAGTGATTGCCAACGTTCATATCTGGGATTGCGGATTACTAGGAACTTGTCCTAACTGTGGAAATGGGTTTTGGCAGCACATGGGATGGCCAAATATGAGCTGAAGGCAGGTGGCCTAGATTTAGATCCCGGTTCCTCCCTTAATGGCTCTGGGGCCTGGAGCCACCTGTCACCTCAGAAAATAACTCTTACCTCCCTAGGCTGTTGCGAAAACCAAATGAGAAAATGAAAATGTGTAACCTCTCATTGGCTATACTCAGTAGACAGCAGCCATCACTTCAGTTGCTGCTAATGCATGGAGCTGACAAATTATTATTCCCAAAGACCCGTGCCGTCCTCCGGCTCTTGAAGTGTTTTGTATGTGAAAGGTAAACTGTGAGGAGGAATGAAATAGTCAGCTCATGTCAGGCTTGGCTGAAAGTATAACCCACACTTCTGAAGCTCCTCTCTGCCTCTCTCACCACGCCTTCCGTATTGGGATTAAAAACACCTCTGAAATGTACGCTTAACTTTTTTTTTCACTTAAAATATTTTACATGTATTTCTTTTGTGAGTGTGTGTAGCAGGACATGTGTATAGAGGTCAGAAGACAACTTGCAGGAGTCAGTTCTCTCCTTCTATGAAGTGGGTTCTGAGGCTTGTGGCAAGCACCTTCATCCACTGAGCCATTTTGCTGGCCCACTACGGTTTTCCATATGTTTACTAGATATATGTAATCTGTAAATAGTGTTCTGCTAAGTTTGGGCATTTGGTTAGTTAACCTAAATGAAACTACATAGGACTTATTTACTCAACACTATTTGTGAGATTCATCCACGTCAGTGTGTGAGATCACAGTTTACTCTTTTTCCTTGTTTGTTCTTGACTGCTTGACAATCAAGCAATCATTTCTCTTTTTTTTAAAGATGTATATGATTTTTAAGATGTGTAAAAGTTTATATACACTGCATGCATGCAGGGACCTGAGGAGACCAGAAGAAGGCATCGATTCCCTGGAACTGGGGTTAAAGACAGTCATAAGCCACCATATGGGTGATGGAAAGTGAACCCATGTCTTCTGCAAGGGTATCCAGTGCTCTAAACCAGTGAGCCATCTCTCCGGGCTCTCTGTTCCTTGGTTAATGGACACTTGAATTTGTGCTAACTTTTCTACTAATGTAGATGGTGCTTTTTATAGTCTTACCCTCAAGCCTGTACAGGTCACTATAGGTATCAAAAGCCTTCATCGATTGCTCAACGTTAAAAACATGGTGGCTACTCTGACTTTCCAGCGCCCCAGAATTCTGAGTCCAGCACACCCACACTGTGAAACTCCTTTCCTCCACTTTAAACTAGAATTCCCCCGCCTCCCACAGGACAGTCTAGCTTAGAGTCATCGAGTTTAGTAGTTTTCTGTGTGTCACTTATAGAAGAAAGCAAGGGAGAAAGAGAGGACTAGAGGGTAATGTCGCAGGGTCCACTCTATAGGCACAGTCAGCATAAATCACGTGCTTCAGGCCATCTCTGTCTTCCCACTGTCCTTAGACAGGCTCTTTGCTTCTCAGGCTCAGACGGTAGAAGTCACTTCTGCCTCATACAGACACAGGTTCGAATCCAGCCTGAATGTGCCCACCTCCTCACCCTAAGAAAGTCTCTCTCATGGGCTGTGAAGGTCATCTGTTCATCCCTGAACCAAACTTTGTGGCTAGGGGAATATATGCCTTTGCTTGGCCAGGGTCCAGTTACAGGCCCACCCCTTGGTTTGAATAGAGCTAATCAAGACCCTAAGCTCGTGAGCTCAGTGAGAATAGGGGGACATTTCCTAGAAAAACTCCAGTGCCACAACTTGAAACAGTGAGTATCCACTGTGTCCAGACTTGCTGAGCGACCTAGACATGGCACTTCATCTACCTGGGAGTCTTGCTTCTGCCTTGTTTGTGTTTGGTTTTAGTCAAGGAAGGAAGGAAGGAAGGAAGGAAGGAAGGAAGGAAGGAAGGAAGAAGAAAGAAAGAAAGAAAGAAAGAAAGAAAGAAAGAAAGAAAGAAAGAAAGAAAAAAAGAAAAGAAGAAAGAGGTGGTCACTTGGGAGACAGAGGTAGGTGTGAGTTCCAGGCCAGCCTGGTCTATATAGTAGAACAAATTAAAACCAACCAAAGAAAAATGGAGGAGGAGGAAGAGGAAGAGGAAGAAGAAATAATGAAGGTGGTATCCATCCGAAGCTTGTTCCTGAACCTTAAGAACACAAACCTAAGACCTCTTCACCCAATATGGCAGGATTTGTTTTCCCTAATGTGCTTCACTGTTAGCCAGTTGTGATGGTTTATATATCGTCCCAGGGAGTGGCACTATTAGAAGGTATGCCCTATTGGAGTAGGTGTGTCACTGCGGGTGTGGGCTATAAAGCCCTCACCCTAGTTGCCTGGAAGTCAGTCTTCTTTTAGCAGCCTTCAGAGGAAGATGTGGAACTCTCAGTTCCTCTTGCACCATGACTGCTTAGATGTTGCCATGTTCCTGCTTTGATGATAATGGACTGAACTCTGAACCTGTAAGCCAGCCCCAATTAAATGTTGTCCTTTATAAGAGTTGCCTTGGTCATGGTGTCTGTTCACAGCAGCTGTCCTTATAAGACTTGCCTTGGTCATGGTGTCTGCTCACAGCAGTAAAACCCTAACTAAGACACTGGTGTTCCACAAAGTCGCAGACTCAACAGAATGTGTATGTGCTGGGGGGTTGAATCCAGGGTGTGGCGATCATTCTACCAACTGAGCTACATCCCCAGCCCCAGGTGTCTGCTTCTTTGTCTGTGGATAAGACTGATTCTCTGAGGGCCAGGCCTTGGTTCCTGGTCCCTCAGAAGTTAGGGGAGATCCAGGAACTGTTATTCTGAGGACGTTGCTCAGCAGTTTTGGGGATCAGTTCCAGGACCTCCCACGATACACAGATGTCCCAACCTCTTAAACACAATGTTTACACAAAACCTACACAATTTTCCCTGTAGTTTAAATTACCTCGAGATGGTTTGTAATTCCTAATACAATGAACATGGCATATGGAGTTGTATGCTGTGTATACTGCAATAATGACAAGAAAAATCTGTTATGTGCTGATGCAATTTTATTTTTGCATGGTTTTGATGGGCTATGAATAGACTCTGTGGGCAGGGAGGTGGGGGGGAGGAGAGAGAGAGAGAGAGAGAGAGAGAGAGAGAGAGAGAGAGAAACACAAGAGAGCTAGAGCAACTGAGAGAAACAGAAATAATTGGGGAAACTGTTCCACACCATTGAGGAAGCTGAAAGGGTGGAAGAGGCCCACAGGAATTCCCATGGAAAACTTGTCTGAATCCAAAAGCAGCAGCATCAGAATGTCTGCCTGCTCAAGCCTGGCTATTAAGACCTTCAAGTGACTCGATGAGTCCCACCCACATTATCGAGAGGAATCTGTTGCATCCATAGACTAATTTGTATGTAAATTTAAGTCAGAGAAACCTCTAGAATACTGCTTGGATACACTTCTAGGCTCTGGGGACCAACACTGACAATGTTAACCACCACAGACACCAGGCCATATGTAAATTTCCAAGTCAAGGGCTTGTGATAGTTTGAATATGGTTGGCCCAGGGAGTGGCATCATTAGGAGGTGTGGCCTTGTTGGAGAAAGTGTGTCATTTTGGGTGTGGGCAATGAGACCCTCCTCTTAACTACAAGGGAGCCAGTCTTCTCCTAGCAGCCTTCAGAGAAAGATGTAGAACTCCCAGCTCCTCCTGCATCATGCCTACCTGGATGCTGCCCTGCTCCCACCTTGATGATAATGGACTAAACCTCTAAACCTGTAAGCCAGCCCCAATTAAATGTTGTCCTTATAAGAGTTGCCTTGGTCATGGTGTCTGTTCTCAGCAGTAAAACCCTAGCTAAGACAGGGCTTTTGATAAATTCTGAGATTGTGTGAAATTTTATCTAGAATTACTTTCTTGTTTTTTTTTTTTTGTCTCTAGCTGATAATTTTTTTTAAGTTTTCCGACACAATGCTATCCCTGCTTTGCTAACACACACACACACACACACACACACACACACACACACACACACACACACTCAGGACAGAGGAGATATTACCAGTCTACTCATTTATTGCTTGCCATTCCCTTAGCCAAGCAAAGGGCAGAGCTGGGATATGCTGGGACATCCCGCTGGGCTGGCTTCATGTCTCTGCCTGTCTGCTCTGGGCCTCCTGAGGAGCCCATGGGCTGCAAGGAGAGCAATGCACCTTGACAACTGTGAGAAGGGCCGACACCTGCTACCGTCAGTCCTCACCAGACTGGGAAGGGTGACAGCAAGACAGACAAAGTCGCATGCATACTCATGTGCCAGATATGGCAGTGGTCTCAGTCTTCCTCAGTCTGGGTGTGACCTCACCTCAGCTTCTCTGACCTTTGCTTACTCTATGCCCCTCTCACACTTAAGAGCCTGAAAGCCTGTGAGGCGCCCGAACCAGGGCAAAGACATTTGCAGCCTACCATGTCTTCCTGGGACTCTAGGCCACTGCTACAGTGTGCATCTACCTGAGCGAATGGCCCCCACACTCACCTTACCTCACTAAACATGCGTAGTTCGGACCAGCTGGTTGCACATTTGAAGGTCCTTAGGACCACGGGACTTACTAAGGTGGCTCCCAGGACTCCATCTGGAAGAGTCCAAACAAAGAACTTCATAAAAGCACTAGCTTGTCCTGAATGTCAGAACAGTACCTTTAATCTTTAGTTCCTGAAGTCCATCAAAGCTAGTGACCCCAGGAAACATGGCATTCTGGGGCTTAGAGATTCCTTCTTAGTGGTTGAAGGCAGAGACCAGACCTCACCTTGTATGAACCTGGTTCTCCAAGAGCAGGATGTGCTATGCAAAATGCAATGTGTTGGGGTTGGGGATTTAGCTCAGTGGTAGAGCACTTGCCTAGGAAGCGCAAGGCCCTGGGTTCGGTCCCCAGCTCCGAAAAAAAGAACCAAAAAAAAAAAAAATGCAATGTGTTCCCAAAGACACGGAGCTAAGTACTGCTTGAGAGTCTGAGGACCAGTGTGGAAAAGCCACTTTCAAGTTTATTGAGTTTCTGCTTGCCTGTTTGGTTATGTTTCATTTTAGTTTAACATTCTTTAAAAAGACTTTATGTGTATGAGTGTTTGTCTGCAATGTATATATACTTCCCGGCATCTGTGGAAGTCAGAAGAAAGCATTAGACCCCCTAGAACTGGAGTTAAAGATGGTTATGAGTTGCCATGTGGGTGCTGGGAATCAAACCTGGGTCCTCTGCAAGAGCAGTCAGTGCTCTAACTGCTGAGCCTTCTCTCTGGCCCCTTAGACATTTTGTGTTTTAGTCATCCATCCATCCATCCATCCATCCATCCACCCACCCACCCATCCATCCATCCATCCATCCATCCATCCATCCATCCATCCATCCACTGTAAGTGTATACTCACATGCCACAGGTCAGAGGGCAACTTTTGTGAAGTTGTTTCTCTCTGACCATGTGGATCTAAGGGGTTGAACTCAAGCTGTTGTCTTGGCAGCAGGCACCTTTACCTGCTGAACATCTTACCAACCTTGATTGTTTTGTTTGTTCATTTTCTGGTTTGGGTTTTGTTATAGTGAAACAGGGTCATGCTATGTAGGCTTAGCTGGCCTGGAGCTCCCTTTGTAGACCAGGCTAAGCTCAAACTTTTAGAGACCCACTAGCCTTGGGGCTAGGATTAATGCTATGTAACACGATGCCTGGATTCCTGGTAGGTTTTTGTTGCTGCTGCTGCTGCTGCTGCTGCTGCTGTTGTTTTGTTTTGTTTTGTTTTGTTTTGTTTTGTTTTGTTTTGTTTTTGAGGCAGGGTCTTGCTGTGTAGCCCAAACTGGTCTATACCCTGCAGCTCTCCTGTCTCAGACTCATGAATGCTGGGAATCCAGACGTGTTCCACCATCCTTGTCATCCTTAGTGATTTTGAGAAAGTTGTTCAACCCATTGATGCCAGCAAAAGACCACCAGGAACCTTCCTGGTGGTTGACAGATTTCATTAGTAGTTTTACCCAAGGAGGCAGCACACACGGGAGAGTATGTCAGTAGAGGTGACGGCGGGGCTTACTGGGCTTATTGAAGGATTTGGGTTTGTGAGAGAGGTAGCAAGGGTTTGCCCTGGTGTGGATGCTGTCAGGAGAGAGACAGTTATACAAGTGTGTATCTTCATAACTTTTATCTGGGAGGTAGCGAGTGAAGCAGTGATAAGAAGCCATGAGTGATAAAGAAGCTGCCATCTCTCATGGCGCCAGATCAGTTTACGTGAGTCAGCCTTGGGACAATCTTGACTCTTCCATGCTCAGACATCTTACAGAACGGTCTTTCCTTGTCATGTTCTGTTACTGCATGGTAACCGTTGTCACTAGCGCTCTGTGAAAGCTAGTGGTCACAGAAGGATAAGAGCCATGGACAGCAAGTGGATCAAGGACCTCCACATCAAACCAGACACACTCAAACTAATAGAAGAAAAACTAGGGCAGCGTCTCGAACACATGGGCACTGGAAAAAATTTCCCGAACAAAACACCAATGGCTTATGCTCTAAGATCAAGAATTGACAAATGGGATCTCATAAAACTGCAAAGCTTCTGTAAGGCAAAGGACACTGTGGTTAGGACAAAACGGCAACCAACAGATTGGGAAAAGATCTTTACCAATCCTACAACAGATAGAGGCCTTATATCCAAAATATACAAAGAACTCAAGAAGTTAGACCACAGGGAAACAAATAACCCTATTAAAAAATGGGGTTCAGAGCTAAACAAAGAATTCACAGCTGAGGAATGCCGAATGGCTGAGAAACACCTAAAGAAATGTTCAACATCTTTAGTCATAAGGTAAATGCAAATCAAAACAACCCTGAGATTTCACCTCACACCAGTGAGAATGGCTAAGATCAAAAACTCAGGTGACAGCAGATCCTGGCGAGGATGTGGAGAAAGAGGAACACTCCTCCATTGTTGGTGGGATTGCAGACTGGTACAACCATTCTGGAAATCAGTCTGGAGGTTCCTCAGAAAATTGGACATTGAACTGCCTGAGGACCCAGCTATACCTCTCTTGGTATATACCCAAAAGATGCCCCAACATATAAAAAAAGACACGTGCTCCACTATGTTCATCGCAGCCTTATTTATAATAGCCAGAAGCTGGAAAGAACCCAGATGCCCTTCAACAGAGGAATGGATACAGAAAATGTGGTACATCTACACAATGGAATATTACTCAGTTATCAAAAACAATGACTTTATGAAATTCATAGGCACATGGATGGATCTGGAAAATATCATCCTGAGTGAGGTAACCCAATCACAGAAAAACACACATGGTATGCACTCATTGATAAGTGGCTATTAGCCCAAATGCTTGAATTACCCTAGATGCACAGAACACATGAAACTCAAGACGGATGATCAAAATGTGAATGCTTCACTCCTTCTTTAAAAGGGGAACAAGAATACCCTTGGCAGGGAATAGAGAGGCAAAGATTAAAACAGAGACTGAAGGAACACCCATTCAGAGCCTGCCCCACATGTGGCCCATACATATACAGCCATCCAATTAGACAAGATGGATGAAGCAAAGAAGTGCAGGCCGACAGGAGCCGGATGTAGATCGCTCAGCCAGAATACAGCAAACACAGAGGCGAATGCCAGCAGCAAACCACTGAACTGAGAATGGGACCCCCGTTGAAGGAATCAGAGAAAGAACTGGAAGAGCTTGAAGGGGCTCGAGACCCCTTATGAACAACAATGCCAAGCAACCAGAGCTTCCAGGGACTAAGCCACTACCTAAAGACTATAAAGACTATAAAGACTGACCCTGGACTCTGACCTCATAGGTAGCAATGAATATCCTAGTAAGATCACCAGTGGAAGGGGAAGCCCTGGGTCCTGCTAAGACTGAACCCCCAGTGAACTAGATTGTTGGGGGAGGGCGGCAATGGGGGGAGGATGGGGAGGGGAACACCCATAAGGAAGGGGAGGGGGAGGGATTAGGGGGATGTTTGCCCAGAAACCGGGAAAGGGAATAACACTCGAAATGTATATAAGAAATACTCAAGTTAATAAAAAAAAAAAAAAAAAAAAAAAAAAAACTAACTAAAAAAAAAAAAAAAAAAAAAAGAGCCATGGACAGCTCCCAGCACTCAGAGGCAAGCGCTGGGTTTCCTCCTCTCTCACTCCTGAATCTCACCACTGACAACATGGACATGGTAGCACCATCTAGCATAATGGACCACGGTGAGGACGAAGAAGCACAGCATGCAGCACCCACATAAAGCACAACACGGTGCCCAGCACACGCCACTGGCACTGTGGCTGGGAAAAGCAAGTTTATGATATTATGAGGAAAGCAATCAGAGCCAGATACAGAAGAGGCAGATGAGGGAAGACCCTGAGCAGGGACATCAGCTGAGAGCAATCCCTCACCTGAAGTCTCTCCTAAAGTTCCCACTTTGCCTCTACCTCAAGCCAACGCGGCCACTGTGTGCATGTGCGTGTGCGTGTGCGTGTGCGTGTGCGTGCGCGTGCGCATGCGCATGCGCATGTGTGTGTCTAGAAGTGTAGGAGACAGGAGAAGATATGATAGCACTACACACTACATATGAAGAATTCTATGGCATGGCCAGTGCAAGGATGGTCAACATTCTAAACTCAGTACAAGTAAGGCATGTGGATAGAATATAGGGAAAGACTCACATAGAGGCTCACGCTTTTAATCCTGGCACTTGGAGAGGGACAGGCAGGCAGATCTCTACGAGTCTGATGCGATTCGGGTCTATATAGTGAGGTCCAGACCAGCCAGGGATGAAAGTGAGACTCTGTCTCAAACAAACAAAAAATAACCCAAAACAAAATAAGACAAAACAACCAACCACAGAATAAAAAGCAGGGGCTCAGCGGTTAAGAGCACTGGCCGCTCTTCCAGAGGTCCTGAGTTCAATCCCTAGAAACCACATGGTGGCTCATGACCACCTATAAGGGGATGTGATGCCCTCTTCTGGCATGCCGGTGTACATGCAGATATTACATGTAGTGCAACTCGTACATTAATTAAATAAAAACAAAACATAAAAATAAAGACAGACTCACATGAGTTTTCCCAATAGACACAAAAGTTACATGACAACATTCAATACCTTTTTATGATATAAACAACAACAAAACCACTCAACAAACTAGGGCCCGAACTGAACGGTTTCAACCTGACAAAACCCAAAACCACTTAAGACTGAAGAGCAAAATGGTAGGACGCCTTGATGTTTTCCTTCCACACCAGGGATAAAAACCAGGATGGCTGCTCTTGCCAGGTCAGTTGAACCCAATGTCAGGGGTTCTAGTCAGGGCAATTCAGTCAGAAAAAGAAATAAAACACATTTGAATCAGGGAGGAAGAAGGAAGACCATCTCTTTTGTAGAGGCAAGATCCATAACTGAATACCCTGAAGAGTCCACCAAAAAATATTTAAGTCAGTAAGTTGAAGATTGCAGGATTCAAGTTTAAACTACAAAAACTGTTTAACAAACTCCATTGGCAATGAAAGCCTGCTGTGGTCAGGTGTCTTATGCACTGGTCACGGGAGGTTTTCGACTCCTCTCAGACCAGCCAGAAACCCAGGGAGAGAATGGAGAGTGGGGTACAGCTCCTCTGGGCAGCAAGACTAGCTGCAATGGAAGCCCAAGACTTGGAGAACTGGGAGCTCCAGCCAGAGGCAGCTGTGCCTAGCTGCAGGCTGAGTTAAGCCCTTGGAAGTTGGAGGGTCATATTGTGGTCTTCAGAGCCTCAGAGACCCCCTGAGAAGCCTCATGTCTTCACTCCCAATGGCCTGGTCTCTGAAGCCCTCCGTTTCAGAACTGTCTTCAGGGCCTGCAGGATAGTGCCCTGGTTGTTCTGAATGTTGTACTCAGAGAGCCGAAGCAACCTGTCAAAATCTTCGTTCTTGTAGGTCATGTTGTACAGGAAGTAGGGGGAGGCGACCCCTGTGAGATCCACCTGCCCAGCCTTGAGCTCATCAGGGCTGCGCCGGACACCTGCCAAGGGTGAGAGCAGGGTCAGGGGCAGGACCTGGAGGCTATCTTCCATAGGTTCCTCAGCCAGGCCCTGAGGAAGCTGAGCCCCATGGAAAGGGTCCTTGCTTTTCCCTTCAGCCAGAAATATAAATGTGGTGGGTAAGACATAATCTTAAGGTAAGAGGAGTTTGGTCACCCCTACACTCCAACAACATATCCCATAGTTTAGACAGCTCATGGGACTGCTCCATGGCTTCCTGGAGAGCTAGAAACTGAGAACGAGGACCACTAAGATTAACGAATGGATTCTTAAAGTTCCTGGTGGGAACAAAGAGAGGATTTTCTTTAGAATTCCAAGGCCTGGGCCCACCATGTTAAGAGTGTACTGAAAGCTGACTAGGTAACCAATGCCTGGCATTTGGCTACTTAGAAGGCTGAGGCAGGATTGTAAAGCCAAGGTCTGGTCTACAGATTGAGATCATGGACAGCCTGGGCATTAAAGCATGTGCTGGGGATGTAGCTATTGAGCTCTCGCTAGTATGTGGGAGAACTTAGATTTAATACCCAGTACAAGAAAGAAGGAAGGAAGGAAGGAAGGAAGGAAAGGAAGGAAGGAAGGAAGGAAGGAAGGAAGGAAGGAAGGAAGAAAGGGAAGGAGGGAGGGAAGAAGGGGAGGGAAAGGGAGGGAAAGGAAGGGAAAGGGAGGGAAAGGGAGGGAGGGAGAAGGAAGAAATTAAGGAGTGGGACCTGGGAAGATGGCTGAGTTGTAAAAGCTCTGGCTGCTCTTCTTGAGGACCTGAGTTTGACTCCCAGCACCCACATGGTAGCTTACAACCATCTTTAACTTCAGTTGCAAGGGGTCTGATACCCCTCTTGGCCTCTTGGGTCCCAGGGCATGCAAGTGGCGAACAGACATACATGCAAACAAGACACTAATATTTCAAAAAGAAAAAGAAAGGAAAAGAAAAGAAGAATAAGTAGAGCCCAAATCCATGTACACACTAGTAATCCCAGCACTCAGGAAGCTGAGGCAGGAGGATTGCTATGAAATTGAGGCCACATAGTACCACGTTGACTGGGGCTGACCAGAAAGAACTTACACCAAAACAACCAAAAGAGAGTAAGTCTGGAAGAGTCAGAATTATGATATCAACTAGAAAACTAGGGGTAGTGCGTAAACACAGGCCTCAGATTCTCCCACCCAAAGTAGACAAAATCCTGCCAAGCTGGTGGAAAGGAGTGTGGAAAGGAGGAAGGTGAGGGAAAGGAGGAATGTGAGAATGGGGAGGGTGGGAATGTGAGGAAGGCTGAGATTTGGAGGGCAATCGAGGAAAGGCCCAGTCCCTTCCCTGAGAAGGGATCCCGGGCCACACAGGGCATAAAGCAAAGGGGTCACTACAGAGTCCGGAGACAGGAGGGCGTCACTAAGGTGTAAGCATCAGAAACCAAGGACAGGGAGGCGTGGCCAAAGAGCCCAAAGCCTTTCCTGGAGCTGATTCTGCCCACCATGGAACAGGAAGGGAATGAGGCCTCACCAGGGGCTGAGTGGTCCCGGAAGGAGTCATTGACCAGGGGGAAGTGCAGCACAGCTGGGGCTTCCGGGCAGGTGGGGTCTGAGAAAAGGTAACATTCCTGGGGCTGGAGGTGGTCTTCAGGGCTGGGCTCCACACGGGGGAAGGGCAGGCCCTGAGCGCTGCAGTATTTCCCAGATTGCTGCAGTCCCTAGGGAAGCAGAGGGCGCCCAGAGGGAGCTGTGTCATCTCAGATTCACTGTAGGGTCGGTTCTAATTCCCACTTGCTCCCTTCCCACTTGCTCCCTCAGCGTCAAGACAAAAACCTGGCCTTGCTCTGGCCCAAACTAAGCTGCACAGGCCTCCAAGGGAGTATGGATCCCAGTAGTTAGAAGTTATAGGTAGGAATGAAGACCCAGCGGCCTTGTCCCGCCCCGTACTCTTATTACACCATCAGTTGAATTTTGGCCCTGAAGAACTTCAGCAGAGGATATACATGTGCGTGCTGGCGTTACTGCCACCCAGACTTCCGGGGGAAGTTAGGAGTTGGCTGTGGAGGTGCTTGGGATCTCGTGCCAGCTCTGTCCAGCTGTTGTATCCCAGAGGTTCTCATTCGCCTGTCTTGTGATCTCAGAGCTCAAGCACCATCGCTGCTCTTCCCAATGGAGGACCCAGAAATACACAATGGGTTACAGCTCCCTCCCTTAGTCACAGGAAGTGTGAGGCAGGGGCCCGTTGCCCATCCGTGGAGATAAGCCTGGCTGGGCACAGTGGTTCCCACAGGGTGACTAGGCACCTTAAAGGGAAAGGACTGATTGTAGTTGAAGGAGAGTATGAGGTCCACTTGGCGACCTGAGCGGAACAGGGAGGGACAGCTGCTGTTCATGAAGCAGCCAGCATCAATTAGGCAGAGCTGAGGGTCCTGTGGGGTCAGCTGATTCGGGGTGTCATCTAGGTTGCAATCTGACAGAAAAGGCAACACTGGTGAGAAGCAGCCACCTTTCCATGGGTAACCCCCACACTCCTCTGATCCCATTCCCCTCCATGTCTCCGTCTCATGTCTGGTGTCACTCTCTGAATCCAGCCCTTCCCCTACGCCCACGATGGGATTTCCAGACCACAACCCAGAAGTAACATAGATATGATCTCCCCCCAAAACCACCTCCAGCTATCAGCCACAGCTCAACCCAGTCAGGATCCTGGCCGTGTGGGGACGCATGTCCATGGTCCTTACCTGCCCAGGTGGAGAAGTCTCTCTGGTTACAGTAGTCCCGGTGCAGCTGGAGACCATGGAGGAAGTTGGCACTACGCTGGTTGAATGGCCTGCCAGTCAGAAAGCCCTTGAATGCCTGAGCCAGAGCTGTTCCAGGCTGCAGCCATGGGGCCTCCACACCAGAGGAGACTCCTGCTGAGGATGAGGGCTCCTTCTCTGCATCAAGAGTGACAGACATTGCTTGTATGAGGAGCCCAACATGCCTGCTCATGCCCTCTTCTGCCAGCCTCCAAAGGGGAATGGTCTCAGCCCAGGCTCCCCACTTCAACCCCCCCTCTTCTACCTGAGTTCTGGACATCCACAGGGAAATCGTTCGAGTCTCTCCCAGAGGTGATGTCATACCAGATATCCATCAAGTTCACAGAGAAAAGATTGCTCCAGATACCTGAGGGCCAGATCCCCAAGAGGGGCAGCCCTTAGGTCCCTGCACCATGTCTTTCCCACATGGGCACCAGATGATCCCCACTCTTGGGTACCAATGGAAAATGGGCAGTTTCAGCAATGCTCTCCCCGACTGCCCATCTGTCCTTCACCCTGTGGCTCTGCCCCGACCTGAGCTATAGGAGTCCTGCCCAGGAGGATGGGGCTTACCTTCCAGAAAGCAAATCTGGGACTCGGGAAGCCTCTTCATCAGCCGTCCCATGAAGAACTCCGAGCCAAAGAGCTCAGAAGGGACGAAGCCTCCATATTTCAGGAACCCAACTTCATAGGGAGAGAACTCCACCCACTCTAATGGGATGGAAAAGAGAGACGGGAATGGGGGAGAGGGCAGGGACTCACAGGTCTCTTGAGGGCCGGTGACACTGTCCCTGCCTGGGAGGCCTTTGACTCCCCCATCTGCTACCAACCCTGCAGATATGAGGAAAGCAGACTCCTAGGTGACCTTTCACTTAGCCCTGTCCATACACACAGACAGCCCCACAGCCAAGGATACAGTACTCCCTGGTTGTCTCCCAGACTCGGGGTATGGAGAAGTTGGACTTTGTTAGAGGATGGGTGGGTAGGACTTTACCCTTAAAGTGGAGGGTCTCCAGATGGTTCTCTTTGACATTTAGGCTCAAGTAGAGAGGCAAAGGGTTCTGACCCCGCTCCAGTGCAGCTCTCTGTTCTGACAGCTTCTGATCTGTCACCTGGGTTTGGAAGCATGAGGACATGAGTGTCTTAGAAAGAGTAACTCCAATAGGTCCAGGGCAAGGTAAGGTAGGAATGTAAGAGCAGAGACAGGAGGCTGCAGCTCTGCTGAAGGTTATGAGTGAGTGTGTGTAGCCAGCTCTGAGCAGCTCCTTATGTAGTCTACCATATCTCCTCCCATTCTGTCTTCACAGATACCACACAGACACACACAGAGACACATACACAAACACATACATAAACATACACATAGAGGCACACACACACACACACACAAACATACACACAGAGTCACAGAGACACAGAGACAGACAGACACACACCCATATCACACATGGACACACACAGAAAGAGATACATGCACAGACACACACACACACACACAGACATATGCACAGACACAGAGAGAAAGACACATGCACAGACATATACACACACATACATGCACATATTCACACAAAGATAGACACACATATAACACACATAGACACACAGACACACACATATACTCATATCACACATATACATACAAAAATACAGACGCGTGCTCAGACACACACAGATAGACTGTCACACACACACACACAAACACACACACACACACACACACACACACACACACACACACACACACACCCCTTTCCAGGAAGCACACAGCAATCTTTCTCCCCACATCCTGCTAAGGGATGTGCTGTCCTTTTCAGGTTCATTTTAACGCAGTTCAAATTTCAGCTTCTTCCAAATGCTTTCCTGACATCCTTGCTCCACCCAACAAAATATCAATTAAAAAATGTTGAGGGCTGAGGATGTAATTCAGTTGATTAAACAGCTTACCCAGCATTCGCAAGACCCTGAGTTTGAGCCTTCACACTGCATAAAACAGGCATGGTGGCACATGTCTGGGATCCAAGCAGAGGGATAGCAGCGGGAGCAAGGCCAGCCTCGGCTACATAGCAGGTTGGATGCCAGCCTGGGCTACATGAGACTCTGTCTCAAAAAAATTACTATAAATCATATACATAAACTCATGATGATGCCATTATAAGAGGATCAAACGATAATTAAATAATAGGGTTTTTATAACCGGGATCAAGCTGTTATTTTAACACCTCATAAAATATACTATTGTAAGCTTTTCCCTCTATGTTAATTAGCTGTTGCCACCAGACAGAAGAGTCAGTTAGTAAAAAGTGCAGCACATTCTGAACTGAATGGGAACTTAAACAGTAGATCCAAGGGAAACACAGGACACAGTAATACAATAAAAACATTTCAAGTAATCACATTGGTTTGACACATTGAATGCCGTTTCAATTAGAATCCCAATGTTAATACTGAAACATGACTGATTCCTTAATGAAGCATAGAAGGCCAAGAACTGCCGGAATAATTTGAAAGAAGAATCAAAGTAGATGCTCATTGGTCAGCAGAACTGGTTCTATGAAACTAAGCCTTCCAAACAGCAGGGCCAGTGCTCATAAGAACTCACAGATACCGGAGACGTGCACAGGGGCCGCCTAGACTGCACCAGATGGGGCCCTGTGCTGAGAGAGAATGGGCACCCTCTCATCGAACACAGCCTCTTGCAAGCAAAAACTTAGTTTTCTCCAACCGGGTCTCACTGGACATACAATCTGTTCTTAAGGGCAAGTCCCACACCCAGCAATAGATGGCAAACAAAAGAAACAAGCAAGCAAACAAACAAATGCCCTAACTCAATGGCATCCTTAGAGGTTCATGTCTCGTCTTTGCCAGGGCATCTTTTTTAACCTTACAGGTCATTCCTGCATTTATTACAGCTCCTGGGTCTGTGGTTTATGGAATGCCCATGTCTGTGGACATGTGGGCCTCCGTGCCTGTTTTTCTTGTGTGTGTGTGTGTGTGTGTTTTTTTTTTTTTTTTTGGCTCTTTTCCTTCTGTTTGTTCTATTCAGAATGGTCTGCTTTTCCTTTATCTAATTGTATGATCATTCTTTAGCTGCCTGTATGTTTTGAATTGGGAGAGAAGAAGGGCGTGGATCTGATGGAAGGGGAGGATGTAGGAACTGAGGGAAGGAAAATCAGAAGAACATCTATTTTCAATAAAATAAAAGTAAAAAAAAATGAAATGACTATTTTGCCGAAAGTGATCTACAACAGATCCAACATAGTCCCCCTTTAAATTCCAACGACGTTCTTCAACGAACTCAAGAGTTGGGTCCTAGAATTCACACGGAAGTAACAGGGAAATATACCCTCAACTAGCCAGAGCAACTGCGGTCAGAAGAGCACACTGGGGACATGTAATACCCAATCCCAATTGTGCTATAGAGCCATAGTGACAAAACAAAGCCAGTGTGGCACAGGCACAGAAACAGACATGAGGAACAGAAGACCCAGACAGACAGACAGCTGCGGTCTCCTGATTCTTGACAAAAATACATTGGAGAAAAGACACCCTTGTCAACAACAGTGCTGAGGAACCTGCATTCACACATAGAAGATTCCGTATCCACGTGTAGAAGAATTCTGTATTCACACGGAGAAGTATGAAACCAGTTCCCTACATCTCACTCTGTATCCAAAATGGACCAAAAACCTTAGCTCTGAAACTGATACAGGAAAACTCCAACGTCCCAGGAAACAATAGAGGTTCTAATTAGTTAGAGTCTAATAAATTAGCTTCTGTGTGGCCAAGGAACAGCCGTCAGAGTGAGGATAGTCTACAGAGCTGAGGTAAAATGTCTTCATTAACGCCTCACCTGACAGGGGATTAACATCTGCAATACATGAAGAGCTCAAAAGCCTAACTACTGCAAACCCCAGACTCCAATCACATTCTCAGAAGAAGCACAGCTGTCCAGCAAATGTGTGATTCAGCATCCTTAGGCATGTAGGAAATGCAAGTCAAAGCTGCATCGAGACGCCATCTTACCCAAGGCTCTCTCGGTGCTTAGCATCAATGGATGCTGACAAGGATTTGAGGGAAAGGGACAACACACTGCTGCTGGGGGTGCAAATTAGAGCAGTCACTATGGAAGTAAGTACTGAGGTTAAAACAAAACAAAACAAAACCCTACCTGGACCACTTCTGGGCATCTGCCCAAAGTACTCTAAGTCAGCACACCACTGCAACCCCATATGTATTGCTACAGTGTTTACGATAGCCAAGCTATGGAATCAGCCAAGGTTTCCATCATCAGATGAATGGGTACAGGAAATACAACATATACACAGTGATGTTTGCTGCAGCCGTGGAGTATAAAATACAAGCAACTATAATTGAAGAACTTACTCAGAAAGAAAGCATTCTGGCGTTGGACAGACACTAACGCTCCCAGTCTTTCTTTCTTTCTTTGTCTGTGACAGAGTCCCCTGTGTACCAGGCTTGTCTACATCTGCTGTGCAGTCTCTGCTGGCCTTGAACCCCTTTCCCCCGATTCCCCAGGTGTTGAGACTCGATGCAGCCTCTCAGAGCCTCTTCCCCCCTCAGTAGATGCACTTGACGACACCGCCATGCCATGGTGTTGAGAAGACAGCATACCTGCCCATGCAGCTTGGACTCCAGCACCAGGCCCCACAGGTCTGCTATGGTGACGGTGTAGCCCTGCTCTTCCCGAAGCTTCAGAGTCTGACGGTAGCTTGCCAAGTGTTCGGGGAGGAATTCCTTCAGCAGGCTTTTAGCCACATGCTCCCTGGCATGACTGATGGGTCCCTCAAGGTCCTTCTGTGACCACTCTGGGTCCCGGTACAGGTGGGCCATTGTCCTGGGGGAACAATGGGATGAGAGCTGAAGCCCAATCTCACCCTGCGTCTAATCCCTTAAGGAGGGATGGTTGAAGTCCTCGATGCCAAGATAGTCCATCAGGAGACGGATCCTGAGACTTCCTTCTAGTCCTGGTCTGGGTCTGGGTCTGGGCATGGGTATTTCACATGGGTATGAAATAGGCCTTATATAGGTTTTATATAGGTGTCGTGGTTTAGGTTTTACACACTGGGCTGAGGCTCAACCTACAGTCTTTTACATGCCCGCAGGTGCTTCAGTGATGAAGCACTTCCAACCCATATATAATTTAGAGTTTCCTAGTAGCTACATTAGAAAAACTGTAAAACAAATGCTTTTATAACTCATGTTGTTGAATTCAGTAACAGCAACAGCCAACTGGGCCTATAAAGGAAACTTTCTTATCTTCTCTCCTCTGAGGAAGCACCCACTCTGTCTCATAGACCCCTTCTCCTCAGAGCTGCCCCCGTGCTGCCGTCTGCCTGCCCACAGCATTAAGAACTCTTATAATGTCTCACCCCAAAAGAACGGTCCCCCTCAGTGCTCCCCTTGAACTCCAAACCTGAAAATGTGCAGCTGTGTATGGCTGCTGGCTATTCTATTGGACAGCACCGGTCTCCACTCCTACCTTTGTCCTGAAGCTATTTAAGGCTGCACTTGTCAATAGCTATCCCTCAAACCTCTACTCCCACTTTAGTCCTTAATGCAATGAGATTCGGACAAATGAATTTGTAATAGTAAAATGGTCTGGTTCCTGCCCAGGAGAGGGTGTTGTTATCTTTTATAAAGAACATTCTTTTCTTCCTCTTCTTTTTATTTTTTTGCCCCCTTTACTGTTTAGACGAGATCTCACTCAGAACTCATTGCAAATCCTCCTACCTCAGTCTTTAAGCTCCTAGGCATGGCCACCATACCCAGCTGCCTATGAGAGAATCTCTTGACCTCATTTTCCTCACCCGTGATATTAGCAAGAAGGAAATCTTCCCTTAGAAAGTGGTATAAGCATCAACTGTGGGGCCAGCTGGAGGGCCTGATGTGTGTCACCTGTAGGCCACTGTCTCCCATCAACCTATGAGTGTGTCTCTTATCACATATGGACAGGCATTATCACATATAGACACATGTGGGCAGGCATTTTTGGAGATAGACTAACTGAGACGCATAGGATTGTCGCCAAAGCCCATAAATGGGGTTGCCAAAAGCAAATCCAGCCCTTTCTGGGCCCTCCCTTTTCCAGCTCCTTAGTACTGAGTTCACTGTGCTCTGAAAAGAATCTCGGCTAAGTCAGGTTCTTCCTTTTGAGGAAGCTTCTTGGCCCCTATAAGATCTTACTGCTCTCTCCACATGGGATCTCCATAGAAAGGGCCCTTGGCACCCGTTCTTCCCCTACTCTGGGCTCTGATCATCTCTGCTCTTCCAGTCCCTAGGACCCTTACCATGTAGCGCCAGAGATGCCACTGAAGTAGGTCACACAGTCCAGGAGCCCCAACTTCTGAAGTGCCAATAGATGGCCGTAGAGTGAGATCATAGCCCGCATACCTCCTCCCTCGGCGTTGATGCCCACAACAGGGACCTGGACCACACGGAGATGCAGACAAGATGGGGATGAGCTGCCCTCTCCCTCCCTCGAGCCTGTTCCCTGCCTCCAGACAAGGGGCCATGCAGCCAGGGCTGACTGAAGGTTAACCCTCAGCTCAGAACAGAATCACCAAAGAGAACGAGAACCCCACCTCCCCAACGGCCCGTCCCATTCTTTGGAGATTAAGAGGCCAGCCCAGAATTTCTACACCCACAGCCCTGCTGTACCCCCAAACCTCATCTTCTTTCAAGTCTTCATCCAGTTGCAGAGCCTGCTTCAGGGCAGCAGCAACCAGCTTTTTCCTCCTGCCTAGGAAGGCCTGCTCCTCGGGACAGAGCCCATAGCTCAGCCGCACAGACAGCTCCTTAGGGCTGGAACGGTGGAGGGTCCAAGAGTTAGGAGAAAACTGCATGGCTCACTTCTTGGGTGACCATAGAGCTTCTGAAAACACCCCCTGATGCACCCCCAAAACACCCTATGCATAGCATTCCCCACCCCCACCCCATACCCCTTTTCTTTGTTCCCACAGAGTCGATGCCTCTTACCAACTGTCTGTCTTAAGTTGCAGCTTCCTTTCTGGATCCTGAAATTAAAGCAAGAGACTCTGAAATATCCTAGACCCTGAAGGAGACATGGGTATGCCTGTGTGAGTACCTCCATTCCTTTCCTGTCTGCACTTCCCCTCCAGCTGAGGTCACTTACCTTTGTAGCAGGAATGTCTACGGTCACCTCCTTCCCTGCAGCCAACAACGTCAGGGGTACATTGAAAGGTGTTGCTGAGGTATCTGAGTTCCAGTCACTGTTTCTGGAGCTCTGAAAGGAAACATCCACCCATTCATCCATCCATCCATCCATCCACCCACCCATCCATCCATCCATCCACCCACTCATCCATCCATCCATCCATCCATTCATCCATCCATCCACCCACCCACCCATCCATCCATCCACCCACCCACCCATCCATCCATCCATCATCCATCCATCCATCATCCATCCACCCACTCATCCATCCATCCATCATCCATCCACCCACCCACCCATCCATCCATCCATCCATCTATTCATTCATTCAACAAACTCTGAGTGCCTGGACTGCAAGCTGGACAGCCTTTCCCTGATAACAGTAAACTAACTATGACAATTACAAATGGTGATGGCTGAGACTCCTTGCCTCTGCAAGACACTGTTCTCACTAAATCATGTGTCGGTTTCTGAAGAAATGAGTCATGGCTGAAAGTGGGGCACATACCTCTAGTCCCAGCACTTGGGAGGTAGAGGCAGGTGGATATCTGGGTTTGAGGCCAGCCTGATCTACATAGCCAGTTCCAAAGCAGTCACGCTACCAATGAGACCCCGCCTAAAATTACTTTTCCAAGAAAGGAAATGGGTAATGAACTGTAATGTGGTGTGGGTGCATCATAGTGTGATAGGGTAGAGTGCTGGAAATGAAGGGAGGCATGAGGTTAGGGGCATCGTGGAGATCATCTCTGGAGAGATACTGTTTGAGCTAAGATGGGGAGGAGGAGAAGCAGGAGGCAGAAGAGGAGGAGGACTAGATTGGAGGCAGCCAGACGACCTGGAAAGCACTTGGCATATTTGAAAAGGTAGAAAGGCTGACTGGAGCATCAAGGAACAGAAATGAAAGAGCAGAGGGGAGGAGGCCAGGCTCACGGGCTGCCTGTGTGGGCACCAATGGAGACATGGAGGAGGCCAGGCTGCACGGGCTGCCTTTGTAGAATCAACAGGTTTTATCCCAACCAACACTAAGTCTTCTGATGGAGGAGCCACCAGAGCACCAAACAAGTGACACTGTGTTATCGTCCCCAGGCCCCGCTGATGCGCCATGAGCACAAGGGGCCTGGCCTTGGCAGGGAAAAGGGGCATGCAGCTAGCTGAGGGTGATGGGAACAGAGACTCACCCTCAGGTACCCGTTCAGCTCTGTGTCTTGGCTCCTCATGTAGTGGAAGCTGAGGGTAAAAGCTGTGTCCGGTAAAAATGTCTGTGTGTCCTCATACGACCCCTTCAGCATAAGCTCCAGCTCTAGTTTGTCCTGACCTAGGGAGGAGATGGACCAGATGAGAATGAAGGAAAAACGGAGCCTTGAACTCCATCTTGGACCTGGGGTACTAGAACAGTGACTGAAGAGGAGGAGGTGAAGGCTGGACCACAGTAAGCAGGATTCTAAAGAGAACCTTCCCAGCCTGCTTGTATGCCATAGCCCCACGGGACTCCCACCCATGGCAGAGGTGGTCCCTTCTTGTGCAGGTTTCCCAGAAGCCTACGCCCATCATGGTCCAGGCAGAGTCCAGTTCTCACCTGCTGCCATGGTGGTGCTTCCAGCTCTGTCCAGGGAGACATCCAGGTGTGACAGTTCTCGGGCCTGGGGCAGACGACATCATAGGCAAAGAAATCCACACAGTAAGCTGAGGTTCCCTCTACCCCAACTGAGTCTCAAACCACCACACACACAACAAGAAGAGGGGTTCAGAGTGGGACTACACAGAAAACCCTTCACCCATCTCTGACCTGCTGCGAACCACTAAGCCTATCGTTATCTTATGCTGAGCATCCAAGACAGTCTATCCCCACCCATCCCTGTTCTCTTAGCTTTACTCAACTTCTGGAAGCTCTAAAAGCCCTTGGCTCTCAGATCTCTCTCTGTTATGTCTCCAGTCTTCATCTCACAGTTTCTCAAGTGTGTGGGACTCTCAGGCCCATGGGCTGGCAGGGAAACATTCAGACCATAGCGACCAGAACATCTCTTGATTATCCTCAGCTCCACTGACTTGCTTTTCAGTTCTGCTGGGGTAGCTCGGTGACTGAGGCTACTTCAGCCAGCCCTTCCAACAGAACTGCTGGATTTAAGTGCCCACTGCTCATCCCCACAACTTCTGGAGGTGCTAATTCACCGTTTTATCCTTGACATGAGGTTTCAACATGTCGTAGCCCTGGCAGAACTGAAACTCATTGTGTAGACCAGGCTGGTCTCTTGCCTCTGCCTCTCAGGTGCTGGGATTACAGACAGGTACCATGGTGCCAAGCTGCCCTATGAATTCCTTTTAAAGGTAAACCAATCATCCGACCAACCCATTGCAAGCCCTGGGAGTGAGTGCCCCTGAGGTGTGCTCCACGTTTTATTCACTTGATGCCAGTTAATGAACCCCACATCCAATAGGCAGCTTTCCGTGCAGCGCTCGCCACCTTGTGGCCATTACTGCCCACTGCAGTTTCGTGAGATCTCAGGGAGGCACTAAGAGACAAGCTTGCAAATTCTACAAGAAACTCCTTCCAAACCTCACTGACCTCAGTGTTAATAAACGACGTTGGGCCTCGTATGCAGGACTTCCCTGTGATCATTACACATTAGACATCGTCGAAAAGCACCTAAGTTCTCTCAACAGTTCCCCCAGCCATTCAGTCAGAAGCCAGGACGCTCTCAGCGGAGCCAATTCCGTGTGACCTCAGTTCTAGACCCCTCTAAGCCCCACAGCTTCAGAATCCTGACCCCAACTCAGCCCCCCGACCCGCGCCCCGCCAATCTCCCCTGTGTGACAGGAAGGTCGTTACCACAAGAACATTGTTGGTGATGAGGTTTTCTGGAGGGTCGCACCTGAGGAAATCAAAACATCCATTCTGAACTTAGGAAATCAAGTGTTCTGCATGGACATTCCCCACCCGCCACCCTCACCTCCACCCCCACCGTTCATATTCCTATCCACGGGGACTCTCCCTGGGCAATGCAGGGTTAGGAGAGATGCCGCTGTGTCTGGCAAGGTGAAATGAGAGCACAGGACAGGGAAAATACCACCCATCCTCCTCTTTCCACCCAAGAAGAGCCCCAGACCTCCCAGGCAGATGGGGAGCTGAAGGAAGGCCGCTCAGCTGAACAGACCAACAAGGACCTGTGTCAGGGACAGTTTTTGGAGTGGAGCTTGTGTCCCCAGCCACGGCCCAGCTCTTCATTCTTACTCACGTTCTTTCCACCAGGAACTCCACGTCTAACTCTTCTGGTCCCTGTAATCAAAGAGGGTAGGCAAGTCACCAGCATTTACAGTTGACACGATCTCTTAAAAGCATTATCCTGCCGTCTCTAGCAGTCTCTGAGGAAGATGAGCTATTGAGACTACAAAATAGCTCAATACAAAATACCTCCAATACAAAATAGAGGAGATTTAGGGGAAGGTAAACTGGCTCAGATTATACATCTTCCTCCCTTCTGGTTCCCCAAACCCTGATGGAGTTGAAGGCAAAAGACAAGGAGCTCCTCTAAAGGTGATCTGAGGATATCCAGCTCCTATTTCTTCTCCTGGGCTCCATAATTCTACCCTCCCCTCCCCAAGCCTGCAGCAGGAAGCAGAACCAGACCTCGGTGGGGCAGGCCTGGAGTCCCTTGAGCAAGAGTGATGAGTCCACACTGCCCCCTCGTGGTTGCACTGAGCAGTGTTTTGAGGGCTATCCTTGAGGTGACTAATGCTCTGACATGGGGTAATACTATCTATCTGCAATAGCAGCTAGACCAGTCCCTTTCCTGCTAAATGAAAACCAGCTCTTGTCCTGTGGGTGACTATAGCCAGCAGCATCCTGGCAGCTAGGAAAAGTTGAGCAATTTCCTTAGCTTGGAGCCTTCTTACCCACCTGAGGATTCAGGCTGAAGGTTTTCTGGACCAGTTGTCCAGGGAGGATTTCTGAGATATCATAAGAAATCTTGAAACAGATGTCATCTTTCGTAATTAAGTCTTCGTCATAGACAGTCAGTTCTAGAATATTCTAGGGACCAGGAACATAACATAGTATCCTTTCATTGCAACATTAGCTCACATACACAGTAAAACAAGTATAAGGAAATACAGTAGAGTCACTAGTTTCCCCTCCTGTGTTATTAAAAGTAATTGATTTAGTATATCTGTATAAGGGTTTTGGACCCACTGGAACAGGAGTCATGGACAGTTGTGAGCTGGCATGTAGGTGCTGGGGATTGAACCCTGGTCTTCTGGAAGAGCACCCAGGGTTCTTAACCTGGTATAGTTCCTCAGGAAGAGGGTGGGGTTTCATGATCCCATCCCCCATGCAGATACAAGTTTTGTGTGACCAAGAATCAAGGAAGACCAGGGTTTCAGGCCTGTAACCCTAGCCCTGTGGAGGTTGCTATAAGAGGGCCATGCATTTGAGGCTGGTCTCAATCACACAGTGGTTGTCTGTCTCAACCATGTATGTATGTATGAATGTATGAATGTATATATGTATGTATGTATATATGTATGTATGTTTGTGTGTGTATGTATGTTATAAATGTATGTTATATATGTATGTATGTATGTATGTATGTATGTATGTATCTTGAAGAATTTTCTTCCTAAGCAGGGCATGGCGTTTCATGCCTGCAATCTAGCAGTCAAGAAGCAGAGACAGGAGGATTGCTCTAAGTTCAAGGTCAAGCCTGGCTACCTAGTGAGAGCTAAGCCATCTAAACCTATATAAAAAGCACATATCTCAAAAACAACAATGCTCCCCCACCACTACCCCCAAGAAAAACCAAGCTGGGTGTGGTTACACATCCCAAATCCAACCAATCTGGAGGCAGAGTCAGGTAGATCTCTGTGACCAGCTTGGTCTAGTCCTGGTCTATAGTGAGGTCTAGGCCAGCCAGGACTACACAGCAAGACCCTGTCTGGACCCATATTTTAAAATGTCTCCTGGGGCAGGCAAGATGGTTCAGGGTTTGAAGGCACCTGCTTCCAAGCCGGGCAAACAGATCCATTCTCCAGGACCCACGTGGTGGAAGGAGAGAACGAACTCTCCAGAGTTGCCCTCTGACCTCCACATGTATGCTATGGTACATGCAGGCACATACACAAACATACATAGAATAAATAAACAAATGTAATTTAAACTTGGAAAAAGTTTTCAACTGCTCCGCTCACCCAAAAGGTGAGTGCCAGGTTCTATGTGCTACTTTTCTATGCAGTTTCCCCTTTAGCCCCACAGCAGCCCCATTAACAAGGAACGCTTCCCATTCACAGATCAGAGATGGGCTCGGGAGAAGCAGCAGCTTGCCAAATGTCAGTCCCACAGCCAGAGAGTGGCAGAGCCACGTTCTTTCCTTCATACACCCTCGTGCTCACAGCACATAGAGTCTGGAGCACAGACACCCTCCTCCCCTGAGTTCTGTGAGTACTGGAGCCCTCCTACTTGATCCCAAGGTCCTCATGTGGAGGGAAGGGGGATGGATTATTCTACAAGTGAGTGGCTAGTGCTACCCCCATGTGACGTTTACCTTGACCTGACTCTGGATGAGGAAACTGAAGGTCTCGTTCCACACAGGATTACTGGAGTTGGTGACTGTTTGCGTCTTGAATTTCCTTCCAGAAGCTGTTGGCAGTCGCAGAGTCACATATGGATCGGCCTTGCTCACTGACAAAGTCAATGGAACCAGGTGTCAGAAGAGAGTGAATTCCGTTTCCAGGGATTTGGTCCATTTTCCTATGACAACCCCAGTATCCCCTGAGAACAGCTAAGCACCACCCCAAAGAGCACTTGGTCCTTTCCCTTGGGATCCAGTCCCCACCCACAGTCACTCACACAGGTCAGCCCTGGGCAGACTCCGAGCCTCCAGGATTTTCACAGTGAGCTGGCAGAAGACAGAGGCCTCCTCCTGCAAAAAGACCCCAAGCCCTCAGTTCTCAGCAGACTCTCAAACCTGGAGATGCTGCCCTGCCTAGGTCCCTGACCACACGCATCCATCAGTCTGGTGCATGGTGACGCTGCCAGGATGCCAGGCCTTTGGGGGAACACCTCTAGAGACCAAAGAGCCTTGGGGTTATGAGTCTGGCCTTTGGCAGCCATGGAATGGCAGATCAGGTGGGTTAGGGACAGAATCTCAAGTACAGCAGGCAACACAAGGAGAGAACACGTCACTGGCCAGGTGGAGACGGTCACATCTAGACCTTCCAGAGAGGGCTGTCCTTGTTGACACAGTCCATTCCTCACCCCTTTGTGCTTTCCCGTGTCTCAGGGAGGGCTGAGCCAAGGGAACCCAGTGGTCCATGGTATCTGCAAGTTCTAAAATGTACGTCATGCATGCCTATCCTGAGCCAAACAACGACCATCTTGGGGTGTTCAGCTTTGTCCACTTGCAAAAGTATTACGGATGGGTTTGTTTATAGCCCCTCAAGGAAGGAGGGTCATGAGACCCTCACTGAGTCTTCTCTCTCTCTCTGCTCTCTTCTCTCTGCTGTATGCAACCCTGCTTTAATGCCATGTGGCCTCAGGGAGGGGCTAGAGTATATATAGGCAGAGGAGAGACTAGGGGAGGATGGTCCACCTGTGTGGCTATGAGAGAGCCATCATCCATGCTGGATTAAAGATTTTCTGATGTTTTATGGGGAGGAACACCCACGCTCCTGTAGATAAGCCTTCACCTATGCTCTGATTGTGCCTCAGCGAGTTTTCGGGGAGCTTGAGAGGAAGGGTGGATGATATCATTAGTGATTGTGGTTCAGTTACTGGTAGTACATTGCCCATGAATTAAGCAACTCCAGGAAGATCAGTGTCAGCTTGATGAATGGTGGGGGTGAAAGGTCACCATGTATGCAGATGCTCATGAGGTACGTGAGACCTCAGATGAGGCCAGGAGAAAGCAAGCAGGGAGTGGATAGCAGGATAGCAGGAGAGCAAGCAGACGGCAGCAGCGCCCAGCTGGCTGAGACTTGGCAGAGCGGGGCACTAGGGGAGTAACGGATATCACCACAGCTGAAATCTCTAGCACTCCTGGACCCAGGGGATCCAGTGGTTGCCCCCAGGGGGACCCCTACCCTTGCTTCTATTTGGGTTTGGTTGCCCGGCTTTTTTAAATAACCTACACAGACAAGCCCCACAATCTGAGGTTACGCACATGGGCCTGGTAGGATCTTGGGCTGATTCCAAAGAAGGTCATTGGCTTCATATCCTCTTGACAAAGCGCACGCCAAGAGGACAACATCTGTGTGGTTCTAGCAGGAAGAGTCCACACAGGGAGGACCCTTAGAATGGGTGAGTAGGAAGGGCATTACATGCATAGGCAGTTCCAGCTCCCAGTTAGGAGGGGGCCATAGACTGCAGAATCCCCAAGGGGCACCACTCACATGGAGGCATAATAACCGACATAATAACCCTGGAGACACATGACCCAGTAGCCCTGAGGAGAATTCACTGAATTGCCTCAAGATAAGGAAACCCCAGACTGGGGCTTCTGTCACTCAGGCTCTGCCACCAAGTTAGACCGGCACTGACAACGAATAAGAAAGAGCTCGAGGGTCACCCATCTCCTCCCACCCCTTCCGCATCCAGAGCTGCGTGGTGAACAGTGGGCACCGTGAGCAGGGACACGAGGTGTTGTGGAGCCTCAGATGTCTTCCTGTTTTGTGCCTCTACCACAGCTCTGTAACCTGAGTGATCAGAAGGTCCTCGAACCCTGGGGCTGGCCTGCGTTTGGCACAGGTGCTTCCTACTAGAGTCTGAGTCTGAGGGAACTCAATGTATTTCTCTCCATAGAGAGCTGTAAGGGATAGCGCGCCAAAGCAGAATGGCTCAGGAGGTGGCCTGGGTCAGCATCTGCCCCTCCGCGGCTCTACACTGAATTATTCTGTCATTTTAGTTACACAGACACACAGACACACAGGCACGCGCACACGCACACACACACACACACACACAGAGAGAGAGAGAGAGAGAGAGAGAGAGAGAGAGAGAGAGAGAGAGAGAGTGAGTTTACACTTTGGTCCTGCCTGCTACTTGCTATAGGACCCTGGGCCAGTCACTAAATTCCATTTTCTTATCTGGAATGAAATAACAGTAGTATTGCTCTCATAGAGTGTTCTCAGGGATCAGGGTGGGGCTAAAATATAGAATTCTTCAGAAAAATATAAGCATTCCCCCCCCCCCCCGGAACTCCAAAAACCAAACAGATTATTCTGGGGATGTAGATTAATGATAGACACGTGCATAGTCTCACTGGTGACCCTCACAACCTCGACAGCAGTACCTAAATTTCTTCCATTTTTATAATGTGGGAACTGAGACTCAGAAAGATTAACATGCCCAGGGTCAAGACTTAGAAAATGACAGCAAGTCAGATGTCAAGGGCAGATCTCAACAACCCTATACCAATCGATCTACCTTGCTTCTTCATAAAAACACCACATCTCCCCACTGCCCTTGAGATGCTCACATACTAAAATCTCTTCATTTGCTTTTGACCAATAAGATTACTGAGCCACCACATTAGTGGCCTGACGTTTCCTAGGGCATGAGGCACCGTTTTCACTGGCCAAAGATGTTCCCATATGAAATGGTGTCTCCATCATAGACTGACCCCAGATGCTTCTGGCCATGTTATCTGTAGATTCTGGGACTATCTCCCATTGGAGTCTCAGCCTCTCTCTCTCTCTTTCTCTCTCTCTCTCTCTCTCTCTCTCTCTCTCTCTCTCTCTCTCTCTCTCCCCCCCCCACCTATATAGGGATGGTATGCCCTCCATGAGCACCCTACCTATGGAGAGGTCCAGGGCCCACATTTTACCAGGAAGGTTTGAGAGAGGTTCAGTGTTGGTCCCTACCCATGACAGGTGTGGCCCAAGGAAGATGGGAGCCCTCCAGAGTGGGGTACACAATATCATGATCATGATCCCCCGTCTTTGGCAACCTGAAAGGATGCATCCCTCCACCCTTCCCCCCCGTAATAGGACCCCTTGGGAAACTTGGGAGGGCAAGGTGGATCCCTGCCTTCTGTGAGTCAGGCTGAGCTGTAAAGTCTACACAGAAGCTCCCATAGAACCAGTCTGATACCCAACCAGCTCTGCCACCAGGAAAAGTTCCAGTCCCCAGTCAGCAGCAAAGAAGTCCAAGAAGCAGCTGCTAGAGCTCACCTGTTTCAGGAGCCACTTTATGAGTTATGAGGGCAGGACTATTATTAGTCAATCACATCAGTCAAAAGCTCCCAATCCTAGAAACTCCAGCTGGGAGCAAAGTGCTTCCCAGATACGGGGCAAGACAGGCTCCCATTTGGTTACTCCTGGCCTCCTCCCTCCTCAGGAAATCAGCTAGAACTTAAGGTATTTCATGAACCATTATGGGATTTGGAGCTCCTGAGAGGATGGAACAATAGAGCCAGGATTGGCCACTCCCTCTGCTATCCTGTCACAAGATATTGTCACTGATGGCCGAACTGGGTATGTCCTCTCAAACTCAGACTAGGACGACAAATCTTGCCTTCCAGTAGAAGCACCCCTCTCTGCCTACCCTGGGGTCCAGCCTGCGGTGCCCACGTCCTTTCCAGGACGAGTATTCTGCATCTGCTTGCTTTACCTAGCTTAGGCTGGGTCTCAGAACCCCAGTGAGAAACCCATCAAGGTCTGCAAATGAAACAGAAGGTGCTTCCTGGACAGCCACCTTGAAACTTAGTGCCCCTCGAGGACACTTACTGGGGCACCAGGAGGCAGACAGGGGGGCTCTTCCTGTTGGCCTTGGTCTCTAGTACAGGTTGAGAACTCTGGGCTGAGCAGAAAACAGTTTGTGGGACCCTTGACCTGGGTGCAGCCTCAGAAAATAATTGGCATGATGATGGAGACATTGATAGCCACAGGGTTCCAGCTGATTCCAGGAAGTCCACTGGCCTACGGTGGTAGGTAGTGGGCTATATGGGCCTGGTAGGGCTCTTCAGGGAAGAAAAGCCATTGTTCTCTGGTGTGGGGAAGAGGGAGCATCCCTGAGGGAACAGCCCTTAGGATGCTCCCGCCTGCATATCATGGTGGTGAGCAGAAGCCCTGCTGACCAGACTCATGAACCTAGGTCCCTACTTCTATGGGTGCTGCTTACCACTGCCCACTCTATACTCCCAAACACCAACCCCCTTCCTCAGTCACACAGAGACCAATCCCACTCTCCTTTCATCCACAGCAGGCTTATTGGCCCCAAGCTCTCCCTGACTCTTAGCCACAGGCCTGGCAGACACTGTTACCTGGCGAGGATAGACAGGTAGTCTCTCAGGTGACAGGCTCTCCATGACAACTCTTCTATCTCCACTCCACATCCAACTCCTGCCAAGAAGCCAGTTCCCTGGCTGGATGCAGAGTCCAGTTGTGACTCTGCCCATCCTGGAGGAATTGTGGTTCTATAAACAGGTAACTCCACCCCCAGGTCACTGTCACACAGCATTCTAATCTTCCTCAGAAGGCTGGCTTAACTAGCAGCTCCAGAAACCCCTGGCAAAACACCAGGCCTCCTGGGTGGAGCATCTTTCCTAGAGCTGAAGTTTCAGGAAAGAAGCACTAAGGATGACCAGGAAAGACAGACAGAGTAAGGAGAGGAAAGATAGACAGACAGTAAGGAGAGGCGGCTCCCTGAGGCAGAAGGCAATGAAGAGGAAACCCTGGTAGGTTAACACCACCTGAGTCAGGCCAGCTCTGGGAGAGAAGCACAGGGCTCCTGAAGTTAGTGGACCCCTCATGAAACAGGAGTTTAGGCTCTAAGGTGAAAAGCAGTCAGGTGGGGTCTGGGCGCCAAGCTCACAGTCCCTCACCTCCACTCTGCTCACCCTCTGCTTCAGCAGGTCCTAGAATATAGGGGCATAGGGGGCTTCCTTCTTCCTTCTTCCTTCCTTCCATCCATCATTTCACTCTTCTTTCCACCCTTCCTTTGTTCCTTCCCTCCATCCCTCCCTCCCTCCCATTCTTCCTTCTATCGTTCCTTTCGTCCTTCCTTTCTTCCTTGGTGTGCATGTGTGCATGTGTGTATGCATGAGTGCAGGCACAGGTGTGTGCACATGTACATGTTGGAAGCTTGAAGTTGATTATTCCTGATTTATTCACTGAACACAGTATTCTTGAGATATTTATTTGTGTGTGTGTGTGTGTGTGTGTGTGTGTGTGTGTGTGTGTTCTTGTTTGCTGTGGAGATGTAGGAAACCAGGGAGGCCAGGGTAGTGTCTCAGAATCCCTGGAGCCGGACTTACAGGGTAGTTGTGAACTGTCTGCTGTGGGATACCAGGAGCCACGCTCTGGTCCTCTGAAAGATTATCATGTGATGTCTGAGCCATCTCTTCTGCCATGAACACAGACTTTGGGGCCCAGACTTTGGTCTTATGCTTACCCCACAAATGTCTTATCCACCGAACTATCTTTTTAAGGGGGGTTCCAGCAGAAGCAAATGGCAGACTTCATAGTCAGAAAACTCTTAGTCATAAACACTACAGAAGAAAGCTTCAGAAAGTCACCTGTTTGTTTAGTGTGCGTGTAGCACTAGGTGCTCTCCTAAAATGACCTGAATGGCAGCTCTTCATACATTGAAGAACAAAGGGTTAAGAGATGGCTCAGCAGGCCAAGCCTGACGACTTGAGTTTGATAACTGGAACTCACATGGTGGAAGAAGTGAATCGGTAAATGAAACTGAATTAATGTTAGCACATTAAAAAAAAAAGGTCTAGAAGGATGGCTCAGTGGTTAAGAACGCTGGCTGCTCCTCCACAGGTCCTGAGTTCAATTCCCAGTACCACATGGTGATTCGCAACCATCTATAACTGTATCCCATGAGATCCAAGGCCCTCGTCTGGTGTGCAAATGCACTTACAGACAAAACACCCACGTACCTATGGTACATAAATACATCTTTGCTGGATGGTGGTACCTGCCTTTAATTCCATCACTTGGGGGCAGAGGCAGAGGCAGACTAATCTGGTGATCTACAGAGTGCACTCTAGAACAGCCAAGGTTACACAGTGAGACAGTGTCTTAAAAAAAAAAAAACCTAAAATGTATTACTAAATTAGCCAAAGCAGAAAATCGAGAATGGTCTATGAACAAATGAAAGGTGATTGAGTAAGAAATATTTCTAACGTTCACAAACCACTTATAATATCAGAAGGGTGAACTGGGTGTGGTGGCAGCTCTCAGGAAGCAGAGGCAGGAGAATAGCTTTGAGTTCACGGCCAGCTTGGTTTACATAGTGAAGTCCAGACTAGCCAGGACTACATAGTGAGACTCATCTCAAAAACCAAAAAGAAAAGAAAGAAAGAAAGAAAGAAAGAAAGAAAGGAAGGAAGGAAGGAAGGAAGAAAGAAAGAAAGAAAGAAAGAAAGAAAGAAAGAAAGAAAGAAAGAAAGAAAGAAAGGGAAGGAGGGCGGAGGGAAGGGAGAGAGGGAGGGAGGAGGGAGAGAGAAAGAGAGGGTCAGGCAAGCAGGCAGGCAGGCAGGCAGGCAGACAGACAGACAGGGCTGAAAATGCTGCAGACTCCCAGCATTTTGGGAACAGGAAATGTTTAGGACTTAGCACTTACCATGACAGTTTCCTTTTGCTTTCTTCCTTTCTTTCTTTCTTTCTTCCTTTCTTTCTTTCTTTCTTTCTTTCTTTCTTTCTTTCTTTCTTTCTTTCTTTTTTTTCTTTTCGGAGCTGGGGACCGAACCCAGGGCCTTGCGCTTGCTAGGCAAGTGCTCTACCACTGAGCTAAATCCCCAACCCTCCCATGACAGTTTCCAAAGATTGCCTGGAGAAGGCTGGGGTTTGACTCAGTCAAGATGCCAAGCCCTAGAGATCTCTCCGCAAAGACCCTTCCTGGACTGTGAATAAGGGGCTACAAGGGGGAATGGGCCTAAAAGGCCCAAGGTCGGAACAGGAAGACAGAGGTCTGGAGGTGGTGGCTCCTGATTGGAGCTGGCAGGTCCCGCTGGGCTGAGCTAAGATCACGAGTCCTCACCTAAGGATGGACGTGAAGAGCAGTCCTAAATCAAGCTGTCAAGTTCAAGGCACCTGTCTTACCCCTCCATCATACTTCTCTCTTGCTGCTGTCCCTCCCCTCACACAGTCTCCAAGGCTGCCTTATGCAAATGAACCATAACTGAGTATTTGCCTTCATTTACCATACACAGAGGCTTAATTTCCCAGTTTCCTCTCAGAATCCAGCCCTTCCCCTGTATTCTGCCTCAGGGTTTCAGAGGTAATGACTCCATCTCCAGCTTCAAGAACACAGCCTCTGGGGACTGAAGAAATGGCTCAGTGGTTAAGAGCAAGTCCTCTTCTCCTAGAGGTCCCATGTTATGGTCCCAGCGCTTACATCAGGTGGCTCACAACTGCCTAAGACTCCAGATCCAGAGGTTCTGATTGATGCCTCTTGCAATCTCTGCAGACTCTGACATGCATGTGGTTCACATGCATACATTTAGGCATGTACATGCACACACATGAAATTAATAAAACATTTAAAAAGCATAGAACATAATATGGGACTGAGAGCTGTCTAGCTCAAGGAACCACCCAGACTTTGGTGTTTGGTTCACTGCACGCATGAGCCAAGCTGGTGTGAGCAGTTCCTGGGTGCATTCAACTCTAGGAGGCACTTTGTCTTTCCTGCTGGACCAGAACCTGGGAGGAGATGAATTTGGAGCTGCTGACCACAGGAGGTTTCAAACCTCCCAGAAAAAGAGCCAACGACAACACCGTGTGCTTCTCCAGGGCTCACTGTACTATGTGCCTGGATGGACAGAGGCAGCTGTCGCAGCAGTGACGTCATTTAAGCTTGTCTCCTAGCATGTCCCTCCCAAGGCTTGAGCAGTTCGTTTCCTGAGATCATTCTTGTCCTAGTTTGTTTTCTGTGGCTGTGATAAAACACTATGACCAAGCTCACAGTCTCTCGTAAACTCAAGGCAGGACCCAAAGCAGAAACCATGGAGGAGAGCTCATGAGGTGATCAGTTTGCTTTCTTATATGACCCAGGACCACCTGTGCAGGGTGACACTGGCCACAGTGAGCCGGGCTCTCCCATGAATCATTAATCAAGAAAATGTCCCACAGATATGCCTACCAGCCAATCTGATGGAGACATTTTCTCAATTGAGGTTTCCTCTTGCAAGGTCAACTTGACCAAATCTAACTGGCATCCGTGTGTGAATAAAACTTGCCAAAGTAAGCGATTGCATCCGGAACAGGTGGGGACCTCTCTTCCTATCCCTCCCTCAGCTGTGGGGGACGGATGATTAGGATCTGGCTAAGGAGACGTGGAGTGAGTGCGCCCTGACTTCGGTTTATAGAACTATTTCATGAGGCTGGCTGTCAGTTTCACATATGCCTGCCACCTACTGTGCCCGCTCATCTGGCATCGTGACACAAGGAGCCAAGGCCAGAGAGAGATCAAATTGAGTTGTAAATGTGTCCTTGTTACCAGAAAAAAAACCCAGAAAGGTCTGAAATATGTTCAGTCAGAAAGCAGACTACCGCAAGCCCCTCCCTGGAAACAGATAATCATGTTCTGAAGATTTTTTTTTTTGGACACCCGATTAAGACAGAAGTCCCATCCTGAAGTGGGGTGAGGTTGCTTGGTTTATTTTGTGTATTTGTTCTTTTTGTTGAGGTGGATGTTTTGAGACACGGCCTCAGGTAGTCCAGGCTGGCCTTCAACTTGTAGCTGAAGCTGGATTTGAACTCTGGATCCTTCGAATGCTGGACTACAAGTGCACCCACCACACTTGGCTCTGTGGTGCTTCCTAGAAGGCAATGGTTGAGTCATTGTTGATTTTTTCCCCCTTCTGAGACAGGAAAATCAAGAAATAGGATGTAAATTGTATGTGGTGATGCATACTTGCCTGTAATCCTAGTCCAGCACTTGGCGTGCTGAGGCAGGAGGATACCTGCTACTTCAAATCCCAGCATGGGAAACATAGGCTCTGTCTTTTGAAAAACTAAACACTAATAACCACCATTAATAATATAATAAATAATAATGATAATTTTCTTTTTCTTTCTTCCCTTATTTTTTGTCTGTTTTGGATCGGGTCTCACTGTGTAGCTCTGGCTTGGGGGAAGAAGGGGCTTCCTATATAGGTAAAGCTGGCCGTGAGCTCGTCTCGGATAGCCAGAGATCCAGTGTGGGGATTAAAGGTGTATCACCTCCACACCCGACGGATGACACGTTTTACTCATCACTCTTAAACTCTTACTCAGGCAGATGAGGTGAAAAATTGTTCCCTGTGTGGACTAAGGATGGTGACGAATGAGGAGGTAGTCACGGAGCCTACAACCGAACTGTGAAAAGGATGTGTGGACTCACCGCACTAATCAGTAACCATCATCAGGGTGTTTTTAATTGCTGTTTAGACGTCTCTCACCCTTAGAAGTGTTTTTATGGGGGGTTGCTGTTTCCCAAGTTTTGGCCTTGAACTCATGATCCTTCTGTTTCCAGCCCCTGAGTTGAAAATCATTTTTATTTATCCCCACGCCCCCAGCCTTCTAGGACAGATATTTATTATCCATATTGGGTAACTGAGAAAACCAAGCAGAAATTGGTTGAAGCATTTCCCTCTAGGTCATCAGAATAATGTTCTTATCTACTGCCTGCAGTATAATTTCTCCAAAAATACAGCAGGCACCAGAGTATCCCTGGAACAAGCCTTGCCTGAAGGAGACATAGTCCCGAGTTTGTCATTTGAGGGGTCGACTCTTCCCTGATAATTTTAGTTCTAGGAAGGTTCTTCAACAATAGCATTCAAGTGTAGTATCACAGAGGTGAGGAAGCAGCTGGTGGAGAAGAGAGGGCGTAATATCCCACTAAGTCTCAGTTCTTGGTAAAAGCCCTGAAGTGGCGGGGCAGGTGACAGGAACTAGGATGTGAGACAGGTGTGACACTCAGAGCAGTAATTACCATGTCAAGAACACACAGGGGCGAGTCTGTGTGCTTGCCTTATGAGGAAGTAGTTATTCATGTTGTTGACAGGTGGCAGGAGAGCTTCCTTTCAGGACGTGCTCAGAACAAAGCAGAAAAGACCACTGGTGCCTCCTGCATTCTGGGGCGACTGGAAAGGACAGGCTCCAGTCAGGGCAAAGGGTAAGATTCCACCCAGCCATGCCCGACACTCATTTGACAAATGTTATCTACCATGTGCTCTACCAGGAGTCAGGGCAGTGAAGACAGGTCTGGTTTCCACCTCTGGAGCCTCTGCTTGAGGCATGGTCACTTTCCAGCCCCTGCTGGTGTTTTGGAATCCAGAGTGCTACGCTGCAAGCCATGGAGGGCTGGAGAGATGTTTAATCCCGATCATACACAGCCTCTGGGATTTCACAGAAAAGAACCATGGAAAAGTTTGAGCAAACATTCCTCAGCCATTACTTTGGTTTGGAAGTGGTACAGCAGGTGTGTGAGCCTTAAGCTTATGAAATAGGAGTGTGTCTCAGGAGCATCCGTGTGTCTGGGCCAGCCTCCCTCCAATATTTTGCTATGAACAAAAGCCAAAGCAATCCGGAAGTGCTCAGGTAGAGTCTAGACTATCACTCCACTCCATCCCTGAAAATGTCTCAATTTGAGTGACAAAAAAAGAATACAACATTAATTGGGGGCTAATTAGGGTTGCGATCCAGGAAAACAGATTCAAGCAATCCTTAAAACTGGATTCTGGGCTGGTGTGTGGCACAGTGGATGAAGGTGCGTGCCACTAAGCCTGGAGACCGGAGCTTTACCCAGAACCCACATGGTGAACTAAGAGAACTGAGTCCTCCAAGTCATCCTGTGATTTCCACATGTGTTCAGCACAGTGAACCAAAGAGCTGCATTTCACAGCACAGAACTGTCTTTTAAATCACTCAAAAAAGATGATTTGTAACTGGGTATGCAATCCTAGCACTAAGGAGGCAGAGGCAGGAGATAGTGACTGTAAATAAGGTTATTTGTCAGGCCAGATGTGGTAGCACACGCTTTTAATCCCAACACTCAGGAGGCAGGGGCAGGCGCAT
This sequence comes from Rattus norvegicus, assembly GCF_021556685.1. Taxonomy (NCBI): domain Eukaryota; kingdom Metazoa; phylum Chordata; class Mammalia; order Rodentia; family Muridae; genus Rattus; species Rattus norvegicus. The sequence continues at coordinate 106,761,172 of NC_141536.1, forward strand.
CTCTGTGAGTTTGAGGCCAGCCTGGTCTACAAAGTGAGATCCAGGACAGCCAGGGCTACACAGAGAACCCCTGTCTCAAACAACAACAACACCTCAGGGAAAAATGCCATATTTGAAACCAAACAAATGATGATGTTGATGGGAAAGAATGAGGTGGGGTTTTGTCTGTTTTTAAAGATTTACTTATTTTATGTATATGAGTACATTAGTTTATATGAGTCCACTGTCACTCTCTTCAGACACACCAGAAGGGGGCATCGGATCCCATTACAGATGGTCGTGAGCCACAGTGTGGTTGCTGGGAATTGAACTCAGGACCTCTGGAAGAGCAGTCAGTGTTCTTAACCACTGAGCCATCTCTCCAGCCCTGAAAGAACAAGTTTTTATGAACCCGGAGACCCTGAGATGCTCCCAGGAAACCCCCTGAAGTGTTTAAGGAACCAAGGAAAAGAAAGTAGAATAAAGGCTCAGGGAGGCAGAAAAAACAGATCAGTCAGGTCACTTGGTGCCGGATGAAACCCAGGCAAAAATTGTCCCCAGCCTTACTGAGAGTCCCAGGAGCACAAAGTTGGGATGCTGGGAAAAGGAACATGGCCTGAAGCAGACCTGGCAGTGAATCCAGTGTGCAGACCCCATTTTGAGAAAAAGGATAGAGAGCCACAGAAGCCCCTAAGCCCTGAGGACAGAATAAAGACTCTAGCCTTACATTCTATGAGTGGTAAGTCCTAACGATTATGAGAGTCCAATAAACATTGTCATCAGCTATAGCACGCAAGCAGCGGTGACAATGGCCACAGCAGAACCTTCCAAATAAACCTACCATTACTCAAGCCAAGGGCTGCCTGGGTGGTGTCCAGAGACAGCCAGCAGTAAGAGAGGGGAAGAGCCAAGCTGGTTTACTGCATGTCAGTCCGAAGCACTGTTCCTCCAGCCCTACTTTACTGTCACATCGTCAGGAGGCTTGAGCCACAGCACACATGGGATAAAGGACACAGATGGGACTTTGACTATTATAGACAGGCCATAGAACTAGGGCCTTCTCTTTAAAGTTAAGGCAGGTGACACTCCCAGAAAGGGGCATCCCGACTGAAAGAGGAATTGTGAGTTGTAAATGTGGTCTTGGAGCACTCACTTGGTGCTTGTGTATGTGAGCAAGGGGTCCACTGAGTACAGAAGCTCAGCTATTATACAGCATCAGGTGGCTTGGACCGAGCACAGCTGGTTGAGGAAGATGAGGCCAAGGAGACAAATCAGAGGGAGACAACCTGACCAGGAGGGATCTTCTCTCTACAGTTTTGAAATCTACTTATTCTGGAGAAGCTCTCAATTGGAATGTCCCAAGTGGATCAGGAGAAATGTGAAAGAGAGGGACACATGTAGCTCATCAGAGGCAGGAATTCAGGCTAGGTCCACACCCCACCCCCATTTGCCCATCCCAATGTGAAGGAACAGGTACTAACTGGCCCACCATAGATGGGAATATATACCCACATATATAATGTGTGCAATTTCCCATTCACTCTGCCCCAGCCAAACAACCCACATGTCTCCTCAGCATGGAAAGACAGTATTTGCGCAGTGTGGCAGCTGTGCATTGGAGCAGAAAATGTGGTTTGGGTAAAGCAATGTGCACACCCATCAGGATGGGTCATCTTGGTACACATTTCATGGGCTTAGTAGGGAAGCCTGGTGACCTCTGAGGAGGGGTGGAGAGGTTAGGATGCAGAGAAGAACCAGTAGGGTGTGGGCTTGGGGACACAGGCTGGCAACACACATAGATCCTGTTTACTGACATCACTGAGTCCAGGGGATCAGGTCAGAGCTGGGCACTCTGTGGAAGTGCGAGCCATTGCCGTTCTGTATCAGTAGGAGGACAGCTGGTTCCTCAGCCCACAGCTCTCTGTGGTGAAGCTCTGAGTACCTGGGTTGTTTCCAGAGGTCCTTCTGTGGTGAGGAGTGGGTTCTCTGATGAAGCTGCTGTCTGGTTTTCTCTATACCCCAATAAAATATGAACTCTGTTCTGTCCTGCACAGAATCCCCAAGCACTCAGAGAGATGAACTGTCCCATCCCCTCTGGGAAGGAGAAGTGGGAAACAGAAACTCCTTAAAGTCTTCACTCTCCCTCAGTGTGGTCTGGCTTAAGGTCCTCCATCTCATCTAATCACACTCCTCTGACTTTCATCTGGTCAGGCACCAGCCCTTCCCCCAGCCTGCCGCCGGTCCAGAGCCAGCTGGAGGGCACGCCTGATAGTCTCAATGTTGTTCAAGACATTGTATCGACTCAGGGTCACCAGTCGATCAAACTCTATGGGCTCATAGGTGAAGTCCATCATTCCATAGGCAGTATCTGGCCCGTTGATGATAAAGTCCCCGAAGGCCTTCTCCTCAGCTGTTTGTCGTTCCACTCCTGGGGGTGGGAAAAGCAAGACTAGGCTGGGGTACTCGGTGAAACTGACTGGAAGCTGATAGTCCTGAACACTTCCCAGGGCTTGCTTGATCTGGCTTGCTCCCTGAGAGAGGCCATCTAACTCTCAGGTCTATTAGAAAGAGATGGCTCATTGTGGACACAAAGGTCCAGGCAGCAGAGGGCAGCAGTGAATAGTCCAGGCCCTCCAGAAGCAATGCTCTCAGACTAGCATCTCACCCACCCCTGGAGGCTAGAGCAGGCTTGTGACTTCCCCTTACCTGGAGCCAGGTGTTTGCGAAAGGTCCTGTTGACAAGGGGAAAATGCAGCACAATGGGCGAGCAGGGGTCCTCCGCCTCAGTAAACAGATAGCATTCACGGGGGTCCTTAGAGTCCTTGGGGTCTATCTCAATCCTTGGGAAGGGGATCCCTCGGTCCTGGCAGTACTTCTCTGTCACCTGCAGGACCTGGACAGAGAGGTAAGCTTCTGGCCCCCAACTGGACCCCTATACACTCAGGCTAGCTCTGTATATCTGAGTGACTTTCTGAGACAGCTTTCTATTTGCCAGATAAAGGTGGTATGGTGGTGTGAATAAAAATGGCCTCCATAGGCCTATAGGGAGTGGCACTATTAGGAGGTGTGGCCTTGTTGGAGTAGCTGTGGCCTTGTTGGAGGAAGTGTGTCTCCTTTTCTTCCTGCTTGCTGCCTGCAGATCCAGATATAGAACTCTCAGCTACCTCTCTGGCACTACGTCAGCCTGCAGGCCACGATGCTTCCTGCCGTGAGGACAATGTACTAAATCTCTCAAACCGTAAGCCAGCCCCAGTTAGATGTCACGGTGCCTCTTCACAGCAATGGAGACCCCGACTAAGACAGTTGGGAATAAGTGTCTAGTGAGAGCGCAGTGAATTAGCAATAGGCTGGCCATCAAGCTTAGTCTTTTTTTTTTTTTTTGGAGCTGGGGACCGAACCCAGGGCCTTGTGCTTGCTAGGCAAGCGCTCTACCACTGAGCTAAATCCCCAACCCCAAGCTTAGTCTTTTATTCCTGCCTTAATATGGCCATCCCTTCTCCAATCCCTTCTCTGTTCCCTGATAAGGGGCTTGGTTTCAAGGGCAGTGTTGGAGGGAGTTTTAATCTGTTCTCCAATCCTAGACAGTCATTGGATATAGGGAATGAAGAGGAAGTCAGAGAGACAACCAGACCCGTGTTTGATTGATGGTGTCTACCCACTGCCTTCAAGGCATTCCTTGCAGATGTCTCCCTAAGAGGATGTTCATGGATGTGTTACCATAGTAACAAAGGAATTGGGCAGGTTCTAGGACAGAGTGTGGGAGACATCTGAGACCCTCCTTACATACCCTTTTTAATCCCAGAATTCTCCAGCTGTGACATCTGGACGGTTAACAATGTTTAAAAAGCAACCAACCACCAGACCCAGCCAGGCCTCTCAACAGAGATTTCTTCTCCTCCCCTCTACTTCTTTAGGAGAACTCTGCCTCCCTCCTCACCTCAAAAGGGGCTTCCAGGGAATAGTCAAAGGACACAATGAGGTCCACAGCCCGCTGCGGCTGCAGGATCAGTGGGAATGGTGAGTTGATGGCAAAGCCTCCATCCACTAAGGACAGGAAGTCCTTCATGGGTGTGAGCTGGTTGGGACAGGCATCGAGGTGTTTGTCTGTAAAGTACAAGGGGATTAGTACAATTGTTCTTGCTAGTGACCCTCTTCTCTTTGCATTGACAGCCATAGCCTCGAGAGAATTTCCCTGCCTCCCAACAGACCATGACTTTACCTCCTCCAATAACCAAATAAAAGACAATGCTGGCCCCAGTGAGCCACATGTGTATATAGGAAGGATCCACTTCTAACTCCTCCCTTCCCAGGATGGCTGGTTCAGAGGTTAAGAGCACTGACTGCTCTTTCAGAGGACCAGGGTTCAAATCCCAGCAACCACATGTAAACTCACAACCATCTGTAACTCACAATTATCTGAATGCCATGCATCTTCAGAGACCACAAAGTCCTTTCTAGCTGTGTAGTCCTTGTACAGGCAGAGACCTCGGGTAAAGTTAAAGGTCTGGGCACAAGTAAAGCGGGAGGTGAATATGTCCAGCACAGCCTTAGAGAAGAAACTCTTTGAGGTAAAGAGCCTGGTGGGCAGCCGAGTGGGGTCCTGCTTCCGTAACTTTGGCCAGTCATCTAGATGGGAGGCAATGAAATACAGTGAGAAGAGGAGCCATCCTTTGTCTATCTCTCTCATTCTCCTCCCTCTGACAAGGCCCTGGGCAGTTGCTGGCAAGTGGCAGTGGCTAAACAAGGCCTCTGCTCTCACCTGTGACACTGACAGTGCCTCTGTGCCAGTCCAGGAAGCCCAGTCTTGGGCCTCTCATCTTCAGGAAGATCTCATACAGGCTGGCTGCAAAAGCACTTCCCCACATACCTGCAGAGACAGGCAGGGTCCCAGGTCAGAGCCTGATCCAGCCCTGCCTCTCTCCAAGCTTCCAAGTCTAGACTCACCCTGCAGGTAACAGATGCGGGGCTCTGGCCAGTGCTGCAGTAGCCGACCCATGAAGAACTCAGAGCCAAAGAGTTCCGTGGGGACATAAGCCCCGTACTTGGGGAAACCGACCTCATAAGGGGTGAACTCGCACCACTCTGGAGAGAACAAAGTGACTGAGCAGAAAATCTTGCCTTCCCCAAACCAGCAATTCCACCATTCACCAAAGTTCCTTGTAAGCACCTCCACCACTCACCAAGGTCCCTGCTGTGAGCACCTCCTGATTGTGGATTGTGCCGACTCCTCCACCCTCCTACCACCACCCTCCTGTCTCCTTCCTTTGTCTCCACAACCAGGCACCTGCAAAGTCTTCCCCACTGATGTTGTTGTGGACATTGATGCTGGCATAGATGGGGTAAGGGTTCTGACCCTGGCTGACCATTTCTTGTTGGTCTGACAGCTTAGCAGGGTTTTCCTGGGCAGGGAAGAAAGTAGACAGCTTGGCTTTGGAGGAATCTCCAGTCTCTATCCCCAGGGCTTGATGTCAGCACCCTGAGGGGTGTGGTGCACCCACAAGAGGGATTTCCTGTTGTCAAGGACAGACCATAGCTTTAGGCTGCAGCAGAGCTAAGACTCCAGTGCCTCCGACTGCCTTCCTCATCCTTTCTCATTCCAGAGAGCAGATTGGAATAGAGGGAGCTAGATCGACAGTTTTAGGGAATCATTGAAAATTCAGTCTAACTTCATTTTTGTTTTCTTTCTTTCTTTTCTTCCTTCCTTCCTTTCTTTCTTGATTTATTTCATGTATGTGAGTATTCTGTCACTGTCTTCAGACACACCAGAAGAGGGCATCAGATTCCATTACAGATGGTTGTGAGGCACCATGTGGTTGCTGGGATTTGAACTCAGGACCTCTGGAAGAGCAGTCAGTGCTCTTAACCACTGAGCCATCTCTCCAGCCCCGAAAAGACAGTCTAATTTCTTTATAAAGAAAACCACTAGGAGATGCCAGTTCTTGTCTTAGCAATGCAGTATCCCAGGTGTCACACACTTCCAAACAAGAGCTATACACTGTGTGGCTCAGCTGCTCTGAACCTTCTGCTTCTGACAGGCTGGACCTGCAGTTGTTGGAGCAACCCGCCTGGTGGCATGAGTAGGGCTTTGTTTGCCAATGAGTGGGTGTGGCACTGTGCCTCAGAGGCAGGCAGGAACCACTTTGAAAGCATGCTTTTACTGGGCTCTCCCCCAGGAGTAAAATAGGAGTAAGGCAGAAGAGAAGTGTGGGGAGGGAGCTGGGATGGGAAGAATGTAGTCACTTCCTGTTCTCTTACCTCCTGGTTGAGGAAATACTCAATGATGAGGCCCCACAAGTCAGTGAAGGACATGCTGTGGCCTCTGCTCTCCCAGGTCTTCTTTTCCCGGGTGTAGTATTCGAACCGCTCTGGGGACAGCATCCCTACTTTACTGCTGCAGACTCGAGCCGAGGCATGTCGAATGGGGCCCTGCAAAGTCTTCTGCGACCAGGATGGATCCTTGTAGAGTGTAGAGATGCACCTGCAGACAGAACGGGGGGGGGGGGGGGTGCCTGGGAGTTAAAGGACAGATCTCCCCATCCTGCCATCCTGCTCCCTCCCTCAGGGACTCCCTCCCTCTGGGACTCAGCCTCCTCTCTCACCCTGATCCCATGAAGGCAGGCTCCCAGCCCCATATCAGACTCCACCCGATCACCTGGACATCCTTACCCAGACATAGATCACTTTTGCTCCGTGCTCTACCCCGCCTCACTTACCAGGAAGATCCAGAAACCCCACTCAGGTAGGTCACAGCATCCAGAAGACCAAGCTCCTGCAGCCCGGCCAGGCTGCCGTACAGGGAAGTCATGGCTCTGGTTCCACCCCCAGAGCCTAGCACGGCTATCACAGGTACCTGGACACAGCAATAGTTTGATAGCAACGGCACAGGGCTGGATGAATTTCTGCTTATCCACTGCAGGTGCTGGCGTATCCACTGCCATGTATTAGCTCACTGAATACTCCCAGAAACCCAGGGAGAGCCCCTCCCCACGCTATAAACAACAAAACTGATGTGTGAGGTCCTGAAACACTCTGAAGGTAGGGGGACTATTTTGTCACTGGGTTGTGTACTAATCTCTCCACTTGAGGCCTTCCTTGGTTACAGAAGATGGCTGGTTCAGGCTCCATATCCCCCATTACTAGGAGTCTTTGCTAGGGTCACGCTCCTCGATTCCATGGCATTTCCATTGTATTAGGTTCCACCTTGACCGCAAAATGCTCCTTCCCCCATTCCAGTCATTTCTCCCAGTATCTTTCCCTCCTGATAACTTTTTTTTTTTTTTTGGTTCTTTTTTTCGGAGCTGGGGACCGAACCCAGGGCCTTGCGCTTCCTAGGCAAGCGCTCTACCACTGAGCTAAATTCCCAACCCCCCTCCTGATAACTTAATCCCTCCTGTTCCCAGCCCCACCTGCTCCCATTCCCTCATCCCCCATGGAATCTGTTCTATTTCCCCTTCCCAGGGAGATCCTTCTGTCCCCCTTAGGCCCTCCTTGTTACTTGGCTTCTCCGGGTCTTGGAGGGGTCACTGACTGAGATTCATGGGGGCTTGCAAAGACCTGGAAGCCTGCTAGGGGTCTGACCTGGTCCTCTGCGTATGCTATGGCTGCATAGTTTGATGTTCTTGTGGGAATCCTAACAGTGGGAGCAGCTGTCCCTGCCTCTTTTGCCTACTGTGGGACCCTTTTCTTCCTGCTGGGTTGCCTCATCCAGCCTTGATGTGGTGGTCTGTGCATGGTCTTATTGTAGCTGGTTATGTAGTGTTTGGTTGATGTCCCTGGGAGGCCTGTTCTTTTCTGAAGGGAGGCAGAGTTGGGTGGATCTGGGAGGTAGGTGGAAAAGACTTGGGGAGGGGAAGGAAGGGAAACTATAGTTGGGATATAATATATGAGGAAGGATTTTAACAAAAAGAAAAATTCATTTGTTGAGGCCCTACCCCTCAAAGACGACTGTTTGTAGATAGAGCCTATAGGAAGTAATATGGCTAGAATCAGGTCCTAGGAGAGGGCCTCGACCTGACAGGACTGCTGTCCTAAGAAGAAGAGGAAGAGGGCTGGACATGGTAGGACATCCCTGAATACCAGCACTTGGGAGACTGAGGCAAAGGATCATAAGTTCAAGGTTAGTCTGAACAACATATGAGGTCAGGCCTTTGCTACACAGTAGTAATACTTATCATTAAAACAACAACATTTGGGAGGTGGGTGCAGTGGCACTTGCCTTTAATCACTACACTTGGGAGGCAGAGGCAATTGATTCTCTGTGAGTTCAAGGCCTACCTGGTCTACAAAGCAAGTTTGAGGCCAATTGGGACTAAATAGTGAGTCTGTCTCAAAAGGGAGGTTGGGGGAGAAAGAGCTTCTGCTCCTGGATGTGCACATGCACGCACGGTTATGCACACACATCCACACATACTACCCACACACAGACAGACATACACTCACATACACAGACACACACATGTATACATGTGAGCACACACACACACACACACACACACACACACACAGAGGGGGTGGAGGTGAGGTGGCAGGGGTGGGATGGCCATGGGACACCACAGCAAGAAAGCAGATGTCTACCAGTCAGGAAGGAGGAGGCTCCATGAGAAGATGAATTTCTGTTGTTTAAACCACTCGACTGTAGTATTCTGTTGTGACGGCCCAATCTGCTAAAGATATCCACCCATGGCCAGGATTGTGTAAGTCCTCATTCTGATTCCTGATGCTGGTGGTGGCCACTGGCTCGGGTGAACCAACCCATTTGCTCTCTTGATCTTCTACTGCCTATCCCTCCTCTGAGCTTCCTGTCATTTCTTATCCATACAAGAGCTCTCAAGGGGATAGGCTGGATTTAGTCAAGTCCACCCTCCCGTCTGTCTCTTACCTGGTCACAGTGTGGAGCCTCACTCAGTCGCATCACCTGCTGCAGGGCCTTGGACACCACCTGCTTCCTCTTGTCCAGAAATTCCAGCTCCCCACTACACAGCTCAAAACCAAGGCGCAGGTCTAAGTCCTCAGACCTGCTTCAGAAGGAGTGGAGTGTGGGGAAGAACCTTGAGTCCAGTCTACATTCTGGGGAGCCTCCCAGAAAATACCCCAGGGGACTTCCATGGGTGGGAGGTGGTCCCCAAAGGCCTGACCCAAATGGGCAGGAAAGCAGAACCCACTGGAGCATTTCCCACTTCCAGCCAAGCCCCAAGGCCTTCCACCGCAAGCCCACCTCACCTCATGTCTGCCTTCATCCTCAGCGTCACCTGCTGGCCCTGAAAGAGAGAGACAGCAGCCCCTCATCCCTGAGTAAGTGAAGTCAGACACCCCTCCCCCACCCCAGCACACACATACAACCTGTGGCCCTTAGTGCTCAGGTAACTGGCCAGTGTGGGCCCCAGACCTCTCTTGGTGATCATGGGGCAGGTAGGAGTCCTCAGCACCAGACTAAATCTTACCTCCTCCAGGTTCATAAGTCTTGTTGACTCCTGGTTGAGGGGCAGAGAGGAGAGCAAGATGCTTGCTTCCTCCATCTTGCTAGTCTGGGACTCCAGCTCATCACTTGGGCCACTCTGTGGAGAAGAGAGGCAAGGAGCAGTGTGGGATGAAAGACGTGCCTCCCAGGCACTCTGGAGTCTCCTCCTACGTGGGCTCATCCTACTCTTTCCTCCTCGCCAGAGCTCACTCACATGTGAGACCAGGAGCTTTTCCTGCAGTGCTATGTTCAGCCTGGGGCTCAGCACCGGGTTCATGTGAAAGATAAAGGTCGCTGGGAGACCTGGCTCCACGGTGGTCGGCTGCAGAGGCACTGACTGTGGCTTTTCATAGGCCCCAGGCACTGCCAGCTGGATCTCCCTCGAGCCTGGGGGCAGAGGTCGGGTGAGGGGTAGATGTAAGTGTGGCTCAGGACAGTTATACCCAGATGACAGTAATTCCTCCTCTTCCCCAAACCTCCACCCCCCATCTCCCTGCTCACTGGAGTACTTTGACCACAAAGTGTCCACAGAAAAGGACCATGAGCTCTTGGGTTCTATAATCAATCAGCCCTGATATGGCTGGGAAACACACAAATACTAAGAGGGAAGGGAATGGCTCAGCCCATAGCATAGCTTACTGGGCTAGTGATTTTGGAATTTTTATATTAACTACCTAACATATAACTAATTACATAAACATCCACTCGTTATTGCATTAGTTACCAGTGTTCAATTGTTAATATTCCCAACCTTCTTGACTCTAGTCATGCATCAACATTCCTAGCTTAGGGGAGGCCTGTGGCCTTAGCTCCCAAAAGTAATAGATCTTGGGAAAATGTAGAGGCTCGGACAAGGAGGTAAGAAGGCAGAGTGGCATTCTGGGTACAGGAGATTATATATTGCAGAAGAAGAAGGGTCAGAGGTCAGCTCAAGCTAAGTGAGACCCAGGCTGGGAAAAAGCAGAGAAATAGAGCTGCACACATATTGGCAAGGAACGGTGGGGTCTCTTCCTGCCTTGCTTCTTAGCAGCTTCGGGAGGTAGTAGGTGTCCCGCTCAGGCCAAGGCACACACACACTGCAATGCAGAAAAGTCTGGGTCCCAAATACGCCACAGAAGCAGCAGTGACCCTAAGGGCTGAGGACAGCAGAGGTCCAGATGGGACACTATCCTTGCACAAGATGAATCTAGACATCACATGCCCTGGAGACGGAGAGACACCAGAAAGCTGCCTCGTCACTCCCACCAGGGTTTGTGGCTAGAGATGCAGAGATACCAGATCTGACAGTGAAGAGGATGGCCTCGAGTGTGCTAGACCTGCGCTTGGTCCTGGCCCTCCCTTGGATTGGTTGTGTGACCTAAGGACGTTAGTGACTGCAGCTGCTTTATACGGCCACCAGGAGGAAATATGATCAAATAGATACCGTGTGCTCAGCGAGATGCCAGGCTCTCCATGTCACCAGAACAGCCTTCCTCCCAGAGGTTCCACTCCCACATCTGGGTGTCTCCTCCCAGGCATTCACCTGTGTCAGACTACACTAGTGGCCCCAATCCTGCACTCCTCAACATTCTTTTTCCTTGCCATGTTGCTATTTTGTGTGTGTGTGTGGGGGGGTGTCTCTTCTCAGTTCTTTTTTTCCTTAGAGGAATGAATCGGATCAAGAGACACCTTTAAGTGGTTAATTTATCAACGCAAGCGCTCCACAGAGAAATTGCAGTGGGCTGCCACAAAGCAGGCAGAAGCACCTCGAGTTCTGTGTTGTGGGTTTTAAGGAAGTTCTATGAATGTTTTCATATTGGGTGACATTCAAAATTAGAGTAGACTTAACATCTTTTTAGGATATCCCTCCCTCCCCAGGGTTCTGAGAAGCCAAGAGGGAGACAAAAACAAACAAACAAACAAACAAACAAACCCACAAATCTCGTCATTTGAAGAGACAGACTTTGCACATGTGTGGGCAATTGCCCTGGTGCCTTGATTTTTAAAATAATCAACCTGCGGCCTCAACACGCTGACTGACAGGAGGCATAGCTACCATGATGCAACTGTAGTTTCCTTGGTTAGCTCATGTCTAATTCTTTTGAGGTTGCCTAAGGTCCCATGATGTCATGACTTTTAGTTGAGACATTTTGTTATTTTTATTTAGGTTGTGTTGTGTGACATGCTCTCCTGTGTGTGCATGTGTTGTGACTATGCATGACCGTGCACACGTAAGGAGACCAGAATACGTTGGTGTCTTGCTCTGTCATGCTCCATCGTATTCCCTTGAGATAAGGTCTCTCCTTGACTCTGGAGCCAAGCTGGTAGCCAACAAGCGCCAGCAATCCTCCTGTGTCTGCCCTCCATAGCGCTGGGAGGTCATGCCCAGTTTTTGAAGTGTATACGAGGGTTTTGAACTTAGGTCCTCAAGTTTGTGTAGCAAGTACTTTATCTACTGAGCCATCTCCTCAGGCATGCTTTTGTTCTTTTTAAGACTGAGGTTTTACATTAAGGGTAGAAGGTCTCAATTTTACACAAAACGGGCAGGCTGCACAAATTGGAAATGACAAGCTATCTTTTGGGACTCACTTCTCCCAACCTCTCTGTTATGTCATAACCTCTTTGTTATGTCTTCAACATAACAAAATGACTTCGGTTCCTCCACTAAGGAGGCAGACTGTGCCACCTGCCTTCCAGCTTTGAGTTTAACCACATGACTTGTCTGGGCCAGTAACATGTTAGTGGCTAGGATGTGACTAAAAGTTTAAAAAGCATTTGCTCAATTGAGTTTGTTCTCTTGCATCTCCGCTGAGATCTTAAGAGTATTTCCAGGCTGGTCACAGAGGTGGTCACTATCAGCTGAGTCCCTGCTGCTCTCCCCCTACTTTAAGCAGTGAAAACGTTAAGAGCCACATCTGATGCAGGGAGAAGGCAAGTTCTAAGGCTGAGGCCAAGACTCACCAAACTCTCCAAGTGAGGCCGTCTTGTCTCCAGTGACTGTGCCCTGAATTCTCAGACAGGGATGAGCCTGAGGAAAGCAGATGCCTTAGGAGTCAGAGGGCTCACAGGGTCTGACCAGGAGGGAGGGAGGCAGGAATATCGAGGGCAAGGGCTGTAGCAGCTCTTGGTCCTTATTGGCAGGGGTCTTCTGTGACAACCCCAAGGTAGTGCTATGTTCTTCCCCAGGACTCATAAGAAGTAGGCCTTGGTGGAAAAGGGAATTACGGGGCCCTCAAATGCTCCCTCAGCGTCCTGAGTCCCAGGGGAGTAATATCTCTGTGATGCCCATACAGGGTAGAGGCAGCTTCTTGTTCTTCATTCCCCTGGCACATCTGCCTTCTAAGGAAGGACCGAGCATCTTCTGGAGACTCATGGGCATCATGGATTCAGCCACAATCTCCTGCTCCCAGTCCCACACAGTTCCATACCCATTTCCCTACTCACCACCAGGACACCATTGGTGATGACTTCACATGCAGGCATCTGACTGTAAAAGATGGAGGGTTCACGGGCTATCGTACCCTTTACCGTGGCTATTAAAACAATATGGCCAAAGCAGCCTGAGAAGTGTGATAGGTTTGTAGATGGGAGACTTGTCACCCAACATGCAAGTAGGTATCAAAACCAGGCTGTCCTCTCTGAAGCCAGGCCTCCAAGGCAAGTGAGGGACCTGAGGACTGGCACTTGGGGTAAATGGATAGACACCAGCTCTAACCGGACTCACCTCTTTTCCAGAGTAAATTCTACTTGCAGCTCTTTTGGATCCTACACAAGAGTGACAAAGGCATCAGTTTTCAAGAACCTTCAGAAATCCCATGCTTTGCCCCTGCCTCCCACCTTTGCTCAGCTCTAGGGCCTTGGAAACTAGTCTGGAATGGAGTCTCATAGGCTTAGGGGGCAGTAGCATTTCCACATAGACTTTCATTCATTCAGAAATATGTACCAGGTACTGTTCCAGACTTAGCAGTGACCGAGGCCAAACCAAGATGGCTGCCTGTCAGTGGCCCAAGAGTCAGGGGTCCTCTCCTGGAGATTTACTTACTGTTAGTCCAGGCTGCTTCTGAGTGAAGGTTTTTGTGTAAGGCTGGCCTAGCTGGAGAGTACTCAGGTCAAACAGAACTGAGAAGATCTTGTCACTGTCCAGGACATCCTTGTCATAAAGAGCTAGCTCCAGGACATTCTGGGGACAGAACTGAAGGATCAGCGTTGTGGGTGAACTCATTGGCCTCCACACCCAGCCCCTTACTGGCCCACACCTTCACAGCACTGTGGATCCGGTAGTGAAAGGTCTCATTCCACTCTGGGTCACTGCAGTTAACCACTGTCCTTGTCTGAGTGGGGCTAAAAGAAGCCGTGGGCAGCCATAGTTGAACATAGCAGTCAGCTTTGGACACTGCAGGTAAGAGGGGGAGGGGACTTGACATCAGACTCTTTTTTTTTCTTTTTTTCTTTTTTCGGGGCTGGGGACCGAACCCAGGACCTTGCGCTTCCTAGGTAAGGGCTCTACCACTGAGCCAAATCCCCAACCCCGACATCAGACTCTTAATGTTGAAAAGGTTCCCCGGAGGCTGGGCTCAGAAAGAAAGGAGCAAGGGGAGAAGAGGCTGCTGCCTGTGGCCGGGGAGGAAGTGTTGGTGTTCCAGGCTCTACCTTAGCTAGGTATTCCTCCCACTCAACTGACAGAAATCCCCACAGCAGCCACAGTTCAAAGGATCATGTGGTAGCACAGACCATTGAGTGACTCCTTGCGTGATTCAGGCAATAAAATTCGTGCCATGTGTGGGTACTGCCAAGCTCCTGGAAAGCAGGCATTGGTGTGTGGCAACGGGAGCCTAATACACCCTCACAAAGCCTCCTAGAGTCAGAAGGAGGCTGAAGTCTCCCCGACTCACCCCTCCCTCCAGTGTTCCTGCCTGCATACCCCACATGAAGGTGCCCTCCCTAGATGATTAACACTACCCTACTACCCTACTCCAAGTGAGTACACACACACACATGCACATACACACATACACACACGCACGCACACACATACACACACACATGCACACACACACACACACACACATACACACATGCACGCACACGCGCGCACACACACACACACACACACACATCTCTGAGAACACCATAGAGAAAAGGGAAAGGTGGAGTGAGGCTCACTCACATTTATCCGTGTGCTGGATGTTTCTAGCCCTCAGCACCTTCACTTGAAGGTCGTAGTATGGGTGGGTTTCCTGCTGAAACAACAGAACCCTAGAAACTTAGTTCCAGGACACTAGGAATGGCCTGATCTCCTCTCTAAGTGTTTTCTGTCCTGGGTCTCTACTCTGTCTTACCACAGAGCTTGCCTGGCCCAGGTCACTAATGTTCCTATGCCAGGAGCTCTGGGAAGCTTTTGCAAGGTGCTGGGTACTTCTGGATTGGTGAGAAGCCTGGAATCTAGAGATCAGCTCAACTTTTAGTGTTATTACAAGCAGTAAGCTAGGTAGGTTTTATTATGGTCATCCTGTAGCTGCCCTCTTGACATGCCCTGGGCACTAGGATAATGTATTCAAGAAGGCCAAACATTAAAAGAGAAAGCCAGAACCCATGGCACCCATCAGCTTCCAGTCAGGGGCTGAAAGACCAACCAGAGGCAGGGAATGGGGAAGGTGAGAAGAAAAGTCTCCCAGCTTGTTCTGGTCTGATAAGTTACTAGATTGAAGACTGGGGTCAAAAACAAAATAAAACCCAACAAACCCCTTATCCCTTCTCTCCACAATGGTCACACAGTTAGACTAGCATATTGCTGGCAATGATCACAGATTGTCATCATTTCTCTTCGGAGGCCTTAGTCTCTCTAGTTTGAGCTCTTCCAGGTTGTCTGTGGTATGTTCCACCCAAATCAAACTCCAGTGCAATGGCTGGCTTAGTCCCTGTGAGGCCCCATCCATCTCCCAGGACTCTGCAGTCAACTCTCCCCAAGTGAGATCATTACATTACCCGCCAATGCTTCCACTGCGTTTCCCTCTTTTCTGTCTCCCGTAGCAGTATAGCTCCAAGAAGGGGCAGCCCCTTGCTTGCCAGCCACTTCGGCTGGAGAGTCCAGGGCATGGCCAGCAGCAGCTCAGGTCCCAGTAGAGGACCTGCTTCCCCGAGCCACTTTTCTCCGGCTATCCTCACTGTCGCTCAGGTCTCACTGTCGCTCAGGTCTGACAAGTAGCGCTTGAGTGGGAAGGGTGGAGCCACTGCTGTGCTGAGGGGCTGGTGCTGAGTGGCTACTGGGGCTGGAGGAGGGGTTTGAAGTCCTCCAGGAGGGGTTTGAACTGCTCCAGGAAATGAGTGGAGCCTGCTTTCCCTAGCCAACAGGCAAGGCAGTCCCTTTCTAAGAGATTCTTGGGGTCCTGCTTAACACTCTGGTCTCCAACTCAGGCCTGGCTTAACTGTGAGCTAGTTGTGAAAAACAGACACCACTCCCTCACACCACTCCCATCCCTTGCCCTGGGTAGGGCAAGAGCCTAGATATTCCTGTTTCCAACTAGTCTGCCTTTAGCAGAAGTCAGGAGGTACTATAATTAGGGCTAACCTCATCTAGCTGCCAGAAAGCCCCACACTATTTCTCCTTCAAGTCCCAATTTCTCTACAGCTCTTAAGCAGAAACATGGAAATCTCTGGCTCAGGGTTTTATGGGGACTTGATGACATCTTGTGTCTCTTTTGGCCTCCCTTAGCTATTCCCTTAACACAAAGGACCTGCTACATGGTATGTCTGTACTATGCTCCAAGTCACTCATAGCCTAAAAAGATTCATCTCATGACTCCCTTCCTGGGTTGGTAGAAGTGCCTGATGATTCAGGCATAGAAGCAGGGGCATGGCCAGGTAGTGTAACTAAGGACAGAAGAGAGGCAGGCTTCTCTGTCCTTAAAACTGCCACAGATAAAGGCTTTAAAGTGCTCATGACCATTCTGAGCTCCAACTGCAACTGCTTGTCATCTCCTTTCCCATGGACCACAGTCATCTAGGTAGCTAGCAAAAGAAGTTTCCAGGAGAGTGAACTGTTGGGAGACTCTTTAACCACAACACTTTCATAGCCAAGGGTAGTGGTTCATAGAAGCCCAGGACTTGGCATTCTGAGGCAGGAGGCTCACTTGAACTCAGCAGTATGAAAGCAGTTTGAGGTACAAGATGAGACCCCATCTTCATCAGGTAGTCTCTACTGTCTTCCCCCAAACATACAGCTGGATGCTGACACGACATCCACAAAGGTGAATTAACTCCAAGACTAACAGGCCAAGCTCAGACCAGAAATTCCAGTACCTGAGGTGATGTAACTGTGATGACCTGTTTCACCTCGGATGGATTGTAAAGTTGAGATCTGACTCAGAGATAGCTAAGTCCGGCCCCCTTGCTGATCTTGTGGATAGCGTTAGCATCTGGATCCACAGTCCAAAGCTTGTGGCTTTGGGGAAGAGGGGCACAGTACTAGCTGGTTGAGTGCTTTTGGGCTTAAACCACATTCTCTGCTCGGAAGCCATCTCCCCATGCCTCAACTGAAAATTCTAGATGACTTTCATTGGCAAAAGCTCTTCAGGATGGCCACAGACAGACAGCTAGGGGTGAGGGAATTACTGAGAGACCAAACTGGCATTTTAGAGCTGGGAAAAGTGAGCCATCTTCACTTTTCAAACAGAGTCCTTCACTCCTACCAATTCCATATCTTCACAGGAGCCTTCTGGCCATAAGTGAACTTTAAGAGGCACAAAGCAATGCTGTGTTGTTAGACTCTGGGATTCCTGGAGTGATGTGGGGATAGTCTGTGCTTGTGATGTCAGCCATACAGCCACAGTCAGCCACAGCCACAGCCAGCCACAGCCACAGTCACAGCCACAGTCAGCCACAGCCACAGCCACAGCCAGCCACAGTCACAGCCAGCCACAGCCACAGCCAGCCACAGCCACAGCCACCCACAGTCACAGCCACAGCCAGCCACAGCCACAGTCACAGTCACAGCCAGCCACAGCCACAGCCACAGCCACAGCCACAGCCACAGCCACAGCCACAGCCACAGCCACAGCCACAGCCACAGCCACAGCCACAGCCACAGCCATGGATGTTGTGCTGGCTACACATTGTGAGAGGAGTGTTATTCTTTTTTTAACATTTTGATTCTTTGTGAATTCCACATCATCCACTCCAATCCCATTCATCTCCCTGACTCTTCATATCCACCCTCTGCCCTTGTTACCTGCCCCCAAAAGGAAAACAAGCAAACAAACCAACAAAATACTGCCATCGTGGAAGGAGCAGTGCATCAGTACACCCTTTTGTCCACACATCTTTACTTGGCAATGTTCACTGCAATGAGTTATTGGTCTGGCTGTTACCGCATCAACACTGGATTCTCAGGAGGACTCCTCTTGGATATTCAGTTGTCCCCCTGTGTCATGGAGATGGGGCAGCTTTGGATCTGCAGGACTGTGCTCCAGCAGCTCATAGACGGGGTAGATGTTGGGACAAGTCAAAGCCCTGGGTCTGAGCCTGGGTGGTAGCTGAGTGGGTCAGCCCATCAGCTCTCCTGAACCCACACCATCAGGGTGGTCTCTAGCACTGCCCTGGCTAGCTGCAGCAGGCAAGAGGCAGGGCCAGCTCCCCGGCTCTCGAGAGGAGCGTTATTTGTTCTGTTTTTCATAGTTACTAGCTGTCTTATCCTCTCTTAGCTAAATGACTCCCCTTATTATCATTTCCATCAAAGTCTTCAGGAAGGGGAAAGGGAGGCTTAAGGAGACTTGGTGTTTCGCTTGTTTATTGGGAAGCAGCCCTCCAGCATCCTCAGGCTGGAGCTATCTGTTCCCCTCCCCAACCCTCTACGGAGGGCAGGATCCAGGGAAGAAAGGATGGAGTTTGGGGAAATAGAATTAAGGATGTACACCATCCAGGAGAAAATACAGGTTTTATTCTACTGCTTCAAACACAGTTCATAAGAAGGGATGCTACAAGCCTACCAGGTGAGAGGGCAGGACTCATGGACGGCACAAGTACCGGTCCTGTCCTATGGGGAGCTGCCCAGCATTCCAGGGCCACTCCTGAGGAAGTGCATTTTAAGCTGTTGAAGCAGCACTGGTCATTTTTTTTTAAACTTTGTGTGTGGGTGTGCTGCCTGCATATATGACTGTGCATGTGTGCCTGGTGCCTACAGCCTCCAATGCCAGAAGTTCCTGCATACCTCCTGCAGGCTCCCTGACATGCTCAACAGAGCCAGCAGTAAGCTCTAAGTCCATCCGCTCCTGCATTACCCTTTGCTCAGTGCCTCACAAACATACCCGGCATCTCATGGCTGTCAGTTTCTGGTCAACTGTTCCCTGTGTGCAGGGCAGACACCCATTACCAAGATATCCTAGTGAAATCCTCCAGTCTTGCAAAAAAGGCCAGGGAACAACTATGGCCATGAAAGCAACAGGACAGAAAGTGGCTAGAGTGGAGAAAGCTGCTCAGAGCTCAAAGAGCTCACCAACGAAGGCTCAATGACCTGTCCAAGCAGCTGGTGAGTGGCTGAAGCAGGCACTTCTGCAGAGATCCTGCCTAGACCACACGCCCTGCCCAGTGCTGCCCCAGAGAGCTACCTACCAAAGCCTACACCTACAGAGACTTGTGCTCTCCTACACATCTTAGTAGAAAAGTTCAGCTCCTGAGAACCTTCATACAACGTATGTGACACCTGCTCATCAGTCCACTCCTGGAAACCTAGACTGTGCCTCCCATGTTGCCACATTTAAATATTAGTTACTCCCTACCGCCCAGTCTACAGAGTGGGAGAGGATGGTACAAGAGAAGAGATTGGGGGTAAAATAAATAGTGAGAAAGAAAAGGAGACTGAATATTAAAGGGATAAGCAGGACACAGGGCACAGCTCCTGTGGAGAACCGTCAGAGTACAAGCAGTCTGCGGCCAGTGGGGCTGGAAAGCTCTAGTACCAGGCTCCCATGGGACTCTCCAGGCTGCCTGCAGGGGTCTGGTGAAGCCGTGTAGTTACTGTAATAGAAAACTCGCAGTCAACAACCCCATGGGTACAAACACTTGAGATGAAATCTCCTTGTCCAGGTGATTGGTATACAAAGGCAAGACGGTGCATTTCCTCCTGTCCAGGCAGGGGTTAAATTCCTGGAATTGTCTGCAACATAACAGCGAAGGATATGCCTAATCTCTTCTTCTAGTAAAAAGCCTGCAATGCCAGGTCACAAGTCCAGTTGATTCAGAGATGCTCCAGAGAGCAAGGTAGCCAGCAACGCCCAAATGAGGGAGACACTTTATGGTAGCAGTCCCTAGTTCCTAGGGTGGCCGCTCCTTCAACTCTCTGGGAAGCTGAGCTGTCCACTGCTGAGTGCTTGGGATGCCGGGCTCAGGTGTCGGCTGAGTTAACCTCTTTGGAGCAGAAGTAGTGCACAACCACTCCATTGGGGTATCTTGCAAATGCACTGCACGGAAGAACAGCCGAGAGTGAGTGGTGCTCCACGTCTCCTCCAGCCCCTGCAAGAAGCCACCCCCAACCTAAAGAACAGCCTGCTCCACTATCTCTGGTCCCCCAAAGAGCCAGGGCAGGGACTATACACCATCCATGCATGCAAACGGTGCTGTCACTCCGTCAGTGCAGGGTTAGGGTTCAGGTTAGTGGAAGCACCAGCTTATCAACAACCAGCCAACCAGGCAAATATGTGGACCAACAAAGAGTGCAGAACACGTGCCCTTGGTTTGGCACTGGAATCACGTTCAGCAGAACATATTCCAGGATGGTTCCAATGAAGTACAGCACGTCAAGCCTCTGCAGAGAAAAGGCTCGTCTAGTTGAGCAAGAAAAGGCAGACCACACTCCTTGCCAGCCAGGGGACTGACGGTGGGGCATGTCTTAACAGAATAATGCTGGCGCAGGAGGTTGCACAAGCCATGAAACATGATTGAAAGATCTGGTTTTCTCCCTCTGGGGGCTCATCCCCTATCTGGCATGGTGGTGCAGGCCTGTAATGTTTGCACTGGGGTGTGGCTGAGGCAGGAGGATTGATTCAGAGTTCCAAATAAGCCTGAGTTACACAGCCAGCTCATATCTCAGGAAGACTGTACATATCCTCTTACTGGTTCTCTACTTTCACTGTTCATTTTAGAGGCCAGAGACTTAGAGCTCAACAGCCCCTCATTATTGAAACTTTCCCAGCAGATATGGCTTGCTTTGTTAAAGCTCAATAACTCAGGGAACCCCATCTGCACCCAGATGCTGCTCAGGCTGGGGACACTCACCTGTTCCCAATCTTCTTCTTGCACACCATGCACACCTTCTCCTCAGTGATGATGCACTTCACCTGCTGGTGTAAAATCCGCTCTTCCTGAACCTGGAAGAGATTGGAGAAGCTCCATGTCCAGGTGTAGAAACAGAAGGTAAAAGTCGGGACTGTTTCATGTCTGAACCCCATGCTGACTGGGTTGCCTCAGCCATGTGCTGCCTCCATGACAACAGGTGTGTGAAAACTGCCTCAATTAAAACCCAAAGGCCACCCCCCCTACAAGTGTGGAAGCCCATACCCTGAGAAACTCCGCATGGAGAAGATTCTTAAGCACTTGATTGAACCGTTTCTTTTGTGCATTTTCTTCTAAGACCTTTTCTAGGAAGATTCGTATGTCATTGATCTGAGTGTTTGCTGGCAGAAGGTTGATTGCCTAGGGCAGAGACAGGATGTGGGCAGGTTAGGGAGATCAGGATGGGACCAAGAAAAGCTCGTGCTTGCCCCCTTCCCCAGCCCTCTTCTCCAGCTCCACCAGCCTGGGCAGGGCCTGACCTTGGTGGTGTCTAATTTGCTGTAGTGCAGCTCTAGGACCTGCAGGGCAGCCTGGAGGTTGGCCTGTGGCTCCAGGAGCTCTAGTTTGATTGGCCCCAGGCAGTGAATGCTTGGAGGCGACAGGTACATCCGAAGCAGGGACAGATATACCTGTGTCATAGACAGAAACATGCATGTCAGGCTTGCAGCGAGCTCGCAGCGACCCTCCTAGAACCCCCAGCACTGAGACTCCCTAGTGACTAGATGTCTGGTTGAGAGCAGCCACTGGCCTGGAACACTCCAAACTTACCACTTTCGCCTGAGTTTTTGGCAAAATCAAGCAGCGAAATGAGTTTGCCAATACTGCTCTCTCCCTGAATGCCTTGCGTCTGTTTAATGTTATACCATCCACAGAAAGTTAACCCAGCAAATAACCTAGTGATTTCTCCTTTTCTAAAGCTTTGAAGACTGAGAACCTGGTTGTATTTCTAGTGCCACAGGATCATTTCATCCTAGCTCTCTCAACATTTGGGGCCATATAATTCTTTGTACAGGGGCTGTCCTGGACGTTTAACAGCATCTCTGGCCTCTAGCCCTAGATTCCTGCTCCACTCCCAGTTACACCAATCATAAACGTCCCACGATATTGATGAACCTATGTATAATCAGACCCTTTCTCCTAGATTGATCACATTAATTCAGTATATGTGTCAGAACTCTTGAAAGAGATAGGGTGGGTGACAACAGATGAGTAAGCCAGAAGCAAACCAGGACATATGGTCACTCAGTTTCTCTCCCAGTAGACATATGGAAACAATAGTTTAGTGCACTGACATACACGGTGTCTCACTGTGATTGTGTCACTTTGGCCACAGTGGATGGGGTGGGGGCCTGCTATACTAACAGGAGGTACACGTGCCCCTCAGTCACAGCTGCCGACTTACATCTTTGTTGCCTTCTTTGTTTTGGTCGTAGTGTTTGTGGCAGTACCTGCAAGGGAGGAAGTGGTGAGAGCAGGCAGGGGGGACTACATGGAAGGTGTCCATGTAGCTGCCAATAGTAACCGAACCGGACCGGCACGGGGAGGTAAAATGCTCGCTGTAGTTAGGCATAGGGGTGGCCTTCTTGTCCGCTCATCTCTGTCTTGAGACTCTTTGGAGGTGGGAGAGCAGGACTGACTTACTCCTTAGCCATCTTTGTGTCCTTCAAGACATGGACATAGATGAAGAGAGCTTGTTCGTGCTTCCCCATGCGTCCCAACAGGAGAGCTCTTTCTTCTAAGAGGCCTAGGAGGGGAAAGGACTCCAAGTAGCTGCCACTGCCATTACATATGCACAAAATTAGAGACTACCACTGAGGGAAGGCATCCTGGGGCAATACAAAAATAAGGAAGGACTTGGAGAAGGTCAAGATAGCTCAGTAACACTTGGTGCCAAGTCTGATGATCTGAGTTTTTCATACAAAGTATCCTTTATCCACATGACATACATACATACATACATACATACATACATACATACATACATACATAGTAAACAGAATAAAAAAATTTCAAGAATAGTAAATGGAGGGAGATTAAAACCACCAAACCAATCCTCCAAAAAAGAAAAAGGAACCCAGCCCCCTCCCAAGAAAACAAAACAAAATAAAGGGTGGGGCACAGCTCAGTCGCACAGTTCAGTCCCAAGCACCACCATATTAAAAATACACTGAAATAAAATATAGAAAATATTATTACCTTTCTTTAAGGGAAAAAGAATTTTTAAAGGAGAAGGAAGCTAATTTAGGAGGCTCTGTACCCATTCCCCATCCTCCCATCTGTTTTGTAAACAGGGTCTTTCTACATAGCCTTGGCTGTCCTGGAACTATGTAGACCAGGTTGACTTTGAATTCACAGAGATTGATTGGCCTGCCTCTTCCTCTCAAGCACTGGGATAAAAGGCATGTACCATCATGGCTGGCCCTATTTCTCCCTTTTAACAATCACTCATAAACTAAGCAAGAATACTCATCAAACAACCAAGTTCACATAGACTAGAAACCCCAGTGAACGTGAGGCAAAGACTTGGTGTTGGCAGAACTGATGCCAGACAGATTTATCTTTTGTCCATGAATCATGCCAGATTACAAGGAGTACTCAAGAGTGAGTTCCAAGAACTACTTTGAAGCAACAGATTACGATCTACAAATTAGCATATGCCTCACACCCAGAGTGTTTTCTCATCCTCAGCAAAAGAGGGGTATGGAGGAATAGGAGTGATGGCCTGCAAGCCTGGGCCCTCACACACCCACCTTTGAGGAGGACAAAGAACAGAAATAAAAGGAGAGATGAGCCTCTCCTCTATGCTGAGCTGAAACAGCCCTGGCTCTAATCGGGACGCTCACCATCGAAGGGAAAATCACAGATGAGCCGGCCGGGATCGTAGGAGCTGGAAATCTCCAGGAACGTGAGCAGCTTCTGTCGGGATTCTCCCAGTTCTCCTGCTTCCTCGCCAGCAGGGACTGGACTTTTGCCTTTAAGGGAAATCAAGCTGCATATGAAAGGATGCTGTGAAACAATAATGTGGGGTCAGCTGAGGGAAATGGGGCTCAGAGATGTCACCACATTATCAAGGAAGGACCTTCCAGGAGGTTTGCCAGGGGAGTTCTTTTACTCTATGGTCTCTCTGGTTCTAAAACACTCGAGGGACATTTAGAAAGGCTGTGAGTAGACATGCATTGGCTGACATGTCTCTTAGCCAACAATAGCTGTCATTCTGCAGACAGATTGGCTCCTTCTGTCCTGCCTGAGGGAGTCACTCAGTGTCCCTGACTCCTCTAAAGGACTTACCATCTACATGGAGAACAATAGTTTCCCCATACCATGTACAGGCACCAAGCTCTGTCTGATTGCTAAGGTTTGGGGCCACCTGCTTCGGATGGGCACTGGTACCTGTGGGTAGTGACAGGAGGTAGTCTTTCATCAGATTCTGCACTTTCTCACAGTACAGCTGGATTAGGCAATTGTGGAACCGTGTGCCTGTCTCCTCCCACACGTGGATGATGTGCTCCTGAAGCAGAATGAAAGTCTGGTTGGGGCTCGAGTCTATCTCCTAGTCTCCCTCTCAGGTCTCACCTCATTGTTCCTTAACTAAGTTATAAAGATCACCAAGGGGCAGTTCTTCCAAAAACCATGACAAAACCCAGTGATGTCAGGGGCAATTTCTTCAATCTAACCTGAAACTTACCCTGTAGACCAGGCTGGCCCTGACCCCAAACTTCTGCCTGCCTCTGCCTCCCAAGTGGGAGTGATTAAAGGCCATCATTCTTCTTTCCCTTGGTTCTCTATCAGACCAAGAGCCTTTGCTAAGAAGTGCTCCTAGCTTGGTTCCCTGGGATTGCATTTTTTTAGAGGAGGCTGAAATAGCTGTTCCCATTCTTACCAAGATCTGAGTGCCCTGACCATACCTGGGATCTGAGCTGCCTACGTGATCCATGTGCGCCACGAGACTGAGTTTAACCTTACCAGGTAAGGAATGGCCAGGGCCTTGAAATTCTCTATCAAGAAGTTGAGCACGCGATCTCGTGGCAGAGACTCCACCTCCGGGAGGTCTTCAGTGAATATCTGTCAGAACGAACCTCAGTTCTACAAGCAGAACCTGCAAGTGTTGGGGCTGCAGACACTTTGAGGGTAAGGGTAGGCCAGTTGCTGGCTGTTCTATGGTGGTTGAGGCTAGAGCCTAGGAGCTTTAGAACAAGGTTCCTTCTACATAGGCAGTCTGTTCACGGGCCCACTTTACCCTGTGACTTCAAAGGAATGGTGCAATCCAGTCGCCTCCTGTATCTGTGGCTCTCTCACCAAATATAATCAGGATCAACTGTGGGACCAGACAAGCCCAGGGGCTATGACCTACCTTCAGGCCATCTTCTGGGAAGTCTCTCAGCACCCAGATCGAGTAGGAAAAAATCAAATGTAGGTTTTCTGTGCCTTTAAAGAAAAAAATAAGATTTGTTAGCAGTTGACAAAAGTCAGGCCTGTCCAGTAAGATTGGGAAAGTTGGTGTGCAGGTATAGACATAACCTCAGAATTCATTTTGTGGGCAAGACAGATCTAAGCGCCAGCCTCAGATCAGCTCGTTTCTCATGGTCTGGCCGCATACTAAAAAAGGGTTTCACTGTTCAACCATGGAACGGACCTGATGGAACACAAGGGAAGGGACTGCCCCAACTAAGGAATGGAGGGAGACCAGGCCTATACAAGCAGGAGCCACCCCCCTACCCCCAGGTTTTAATGTGAGGCTCAGGGCTGGGTGTCTTCAGTCCCAGCACTCAGGAGGCTGAGGCGGGTGAACCTCTTAAGTTTGAGGCCAGCCTGGTCTACAGAGTGAGTTTCAGGACAGCCAGCATTCCATAGTGAGATCCTGTCTCAAAACCCACCACCACAACAGGCTCACCCAAATGCTGTAGGTACTGCACCGTCCTTTCATGGCCTTTCAGAGGTGAGTTTGCTTTCTTGGACTGGTCCACTAGCACCTGCAGAGCTGGCCACAAAGCCCAAGAACAAACCCATGAGCCCCTTCCTCAGGTGAGGTCCACTGGCTTCTGCCAGTATCCAAAGCCCCCCTCCCCAGGCTCTGGAAGGTCTTGCCGGGTCACCTTTCTCATGGAGCCCCTTCTTCTCATACAGGATGATCAGCTCACTGTACTTGTGAGCCTTCTTCAGCACATGCTCACTCTCCTCGATGTGACAGTGGTTGTTCTCCAGGCGCAGCAAGGGAGCCACCAGGGCCACATTTGTCTGTGGGGGAGACAGAAGCCTGACACGTGGGGCAGCAGCAGAAGCTCCTTCCTGGAAAACCTACCCTTCACCTGCCCAGGTCTGCTCCAGGCTCAGGGGATAGGGACATAACAA
Organism: Rattus norvegicus; assembly: GCF_021556685.1. Lineage (NCBI taxonomy): Eukaryota > Metazoa > Chordata > Mammalia > Rodentia > Muridae > Rattus > Rattus norvegicus. Next base: position 106,787,261 of record NC_141536.1, read on the forward strand.
GCCAAAGATAGCAAACAGCCCTCATTGAAGGGTGACAAGAGGTGGCCTTTAGAGCATTTACATCTTTAGCACATGGGTCTCAATGTTCTGGGGAAAACGAGTTTCTTCCCTAGAGGAATTACCATCCCTGTTGAGCCTGTGGCGCTAATCTCAATTTTATTGGCAAAGGACCCCAAATGAATATCTTGACTCATCCTCTTCCTCGAAGTCAACACAAAGATACTAGGCAAAGGCTAGGAGACCTCCATCATGTAGGGTCTTGCTGTAGGGTCTCAAGTGTTGGTGTCCAGCAGAGCCCCCTGGAAGGCCCCGAGAGTTTGAGAGTAGGGCTGGCGTGCCCGCAACTCACATGGAGGTAGCACTTGAGTAGAGTGGTGTCGATGATCTGCAGCAGCTTCTGCTTGGACTTGATGGTGGGAGTGCCTTCCATGAGTGGGGAGGTGCTGGACTGGTGGTCTGAGTCATTCAGCTTCTTTACCAACTGGCTCCGCTTCTGAAAACCGCAAAAACGTGGGCTCAGAGCCAGGACTACGTCTTCCTTCTTCACCTGAGGTAACTCTGATGTCCCCAGTCAGCTCTTGTCCACACCTGGACAAGACATCTCATAGCAGCATTCATGCTTTACCAGAGATCAGAAGACATGACTGTCACATTGCCACAGACCCAGTGATAGCAGTGATGTCCTCCTGCTTTATTTCTGCAGTGCTAGAGCTCCAACCCAGGGCATTGCATATGCTGGGCAAGCATTTTATCATGGAGCTACAGCCCAACCCCACCCCCAGCCCCAGCCCCAAACACACGAACACTTGTTCCTTAGATTAGCTTTTGACCAGTCTAAAACCTGGGCTTGGAGGCATAGGCCAGTAATCCTAGCTACTTAAAACATTGAGTAGGGAAGATCATAAATTCAAACTCAGTTTAGCCAATATAGTGAGATCCCATTTCAACACAAATAAATCAATAAAAGTATAATTTTCATGCACTTCTCTTTGTCTACTGAAGCCCATGGTCTCTTTTGGCAAGACACTGGTGTTGCTTAATGTCATGCATCCTGAAGGTTACTGGGGACCAGGGAAGGAAGTGTGCTCTAAAGCTGAGGTGGCAGAAGCAAAAGGCCACAGGCTTCTGGAAACATTATATCCCAGGAACTGCCTTTACTTGCCCCAGGGCTCCCAAGTGTGAACACTGAGGACAAGCCTGTGCACTCCTTGCAGGCTGCCAGTCATAGTTAGGCACCCTGGAGCTCAGGGTCAAGGGCACACCAAGGCTGAGATGTCTGGTCAGACCACTGACAGTCACTGACCCTGAAGCAGCAGTGAGATGCTTTACAATTTTCCCAGGGATGCTTTCAGGGCCTACATGGATACCTGGAACAACAACTATGAAGTCTCTGACTTGAGTGTATATATAAGAAATAAACAGGGGGCTGGGGATTTAGCTCAGTGGTAGAGCGCTTGCCTAGCAAGCGCAAGGCCCTGGGTTCGGTCCCCAGCTCCGAAAAAAAGAAAAGAAAAGGGGCTGGGGATTTAGCTCAGTGGTAGAGCGCTTACCTAGGAAGCACAAGGCCCTGGGTTCGGTCCCCAGCTCCGAAAAAAAAAGAACCAAAAAAAAAAAAAAAAGAAAAGAAAAGAAAAGGAAAGAAATAAACAGAAACTATTTGTAATAAATTGCAAGTTAAGCTTTAAAGAGGGATTCAATTCAGTTAATCCTCGGCATCACATACACTGGGGGTAGAGGTGTACACTTGTCCATTTCCCAGCACTTAGGAAATGAAGGATTAGAAGTTTCAGGTCACCCTTAGCTACACAGAGTTCAAGGTCAGCCTGGGCAACATGAGATCCTATTTCAGAAGACTGAAGCTCTATGGAGAGGTAACTTGTAGTGCTGGCTTTAAACTTTTATATTATCTGTCCATGATAGTAAACTGAAAAAAATCAGACTATACACATAGAAAACTAACTATGGACAAGGAAGGACTTTCCCAATATATAGCTAAATTTCAAGCTATGAACTATAAAACAGAAAATATACTTTGATTTTTCTTTTGTAATGGCTGGAGAGACGGCTCAGCAATGAGAGCACTCTGGCTCTTCTCAGAGGACGTGGATTTGAGTCCCAGCCCTCACATGACAGCTCACAACTGCCTGTAACTCCTGTCCCAGAGGACGTGGTACTCTTCTATCCTCTGCTAACTCAGGCAAGCTTGAGTTACACTGACACACGTCAACAAAGCAGCCATATACATAAAATAAATCCTAAATCAAACAGCAGGAAGCTAGTTCATGCATACACATGAGAAACTAAACCAACAGCGCTAAGTGTTGGTGACTTCTCTGGCTTACACTATTTATTTCTTTTAAAGACAGGGTTTCAGTGTGTAGCTCTGATGGTCCAGAGCTCACTATGCAGACCAGGCTGGCCTTGAACTCACAGAGATCTGCCTGCCTCTGCCTCCCAAGTGCTGGGATTAAAGATTTGTGCCACTGTTGTCCTTTGGTTTGTATTTTCCATGTTTCTTTTTTTTTTTTTTTTTTCCCCCCGGAGCTGGGGACCGAACCCAGGGCCTTGCGCTTCCTAGGCAAGCGCTCTACCACTGAGCTAAATCCCCAACCCCCATTTTCCATGTTTCTTAAACTATCAGCATTTCCCCCACAATTATATATGACATATAAAAGTACAAAAAATTTAAAATTTACCCCTTTTAGGTCATATAACTTACTGTGAATATGTTTCCTTAGATGAAGATTTGGTTTAAACAAAACAAAACAGCTCCCGCCCTTAACCAAAGATCTGTGGATAGCTGGTGGCTTCTAAAGGAGCGTGAGAGTTAAAGATTCCTTAAAGGTGTGGTCCCAGAGAATGGTCCCACACCTAGAACTATATAACAAGCAAAAATTGGAGTTTTGAGTTATTTTTTAAAGAGGACACAAAATTAGGTTTGTAAGGAGTTAAGGTAAAAATGATGAGAATACATTATATGAAAGTCTCAGAGAAGTCTCACAAATAACCAAGGCCAATGGTACTGTTAAATTAGAGGCAGCGGAATACGGCCCGCCCTGACTTCCTCAGCATTCACTTCTAGACCTCCACGGCCCTGTTGTTGCCACTCGATAGGCCTCTGAGGCAGAGGCTCCCTCATGCCTGTGTGTTAGTCAGGCCCACCTGTGTCAGGTAGTCAATGAGCGCTAAGTGAGCCTTCTCCAGCTCAGCACCAGAGAGTGTGGGCAGCGGGTTGGGGTACTGCAGTTGCTTCCTGTAGTCCGTGGGCAGCAGGTCGGGGTACAAGCCCATCACGTGGGTGGGATCTGTAAGAAAGGAAAGCATGTGTCCTTAGGAATGGAACCCGGGAGTTTAAGGACAAAATACAACATGGCTGTATGACAGCAAAGCAAGTCATAGACCAGGCTAGCCTCAAGCCTGCCACAATCCTCCTGCCTCTGCCTCCCACATGCTACAACTATAGGTATACATAAGCACGTCTGGATTATCCCTCACTCCAGGGGATGGAGTCTAAATACAGAAAAACTTAATAAGTCGCTTAGTTATGATCCGAGCACTGTACATAAATTTCCTTAGAATGTCACAAAGCAGCATGACTCACAGACACACAGGACTAGGACTACTTAACAACTGTCTAAAAGAAGCAGACTTTTCAAAATGTGCATGGAAAAACTGGTATTTCAGTAAAAAAGACCAACAAACTTGTGTGTACACATACACATGCACACACACACACACACACACACACACACACACACACACAGTACTTTTTCTTTTTTTTTTTTTTGGAGCTGGGGACCGAACCCAGGGCCTTGTGCTTGCTAGGCAAGCGCTCTACCACTGAGCCAAATCCCTACCCCACAGTACTTTTTAAAGTGATAAATATTTAATGTAATGAAATATAATTAACAGTCAATTTATTAACACAATTAATAAAAATGCAATGTCAAGGAAGTTTTTTCTTTTTACCCTCAGTATATGCCTTTATTATACTGCCACCATGTGTGTGAAAGAGGCACATGATTTATAACTTCAATTTTGGAAACAATGTGTAAGTCCTTCAACAGCAGAATAAAGTGCATTTACTTCAGCTGATCAGAGTGTTGTGATACAATGCACACTATAATTATGAAGAGAACACAGGGAGTGTGGCATTATGATCACAATTCTGTAAAACTGTGTAATGTGGAAAACATCTGTATAACAAGGGACAAAATGTGTGATGAACTTGGATCAAGATTTTTTTTTTGATTCAATAAAGTTTTATTTTCCCAAATGCTTGAATCTGTTTATGCATCTTCACCAGCAGCTGGGGCATCTCCACCCTTTGTGTCTCTGGTGTAAATTACTTGGGCTCTGTGCTTTGAAACCAGCTTGATAAGTCCTTTACTAAGTAGCTCCTGAAGGGCTGCCCTGGCCAAGGAACCTTGAATCTTCAGTCTCTCAGAGACCACAGCTGGAGTAATAAGCTTATAGTTGGGAACTTCCTTACAAAGTTTATCGTAAGTAGCTTTGTCAAACAGGACGAGATTGTTCAGCTTGTCCCGAACTTTGCCTTTGGACCACTTCTTCTTTTTTGCCTTGCCACCAGATTTATTTACTGGGTCTTTGTCTTTTTTGGCCGACTTTCCAGCATCCTTCTTCTTCTTCTTCTTCTTGTTGTCTTTGGGCGGCATGGCGAAGCTCAGAGAGTATGTGGACCACTGCAGCCACACTGGATCAAGATTTCTTAAACGATCTTCTTCCCATTCTTAGAATCTGTGTGCCAACAATCTATGCTTTGTCAGCTCAGGGGGCAAAGGAAGGCAGACTTCCGTGAGTTTGAGGCCAGCCTAGTCTACAGAGTGAGTTCCAAGACAGTCTGAGCTACACAGAAAAACCCTATCTTGAAAAACCATAACAAAACAAAGGAAGGAAGGAAGAAAGGAAGAAAGGAAGGAAGGAAGAAAAGGAAAGAAAAGGGGCTGGGGATTTAGCTCAGTGGTAGAGCGCTTGCCTGGCAAGAGCAAGGCCCTGGGTTCGGTCCCCAGCTCCAGGAAAAAAAAAAAAAAAAAAAAAAAAAAAAAGGAAAGAAAAGATGTCAGAGCGAAGAAGGCCACTTCCCCATAATGGACATAAGTCCTTGGTAAGCTGACTGGAAGGCAAGCCTTCCCATGAGGCTCCCAGAACCTACTGAACCCAATGTCACAGTATCTGACCCATCTAAGAAGACCGTGTTCCTTGGAGCAGGAATCGGTCAAAGCACTGACAAGAACGGGCAACTGAGCGGACCAGCTGCCAGCACTCCATGGAGCCCCCAAAGCACGGGCTCAGGAGGTCGGCAGCTGTGGAGAACTGGAAGTGAACGCTCAGCCTGTCCGTCTCCTGCACCTACAGCCATGCCCATTAACATTCTTCTGAACATGCCTGGTAAGAGGCTGCCTGTGATGGGGGCAACTCGGGGATGCAAGTCCCAGGCTCCAGTTCTACCACTGCAAAACCAGAAGGCCTTCCAATGTCACCTTATGTCTATCAAATGCTGAGCTCCTTTGTGGCCTTCAAGGTTCTTTGAACTCTAGCCCCAATGCATCCTTCTGGCATGATCTACCACACACTACCAAATGGCACACTGGGCTCACAGGTAACTGGACACAGGATGGAAGTGTGTCTCCATGGTTCCTTCTCACTCTTCAGGGCCTAGCCCATCTCTTCTTTCTTATGTTTGTTTGGTTGTTGAGATAGGGTCTCAAACTATGTGTCAGGCTTGCCTAGAATTCACTATGTAGGCCAGGATGGCTTTGTACAATCTTACTATCTGAACTTCCCAGGTGCCGAGACAACACACAGGTTGAGTCACCATGTCTGACCTCCCTTAGTCTTCCCGCTCCTGGAGAAATCAATCACCACACATCTACCCTCAAGTGTTTAACTGAGTGGCGTCACGTAAAAGCCCTTTGTGTACCTGTGATATGATGTATTATTCTAGACACCTCAGGACTGAGGGCAGAGCTGGCACTGCCAACACTCAGGAGAAGGTTCTGAGTCCAGGGTTATGCCACACATACGAAACACCACACACACCAAACTGAGGACACAGACACAGGAGAGCAAGGAAACAATATCCCTCATTCAGAGAAAGGATGTCCAGCAGCTCTACCCACTCTGCTGACTGGCCAGTTCCTGAATGCCCAGGCACTCTTAGCATTTCAAGTACATGTGCTGGCTGCTCCCTCAGCCTAGAATAGTCTTCCCTGGACCCTGGCATGGCTCATGGAGCCACCCTCTGTCAGGTGGTGACTAAAATGCTGCTCTGTAGAGATGCCTAACTATTTCAGATTCAAAAGCAATCCAGATCCCTCAGAACATGGGACTATGGAGAGGAGCTTGTCAGTAGGACACAGAAGAGAGTAGCAGGGAACAAACAAAGACATCTGGACTCAAACCATGTGGTACTGGGGGAAGCAGGTCCTGGGTTGCCTGTCGTCTCCCAGCTCACAGCTAACATGCCTACATGGCTTCCTCACCAGTGCTGTGCTGCCAGACTCACCTGAGTTTGGCTACTGTGAATTAGCTCATGTGTAGGCAACAGTCATACTGGCCTGTGGGTATTTTCTCCCAGATCACTAATGCCATGAAATGACAGAGAACAAGCTGGCTCACAACTATAAATGAATGGTTTAACCACACCAGACCTAAAAGAAAAAGAAAATCCCACACAAATGCCATTTTACTGCCAATAGCATCTGGTTAGCAGCTTCAAGGACACATGTTTCTGCTAAGGCCAGCCACCTGGGAAAACGACCTGTACAGATGCAGTCAGTACCAAACGCACAGGCATCTGTCTCCATGCCTCAACTAGGGTTACACACACTCATAAACCATTGCCCTTGGCCTTGTGGACTGATCTCAGGCCCAAGCGCTTGAAATGGCCATCTCCTTACCCTAATTAGGAGGATGAGGGGCAGTGTGGCGCATGTCTAGCCCACACCGTCCTTGTACCTACTCCCCTTCAAGAGGAGTCTGCTTTCCCTTGTCCTAAATCTGTAATAACCCTTGTAAATCAACAGAATACAGAAAGTATTGTAATTACAAAAGCCACTGGGTGTCTACCTGGTATCCAGATTCTACCCTCTGGGAAAAGCCAGTTGATCAGCTCTGTGAAGACTCACTTGGGAAGGACTGAGGACCCAGGACTTGTCAGCCATGACAGTCAGCTGCCTTGAGAAAGGACTGTCTAGCTGAAGAGCTTTGGTGCTAGCAGCTGATAAGTTGGCAGTGACTTTACAGGGGTGAAGTACCATGGAGACAGTAGGGGCAATGCTAAGGAAGTGGTTGTGTTGAAGTAAGGTCGCCCAGTCTGTTGGGGCTAGAAACTAATTTCTGTCTACCTTCCTGCTTTGAAGGCCTCCAGAGTTCCCTTGGCACCATAAGAAATTGACCCAAAGTCAGGTGGTGGCAGTGGTTGCACATATCTTTAATCCCAGCACTGGAGAGGCAGAGGCAGAGACTGAGGCAGGGGGATCTTAGTGAGTTTGAGGCAAGCGTGTTCTTGTCTACAGAGCGAGTTCCGGGACAGTCAGGGCTATCCAGAGAAACACTGTCTCGAAAAACAAAACAGAACAAAAGTTGACCTATCAATTGTATGGGTTCCTGTAACCCCCACCTAATGAGTCACTCAACCCTGTTCAACTGATCTGACTCCAGTAAGTTACTCAGAACTCATCTCCACTATTCATATCCAAGAACCCAAGTTACTAGCCAAGGATGGATGTGGGGAGAAGGTAAAGGAGAGGAAGGAGAGGAGAACAAAAGGGTGTGGAAGAAAGCCAAATGGATGTAACAACAGCAGCAGACACACGGTGCAGTGCTCTGCCCTGTTCAATCGCCTCACGTAACATTTACAGGACACTTGAGGGGATAAAGTACCATGGAGACAGGGGGGGGGCAATGCTAAGGAAGTGGTTGTGTTGAAGTAAGGTCATCCAGTCTGTTACCTGTCTTTTATGAGCATGATTTGTAGAGGAGAAAATGGAAGCAGGGAGCCTAGTGCTTTGTGTGAACTCTGGTAGGCCTAGACTAGTTCTTCTCCTAATGCTGTCACATAACCAAGGCAACTTATAGCAGGGACTTATTTGGCTTACAATTCCAGAGGGACAAGAGCCTGTCATGGCAGGGGAAATGCAGCAACAGAGAGCAGACATGGTGGCTGGAGCCGAAGCTGAGGTCTCATATCTTGAAGCCCGAGGCCACACCTGCTTGTTACCTGTGCCAAGTTTAGCAAAGACCTGCATGGACTCATCAAAGCGCTTCTGACAGAAGAGGTTGAAGGCATACAAGTTCTTAATGTGATGGATTTGCTGCTGCTTTTCACTGTCTGAGTCATCTTTCATTTCCTAAGAAAAGACAGAAGAAATAAAAGCTTATTCACTCTCAAATATTTGCTTTGCCCATTCTAGGTGGTAAAACAACCTTGAAAGCAAAGGTGCTACAACATACAATGGCAACATGGTTTCCACCCCGCAGACTCCCTGACAATCTTTTTCTAAAGACTTTTATGTCTTCAAACTACACTAAAATGTGGTTACATAATTAAAACATTTAATTGTACATATGTAGGTGTTTTGCCTGCATCTATGTCTGTGTATTACATGTGTGCAGTGCCCATAGAGACCAGAAGGGGGCATCAGATTGCCCTGGAACTGGAGTTGTTGGCTGTCTGTCATTTGACTGCTAGAAATCCAGTTTAGGTCCTCTGTAAGTGCAGTCAATGCTCTTAACCTCTGAGCCATCTCTCCAGCCCTTAGTTACATAATTTTTAAAAAGTTATTTTTATTTTATGAGTGTTTGCCTACATGCATGAGTGTATATCACACACATGGCTGGTGCCTGGAAAGTGCAGGAGGGTGCCTGGCAATCGTCTCTTCACACTTAGTAACTATGTATTGGAAATTCACTAGGGCTTCTGCAAAGTGCCTAACTAGTGCCCCTGAAATCTATTAAGGCCGTGACAAACATGGAAAGGGGAAGACACTGCCACAGCCTAGAGGATTTAGGCTAGTTAAATGAATGTGAGTGCCATATTTGATCCTGGTTCCTACATGACACTAATGAAAAGCTGGTCAAACCTCATCATACCTCAGGTTACATTTAAAAGAAAATCTGTTGGGCAGTGGTGACACACCCCTTTAATCTCAGCACTTGGAAAGCAGAGGCATTTTGAATAAAGCTTCCATTTTGAATTGGGGTCAAATAAACTTTTAAGTTCCCAAGACCTCCCTGGGTAACTGACTTCCTGGTTGGAAAGTTGAGACAAGAATGCTAGGCAATTCTCCCTGCCGCAGGTGAATAGACCAATCAATGAGAACAGGAGAAGTGTAGCACACAGGAAATGTAGCACACAGGAAAGTCCCCACCCCTGGATCCTGACAGATGGGAAAAGGGAACTGTAACTTGGTCCAGATGTTTAAACTTGTCAGGCTTCAAAGCTCTCTAACACTCTGGCTCTGGGTCATAGTTCAGCTCCTGAGCCTGTTCTGCATCCCTGATCAATCATTAGCAGCCTGATCACAATAAACGTTTCCTTTCTGCATTGACTTGGTGTTTGAATTGTATTGGATCTAAGCGTACCCCATAACAGAGAATTCCAGGACAGCAAGGACTACACAGAGAGACACACATACACCCACACATATGTGCATACACACATTTTTAATTAGGTTAGTACATAAATAAAATGCCTCTCAGTTTCTTTCTTCCTCTCCTGCTTCCCCTCCCCACCTCTCCCCTCCCTAACCTACCATCACCCTAGCCCACAACTCTCAGCACCCTGCTGCTCCTCACTGTGCACGGAAGGCTCTGTCCTCTCTCCAAGCTTACTCCACATATTATGACACACCTTCTGCTCCAGTCAGTGTAACTCCAAACATTCTACAGTCGGTTTTCACTTTTCTTTCTTTTTCCATATTTGTGTGTGTGCGCATGCATGTCTGTGTGTATATGTGCGTGTGCGTGTGCACACACATAAGACAGGCTAAAGCAGGGAATCATCTTCAATCACTCTCTTCTACCTTATTCAATCAGGCAGGGTCTCTCAATCAAACCCAGAGGTATCGCCATGCTAGCCAGTTTGCTCTGGGAATGATCGGTCTCCACTCTCCAAGGCTGAAATTATAGGCAGGCCATCCCATCATATCCACCTTGGGTAACTGTCACACATACGGCATACAGACGTATATGCAGGCAAAACACCCAGATACGTAAAAACATAAATGGTTCTTTTAAAAACAAAACAAAAAGATGAAACACTTTGGCTGGAGAGATGGCTCAGTCTTAAGTACTAATATGTCCTTAAGATGGTTCCAGTTTTTAAGAACTTGAACTCAGAACCCCAACACCCTAGTAAGATGCCAGCCAGATGCAGCTATGCACAACTACAATCCCTAGTCCAGGCAGTTTAGCCAAGCTGCTTAGCTCTAGGCTCAAAAACTAAGGTAGAAAGTGACTGAGGATGCTGCCTAACATCAACTTCTGTCACATGTGTACGGGCGCAGACGCGTGCACACACACACACACACACACACACACACACACACACACACACACACAAGATGATGAACAGAGAATGCCTGCCTGATTGAATAAGGTGGAAGAGAGTGATTGAAGAGGATTCCCTGCTTTAGCCTATCCTATACAGGCACGCGCGCACACACACACACACACACACACACACACACACACACACACACACACCCCAATGTCTCCTGCAGGTTATAGAACAAACCTGGATGTCTGGCAAAGAGAAAGGGAAAGTTAAAGTGCCATGTGCACACACTGGAATTTTGGTTTCAGCCATAAAAGCAGACTTCTGTTGTTTTCAGGAAAATGAAGACAATTGGAAATAATAAACTGAGTTATGCCAGCCTTAGAAAGACAAACATACCTCTTTACCTCATTTGTGGTTCCTAGATTTTTATTATTATTTATTTACTTTATGTATATGAATACACTGTTGCTGTCTTCAGATACACCAGAGAAGGGCATCAGATCCCATTACAGATGGTTGTGAGCCACCATGTGGTTGCTGGGAATTGAACTCAGGACCTCTGGAAGAGCAGTCAGTGCTCTTAACCACTGAGCCATCTCTCCAGCCCCTGGTTCCTAGACTTTATACAGATACATAAAGTCCACCTCCACTACTGCTCTGTGTGTGTGTGCGTCTGTGTGTGTATGTGTTTGTTTGCATGTATATATATGAATGTATATATGTGTATGTGTGTATGTATATATGTACACACACACACACACACACACACACACACACACACATATAAAAATTAAAGTAGAAGTAAAACTGTCTGGAGGATTAAAGGAACCAGTGGAAGGGAAGGGGGAGAAAAGGAAGGATAGAGAGAAGAGGTGATATACTTAACATACATACATGTAGAAAGGCTTGAAAAAAATTACTATTTTAAAGTGGGACTTCTAATTTAATCACAAAATTTACACATAAAAGTTGCTTTATAAAAATGCCAGCATGGGCTGGAGAAATAACTCAGTCAAAAAGTGCTTGCACAAGAAGCACAATGACCCGAGTTTGATCCCTAAAGCCCATGTAAAGAACATAGAGTGGTACTGCACGCAGTGTTGGGGAGGCGGAGAGAAGAGGCTCCCTAGGGCTCGGTGGCTAGCCACCTTAGCCTAACTGATGAGTCACAGGTCCCACTGAGACACTCTGGAGGGGTGTGGTGGGGAGAGAGAGGATGGGAGGGGACAAGGTGAATGGCTGTCCAGAGGCACAACATCTGAGGCTGGCCTCTAGCTCCCAGATGTGTACACACATCAGTGATGTGCACCAGAACACACACACAGAGGCAGCCACCATAAGTAATTAAAAGTGGTGGCTACTTTTCCTTCAGAGACAGTTTGCAGAAATCAAGCTTACTATTGTCACCATTAAGACTTCTTTAGATTAGCACTGTCCAGTTTAATGCCCAGGTTAGGCTCAGAGACTTCTGGTCAATTCTGGAAATCAAATCCACTCTGCAGATACTAAAAAATTTCACATAAACCAGTGTGTCAGTTCGTACCTGTAATCCAGCACATGGAGGGTGAGGCAGGAAGACCACCATAAGGTTGTGCCTGGCATGGGCTACACAGCCTTGTCTCCAACATTACAAAGGGGAAATTACTAGCAACGGGAGAGAAAATGGAACAAGGTGCATTGCTGCTTTGCTGGCAACAACAGTCCACATGCACACAAAGGAGAGTGGCTGCCAAGAGCTGCATGTGGTCTGTGTTTCCCAGGAGATTCCAGTGTTGGGGATTTGTTTCTTAGGTGGCAATACTGAGAAGTAGGTGGCCTTCAGGAAGCGGGGCCTATGGAAGGCTTCCATGTCACTAGGGACAAAGGACATCCTTGAGAGAGGGTGTTATGAAAGGAGCCCTGGGCCTGTCGTCTGCTCACAGTGGACCTGACTGCATGCCCTTGTACTCCTATTCACTCTGGGTGGCATCAACACCAAGAGTGCCCTTGTCATGGAGCCTGCACGGTGCCCTGTGGACTTCGGATTTGGAAAATATATGTGCATAAACAGTCCTTTTCCTAAGTTGTCTGTTGTGACGGTGAAAAGCTGAGTGGCCCAGTGGCCATAGAAAACAGAAGGCTTCAGCTGTTCGATGTAATAAGCAAGGCAGTTCCAGACACTGAATAAGGCTTCCACACGCCAAGAGAATTCACTGATGAAACACCTGAGGGCCCTCTAGTGGCTACATCCACAGACAGTGAGATGACACTTGTTAATTGTATGCATTGTCTTTAATTGTTCCAAACCATCTTATTATATTCTTTCATTACTTTCTAGAAGATACCATTTAACTGACATCCACTCTACACTTGAACAGGCCAACAAAGTAAATCTCTTAGTAACATAGGTACTGAAGGTGGACTTGAACTTTGAATCAAACCCTCCAGGGTTCCCAGCTTAGTCTTCATTTATATAAATATAGATCTAAATACAGTCTCAATACAAATCTCTATAAATTGGTATAAAAAATGCTTTAAAAAATGATGAGGAAAGCAGTCTGCTTCCCAACGCTAAGGAACAAGACTTACCGCTAGCTGCAGAGCCAATTCAAACTGCTTGTCCTGGAGAAGCTGTTGGATTTGGGTTGCCATGGGGACAGGAATGAGTCTCCAAACAAAATGATTGCTGGCCACATAGATAATGTTTGATCTGGAGGAGGAAGAAGGTAAGTGGGCATGGGCTTTACAATGATACAGGGACCTGGAAACAATGCAGAAGTCACAGTGAAGAAGGGAATTCCTTACCCCCCTGATGTAATGAAGCGGGGCCTTTGCAACTCTATGCTCTGGACCAGAAGCCTTGGTTCAAGTGTTCGGATCTCCACGTATCTTGGCAACACTGCGACAATGTACGGAGGCTGGTGCTCTGCAAGAGAGGACATGCTGAGCTGGGATGCTGGTTGAAGGCTTTGGTTAAGGATGGGCTTGAATTTAGTTGTTTGCACAAAGGTGATATAAATGGATCTCAAAACAAACAAACAAACAAACAAACAAAAAAAAACCCCTCAAGTCAAGCACTAAAGCAGGAGGATCCTTCACTGTAATTCACCACTGAACTCTACTGTTTGCTTGAGTGATATCAAAAGACATCCTTACATAGCAGGGATATATTGTGCTTTGTTAACTTAGCAGGACCAGCTCCCACAATGACCCTTAAAAAGCTTCCTGTGCTCCTTTCCCATCTGTCACAAAGCCTGGTCAGTGGGGTACAGATGTCCTGCCAACAGCAGCAGGAGAATTAGGCTACAGAACTGCCTGCACTCTCCCAGAGAGGGAAGGAGAAGGCAGTTTATTTTTTCCCTTCCCTACACTTGCTTTTCAGATAAAGGATGCAAAACTCCACTTGATGCTGCTAAAACTGGGATGTTCCCATCTTTTCTAATGCTCACACACTCGACACTGAATCCCTAATACACTGGTGTTGAGAGGCAAGGCCTAATGAAAGGTAGGGGACTACAAGTACACACTACCACAACTATACCTCAACTTTCTTAAAGAATACCTTCCATATCCACCCTTTCCTCCCTGTACTCTGTAACAGGAAGGGGACAGTCTAGCTTGGTGTGCTGGGTGAAGCAGAGAATCTATAAAGTGCTAAGGTCAGTATGCAAAAAGCCTAAAGTCTGTGCCATGAAAGCTTTCCTCTGAGAAGCTGTGTGGTAAGGGAGATTTAACATGAATGTAGGCATCAGAAAATATATTTTTGAAGATATATAAAACTTAGAACCTCTAAGACTGAATAAAAAGCAGCTTACTTTATACTGATTGAAATAAATTTATTGCTCATACACTACATTAAACCCAACCACAAACACAGATGCTGTAGTTGCAGCTCCGTTAGTGGTACTGTGGACCAAAACAGCTCTCATCGCAAATGGAGTAAGAAAGAGTTTGTTCTGGAGCTAAGGAAGAGTGACTATGGCCTGGGAACATGTATTCAAGTTCCCTAAATACTGTGCTCCACTGTGAATGTGGTTACCTGAGACGTTACTAGTTATAGAACAAAACAAATCATGAAAAAAGTTATCTTCAATTCGGGGGCCACAGGAAGGCAGATTACAGCAAAGCTGGGAAGCTACTATGGACGTGAAATGCTGTTGACCACATTCTTAGCTTTCTGATTGCTGGAAGCCAGTGGCTTGCTAAGCATACACTGTAAAATCACTGCTTTAAATGGTTTATTTAAAAAAAGAATTATTATATACACTATTTATTTATTTATTTATTTATTTATTTATTTATTTATTTATTTATTTATTATGTATTCTGCCTGAATGTATGCTTACATGCCAGAAGAGGATACCAGATCTCATTGTAGGCTTTGAGCCACCATGTGGTTGTTGGGAATTAAACTTAGGACCACTGGAAGAACAACTAGTGCTCTTAACTTCTGAGTCATCGCTCTAGCTCTAGAAGGTTTACTTTAGTATTTATTTATTTATGTGTATGAGTATATGTGTGTCCATGGAAATCCAAGGAGGGTGCTGGACCCGTGGAGCTGAAGTTACAGACAGTTGTAAACCACTGGACTTGAGTACTGGGAACCAAACTCTGGTCCCTCAAAGAGCAGTGAGTGCTCTTCACGCTGATCCATCTCTCCAGCCCCAGAACAATGCTTTATCATGAAGTCCACGTAACACTCTACCAGCCTTCTCGTCCACCCCCCGGACCTCTGACAGCTGGGCTCCCTATTCCTGCATAAGTCAGGCTGTTGTTGAGCTGGTCAGGCTCTGCATAGCCTCTCACTCGTGGTCAGCTTGCCCTCTGCATCTCACTCAGTTCTCACCCTGTTCTGTCCACCCAGACTGTAAAGGAACTGTTCCTCAGATCAGATCCCAGACTCCCTGTCTGCCTAATCCAATCTTACCTATACAGGGCATCATCTCCATGGCCAATTAAACAGTCAAATTTCCCTCTCTGTGAACTACTGAATTCTAATCCATCCATGTGTGTCTTGTTTCTTCATCTGAAATGTAACCCTTTTCTCACAAGCTAGAAACTCGTGGTATAGAAAGCATGTTTGCGTTTCTGTGTAAAGAAAAATGCAACAAGACTGTCACAGGCTTCCAGAAAATACTGTTGCAGAGAAAAAGGATTCTAAGCTTAAAAAACTCCAGCATGAAGAGAGCCTGCCCTCTAAATTATACATAGTAGAGGGATAAGACTGTCCCAGTGTAGACTGTCTGGGAAAGGAGCTAACAAATACCACTAACAGGAAGGTATAAGAAAAGAAACAAAGAAGTGGAAACAGCGTAGAAAGCCACTTCCTGAAATACTGTCTTGTACACTCCTCCCCCTCTGAGGCAAAACTCAACTTCCAGAAAAATCCAGATGGTCCCATCTGTAATGTCCCTAAAAGTGTTTACTTAAAAGGTCAGGAACTTAGCCAGGTAGTGCTGGTGTACACCTTGAGTCCCAGCAAACTCAGTCCCCTGCCTCTGTTTCCTGAGTCCAGTCTCTGGGTTCAAGGCCAGCTTGGTCTACAGAGCCAGTTCTAAAACAGCCAGGGATACACAGAGAAACAAAAAAGTAGGGGATGGTGTGGCGGGGGGTGGTGGGGGTGGTGGTGGAGGTAGCAGGGGGATGGAGGAGGGTTGGGTGTGAGTAGAGGAAGGTAGGTAGTCTGCCAGAGCCATGATAGAACCGATTCTGCAGGGACGACATATACTCCACCCAAACAACAGAACAACAGCTACTGCTGGCCTTACCCATGGCCACCGGGATGTCTGTCCAGTTCAGGGCGCATTTCTGAGTGCAGATGCCTTCCTCGTTGAGCACCACAGTCAGATCATCCTGACCCACGGCTACTTTTCCATCTGCCAGAGGGGCAACTAAGGGCTCCAGCTGCTTTCCTGTTGGGAAGAGCTCTTTGATAGACCCCTTTGCATCCACCTGCAGGAAGACATGAGGGGAGTCACCAGCAGTCCCCAGACAAAGGCATGAATGCAGCCACGGAAAATCCACATAAAACCCAAACCAGAGAAGCCATATTAATGGTATTTGTTATGACAATCTTTACCACAGTGTAATACAAGTTTTCAAAAACTGGAGAAAAGCATCTGCCTATTGATGCTAGGTGCTACAATATAGAACATCACTGCTGACCGAAATGCAAAGTGATACAGAGTTTATAGGCTAGCTTTTTATAAAGCTAACACAACATGCCATCAGAGCCAGCAAGGCCACTCCCAGCTATTGTCCAGGGAAATAAAATTTGCATTGATACAAATCACTAAGTACAAATGTTTATCCATCAGCTGACAGGTGAAGAAACAAACCCCAGTCATTTGTGTCGCAAATCCCATCATCTGTGAAAACCGCAATCGCTGGTACACAACACAGATGAGTCTCAAGAGAAGGTGCTAAGTACAGAACGGTGCTAATAGACATCTCCACTTGATACAACTGTCGATGTGATGTTCTACAAAAAACAAAACTTAGGAGACAAAGAACACAGCCTTGGTAGAGGAGGTCTGGGAGTTGGATGGGAGGCAGTTGGAAGGAATGTGGGAGGTAACAGAGTTGCTTTGAATTGCTACTGTGGAATAAGTTACATAACCCTGGATATCTGTCAAAACCCAGAATTACACAATAAAAAGAACAGAATTTAATGTATTGCAGGGTCTTAAAGCAAGATTTGCCACACTCAGAAAATGAATGCTTAAGATGGTGAAGGGGGCTGATGATGTAGCTCAGTTGTGGTGATGTTGTGTGACAGAAGCAGCCACAGGAATCACAGGGTCAGACCCCTGCCCTAGCCTGAGGAGTCACGGGGTCAGACCCCTGCTCCAGCCTTAGGAGTCATGGGGTCAGACCCCTGCCCCAGTCTTAGCAGTCATGGGGTCAGACCCCTGCCCCAGTCTTAGCAGTCATGGGGTCAGACCCCTGCTCCAGCCTTAGCAGTCATGGGGTCAGACCCCTGCCCCAGTCTTAGCAGTCATGGGGTCAGACACCTGCCCCAGTCTTAGCAGTCACGGGGTCAGACCCCTGCCCCAGCCTTAGCAGTCACGGGGTCAGACCCCTGCCCCAGCCTTAGGCCCTGTAACACCCCACAGATTCCTCTCAGCACAGTTAGTCTCTTGTCAGCTGAGAGCAGTGACTCCTTCAGGACTTTGACCGTGAATACTAGCAATAGTAAAACATCCCCAAATTAAACACAAGGAATGAAATGGCAAAGAGATAAGCAATGAAGAGCTAATGCCACGAGGAATAAGGAGGAAGGCTTCTAGAACTGCCAAGTCTGGATTATTAGATTAGGGTGAAACCAGGAACTTAGATTACTCTACGAAGTAAGAAGCATTCCATCTCTTCTACCTACAGTATGCACGTGAGAGGGGAAAAGACAGTGTTGTGCTATTCACCACTCTGTGTTAGAAAAAACAGTGATAAAGTCAATTTGTATAGTAGGATATGTTTTTAATGTGTATGGGTGTTTTGCCTGTGTCTGTGTACCATATGGGGTGCCTGGTGCCCATGGAGGTCAGAAGAAGGCATCAGATCTCCTAGAGTTAGAGTTACAGCTAGTGTTTGGTCACTGTGTGGGAGCTGGGAACTGAACCTGGGTCCCCTAGAAGAGAAGTCAGCACTCTCAACTACTGAGCCATCTCCAGCCTCCAGCAAGGTATTGTTTTGTTTTTTGCTTTTTTTTTTAAAAAGCAGGGTAGAAGCCAATATACTAAAAGGCAAAGAGTTTTTTTTTTTCTTTTTTTTTTCCTTTTTCTTTTCCTTTTGAAGTGCTGAGGAATCAAACAGAAGGTCCCACCCCTCACCTGCACAGACAATTTCTGATTTGGGTGGGGCATCTGACTGATCTGTACTTCCTCTATTTTCTTATTGATAGTGTCTGTAGCATACTTACTCAACTTCTGAAATTAGTGGGAAAACAGAAAACAAATACACTCAGAGATTTTGAATTTGAAAGTCTGAAATACTAAGCTAGCAGTAAAACTCATCTGCAATTCCTGAGCAGCTTGAGTGGTAACACACAGGGAAAGGGCATGATACTCAGACAAATGGACAAACAGCAGCAGCCCTAATGACCTATCATCAGATACTGTAGGGAATCATGCAGAGAACTGAGAGCACACACACACACACACACAGACACACACAGACACACACACACACACACACACACACACACACACACACACACACACACACGGGGGGGGGGGAATGGGGAGTGAGCATGTACTATACAAACAAACAGAAACCCAGTTATACCCAAAGCTCTACTTAAGGAGGTCTCCCGGGGTTGGGGATTTAGCTCAGTGGTAGAGCGCTTGCCTAGGAAGCGCAAGGCCCTGGGTTCAGTCCCCAGCTCCGAAAAAAAGAACCAAAAAAAAAAAAAAAAAAAAAAAAAAAAAAAGGAGGTCTCCAGACCTGTAGTTCAGAAGCGACGACCATCTGCCAACATAAACTCATGGTCACTTGCCCAAGGCAAACGGATGAGAGAGTGGCAAGAACAGAAAGCTTTACCCTAATCAGGTAGTAGTCTCTCTTGAAGCCAACACAGATAGAATTTTCACACCATGCCATGGACTTGGGCACATCGGGTACACTAAAGTCTCCCTGAGTAAAGAGAATATGAGATGTTAAAACAAGGTGGGGTGGGATTCATGTTTTCTGTTATATTATCTCCATTCTGCAAAATACTCTATACCCATACCTGACAACAATTCTTGAAAAACTATATAAATAAAACACAAATCAGGTCTGGGCTTAGTACCAGCACTTGAGAGGCAGAGGCAGGCAGATTTCTGCGAGTTCAAGGCCAGCCTGGTCTACTTATCAAGTTCCAGGAAATCCAGAGCTACATAGAGATCCTGCCTCAAAACAGTAACAAAAGAAAACCAAATAACCAATAAACAATATTAGTCACCCAAATAAAAATATAAATCAGGGCTGGAGAGATGGCTCAGTGGTTAAGAGCACTGACTGCTATTCCAGAGGTCCTGAGTTCAAATCCCAGCAACCACATGGTGGCTCACAATCTTCTGTAATGGGATCCAATGCCCTCTTTTGGTGTGTCTGAAGACAGCGGGTGTATATATATATATATATATGTATATATATATAAATATTATATATATGTATATATATAAATATTAAATAAATATAAAAAAAAAAATCAGCCAGGCACTGAAAAAAGTGCATCAGGAAAGGGTCCCTTAGAAGAGCTAAGATAGCGCAGCTTGCGGGAATGCTGTGGAGTGGGCAGGAGTAAGCCAGCCCCAGGACTCTGCACCAGTGTTCGCCTGGGGAGAACCTCAGGCTGGGGCTCTTCACTAGATCCAAACAGGAGGCTCCAGGCTGCTCACAGTACCAGCCCTCACCCTGTCTGCACAGCAGGCACAGTGGATGTTACCTGCAGTTCATGGAATTCTCTATCCTTCCAGAAGTACAACTGCAGCTTCTTCCTCACCGCCACACACATCCGCAACACCTCCTCACCCGTCTCAGTGTGCTGAGGAGAGACAGCCGAGCCAATGAGGATTCGATGACTCCATGGCACCGTGGCAAGCAGACTGGTGAGTCCCTGCCTCAACTTGAATGCAGATCTGCAAATACCCTGTACCTTAAAGCCCCACTGCCAAAGCTGGGTGGAGGAACACCACTCGGTCAAATACTTAGACACATCTGGTTCAAAATTACTTTTCCAGGGTTGGGGATTTAGCTCAGTGGTAGAGCGCTTGCCTAGCAAGCACAAGGCCCTGGGTTCAGTCCTCAGCTCCGAAGGGGAAAAAAAAAAAAAAAAGAATACTTTTCCACATGAATATTCCCAATTCAGAAACAAAACCCAGAGGAGATTTCCCATTCTATAACTGTGCTATCTCCCTCAACAGCCTTTTCCTTAAGTGTTTCTTGCCAGTGGCTGTCCTGAGTTGTGAAAACAGACCCATTTGTAATTCTTAGGAAGAATTGGGAAAAGAAAACCCCCAAGCACAGAGCAATAAAGAGTGGAAGGGAGGGGTTGGGGATTTAGCTCAGTGGTAGAGCACTTGCCTAGCAAGTGCAAGGCCCTGGGTTCGGTCCCCAGCTCCGAAAAAAAAAAAAAACAAAAACAAAAACAAAAAAAAAACTGAAAGAGTGGAAGGGAGCCGCCAAAAGCTAACAGTGATCCCAGCTGAGAAGAAGCTGGGGAGTTGAAAGAACAGACCGGATGATGAATTGACAGAAACAAGATGTCTTTTTTGAACAATGAAAACCCCCTAATGACAAAGACCATGGTAATCTGCTTAGAACAAGTCAATTTAATAACAAGTTCATGATACTGTTAAAGGTCTTGCTTTACTACTAATGTTTGTCTGACAACTGTCTTTCCCTCTGGCTAGTCCCCTTCTGACACACAGACATCTGACATTTTAATTAGCACATGGGGGATGCAAATCTTACATCTCCTACCTAATCTTTATTAAGATTCAAAGCAAAATACTCTCTGAAGGTGGAGGGTTTGGATGTCAGAGTCGTTCTCCCATGGAGGAGGAGGAACATGGTGATGCTGGAGTCACAGTCCGAAGTTCCCCTCAAGCACACTCACCTGGAGGTCACAGGTGAACAGTGATGCTCCTTTAGCCTTTGAAACTGTAGTGATTTGTTGAAATGTCAGTAAGTCATGGACATAAATGTTGTTTTCTGTTTGGGAGGAAGTACAATGTCACTAAGCCAGTTTCTAACACAGCCTCTAAGACAAAACCAAAAAGAAGTAACTGTGTAACCTCTACCAGGAGAGAACTGTAGGCCCTGGGTGAGGATGCACCTCCAGGTTCACTAACAACCCCAGCAGTACATCTTCTGACCCGGGGGTTCTGTCCCTTGTGACTATGCGTGCTGACTTCAGTTAAGGAGAGTTCGCTTCAGCCCTACTGCACTTGTCCTTCTTAGGTGAGGAAGTGTGTCAGCATATTTACCCAGGAAATAACTTTCTGAGCTACATACACGAGGAAGCTCCAATTAGAAACAAGAAATTCTCTCTGGATTTTGTATAAACTGTGGCAAGGATTTCTGCTTAAGCAAGACTAACAAAGTAATGCAGTGGTCTCTCATGAACCACTCAATTCTGAGACACCAGTCAGTGCCCAAATAAGGAGAGCATCAGACCCTGTATTACTCTCGTATTCATATAACCTTTGATAAAGCTTAATTTGGCATAGTAAGAGATTTAAAGCAACTAATAATACAACAATTATACCCCAACAGCACCAGCACGTGAGTGCCGTCTCTCAGAATATCTTACTGCCAGCCCTTTTTCATTTACAGTTGACCACAGGTAACCAAAATTGAGCAGAAGGACTACCAGGACATCTGAATTAGAGCTGCTTCCTATGGTGAAGACTTAGTGTGTTATTTTTTAACTGTAGACCCAGGAACTAAATACAAAGTGATTCTGCTATTTAAGCCTCTGGATTAATAGCACAGGCCTGAGATAAGGTTCTAGTCTCCAGACTCTGTGGCTGCCTTGTATAAAACTATGGCTTTGCAAGCGAGGGCTCGAACAGTTCTGGCCCCACCAGCCTCTTGCTTAATTTCAGGCCATTCTTCACCACGTGTCCTAAGTCAGGCCACAAGGAACACCTACTGCCACGTGATGGTCTGGCTTAAGTTGTTCCTTGCCAGTCAGGGAGCTTCTGCCTACTTCTCTCTTCCTGTGGAAAGTGCGTCAGTCCTTCCCACTCCTCAGATCCCACAACACTGTCGCAATCTGCATCACCATTTACTTTATAAATTTTGGCATGTTGACCACTGAATAGAGAACCTTGAAGAACAGAGCTCAGGTTCATGGCAGATGCTGTCTTTATCACCCACATGCCCTGCTGTAACTGTTTGGAAGATACCAGTTCACTGTAACCTACTGCTGAATTAGCACATGAAACAAATGTAGTCCTTTGTCTTACCTAACAAGCTGACTAGAATCTTAAACTGGGAAACCACATGGATCTGGAAAATAGAAAATCATTAGACTCAATTAAACATTTCTGGTGAGGTCTAACAAAAGCTCACTTAACAAGAAGACTACATTAGACTAAAGGGTCTGTACTGGTTTCAGACACCTGAATCATTTTTATGTATAACCAGGGTTTCTGCTATGACAGAGGATTTAGATACTTGACCATGGGCAGAGATTCCCTATATAAACTGGGTGGAGAGACAAGACTCAGAATCAAATAACATTATCAAGTTCTAGCTTTGGCTAGGGCTTCAGTATACCCCCCCCCAATAGCTGATGCATTTGTGGGCCTGGCCCCGCTACTGATGTTAAGGGGTAAGGCCTGGTGGGATATGTAGGTCACTGGGATATGTAATTAGTCTAGTGAGTTAGTGTTCATGGATTCTTCAATTGTTTTTTAAGAGAGGTAAAGCTATAGAACACGCCAAGTCTCTTTCAGAATCATCTTTGACCTCCTGTTTGACAATTTGACCTTTCCTTGTTGCACGAGTCCTGTCATAAGGCCTTCACCATGGCTGAGATGCTGGCAGCACCATAGTCTTGAATTTCTAGAATTGTGAACTCAGTCAGTCTCTTCATCCTAAAGTAGTCTGCTCCAGTTACTGCATTACACTACTGGAAACCAGACTAACACAACAGGGCCTCACAGAAGCCAAACAATTCTTATAGCCACTTACCTGCTGGATCTTTTTGGAAAAGTTCTTATTGGACTTCTCTAGTGTTACCTCAAACCTGTTACAACCTATGGAAAACAAACAAACCCCTGTAGTCCCAAACACAGAGAAACATCTAAAACAACAATACAATGAGACATCATATGCATTCCTGATAAATCTTTAAGAACACCTGAAAGACTACAAGTCAGAGGTCTGAAACAGGCAGCTGTCTTTACTGAATACTGTAGGTGACTTTTGACCAGATTTACAGCAGCGGGTTTCAAGCACCTTTGGCATCAGCAGAAAAGAGCACACAATGTTTCCCAATGCAGCAAGGTACCTGGACTCTGTATCTTACCCTACAAGATACCTTGGCCAAGTGCTTCACAGGAAGAGGGTAAAGCGAGGTAGTCAAACATGACAGCCCAAGCCCTGAGACCCAGCACAAAGTCTATGCACCTTGAACTACCCCCAGCAGCAACACATCCTGCACCATGAGGACAGAGCAAACAGTACCATCTCCAAGCTAGAGCAGGGAAATGCATCTACACTTACTGCCACTTTCAGGTGAGGCTACATCTGCTGGAACTGTTATAAAAAAGCGGAAGACAGTCAACACCATAAAAATATAAAGCCCCGTCTTGCTGGGGGAACACACTTAGCTGCAAAAGTTACTGATTAAAATGAGAGCAATTATAATAATGACAACAACTACTACAACGAGGCAGGGACTAGATACAAAGTGCTGGGTTGATTTAATCTGTATTTTGTATCACCTCACAACTAACCCCAAAGAGCTGGTATTAGTATTGCCATATTTTCTAAGAAAAGGCCTTACTCTGTAGCGTTGGGGGTAGGGGTGGGCTAGATTTTACTACATAGCCTAGGCTGCCCTTGAATTCACCACAATCTTCCTGCCTCAGCCTCTTGAATGAAGGGATTATATAGCATGAACTGCCAAATGAGTTTTTATTTCTTCCTAATATTATTTTATTACTGGGGGCAGGAATACACATATATCATGGCAAAGGACAACTTTGTGGAGTCGGTTCTCTCCTTCTCCCCTTACACAGGTTCCAGAGATTGAACTTGGGTAATCAGCCAAGCATTTCATCCACTGGACCATCTCACTGGGTCCCTCATTGGTTGGTTTGTTTGTCTTTGAGATGGTCTCAATGATTTGTGAAACAGGGCCTTGTTATACAGTCTAGGATGGTCTGGAGTGCTTGTCCTTCTGTTTCAGCCTCCGAAGGTGTTGGGATTACAAGTATGTGGCACTATGGCAGGTTCCAACATCATATTCGAGTGGCGATGGAGCAGCCAGTGTTTGACAAGCATCTGTTCTTACATGTACATAGATGGAAAAGAGCAATATTCTGTTTTTTCAAGTAACTGTATCTTCATTGTTGATAATATACCAAAACCTGATGAAGGGGGTTTCTCTGAATGGGAGCAACCTCAGACATACCAATGAACTGCTCATTCAGTTACATTAAGAGCCTCGATCTGTCTGATGCATTGGGTGGCATGATTTGAAACTTTATGCACTAACATCTGGAAAAATAGTTTCACCAAGTCACAAATTTTCCAAATAATAGCATATTCCATTCTGTAATATTTAACAACACAGGCATTACTGTCATTCCCAACCTCAAGGACAAATCTTTAAGAACAAGAAGACCTCAGGGTCTCCAGAGCTTGGCCAGGCCTGGTCTCGTGCTTCACAGAGCCAGGTGCTCACTGGCCATTCCAGTTGTGGACTGTGGAGCTTGAGGCTACTCTGTGTCAAGGGGAAGCTAGAAGATGAGCTCCCTATGTGTCTGGACATGTGTGGAGAGAGACCCTCCAGGTTCTTTCAAATGGCAGTAGATGGGAAGTTGGTTCACTCTAAGAAGAGGGGCGGTAGCAATCTGGGTATCTAGAGCAGGTTTCAGAAGCTGGTGACGGCCACTAAAGCGACCCTGGCTCAGTGCTAGAGAGCCTGAGAGCAGAACCCTGAGATCTCTTGGCCACCCCTCTTGGCAACTGCCTTGTGACAGGAAGGAGTGAAATGTCTCCCTGACATGTCTTTCCTGGATGTTCCTGCAGCTGCCTGTGGTCACGCCTCATCCGAGGCACCTCTGCCTGGAATCACCTTTGCACACCCCCCTCCTCCTGCTTTCCCTCCTCTTCCCAAATTCCCCATGTCGCCATCTGCCTCCTGTTCAGTTTTCCTTTCTCAAGCATGCAGCATGGGAAAGCCTTTGTCACAGCTTGTCAGATAAATGCTGGGTGAGTTAAAAAATAACCTAAGGTCCGAAAGGCAGCAAGCCTATGGGGTAGGCATCGGCTGGCTACAACTCTTACTTCCTGTTGAAAGCTCTAGCTTTATAACTTACGGCCAACCCTACCAGACTGCCAGCTGTGTGCCTTTGAGTGACTTCATTAAAAACAAAACAAGGGTTGGAGATTTAGCTCAGTGGTAGAGCTCTTGCCTATCAAGCGCAAGGCCCTGGGTTCGGTCCCCAGCTCCGGATAAAAAAGAAAAGAAAAAACAAAACAAAACAAAAACCCACACACAGCCAGGCACAGTGGCAAACACCTTTAATCCCAGCACTTGAGAGGCAAAGGCAGGTGGATCTCTGTGAGTTTGAGGCCAACCTGATCTACAATGTGAGTTCAGAACGGCAAGGGTTACATAGCAAGACTGTCTCAAAAACAAACAAACAAACAAAAAAGAAAACAAATGAAAAAGGAAAGCTAACAAGAAAATTTAACTCAATATCCCAAGGGGTCTGAAAATCTAGTCTTTCGGGTAAAACTTAATATACCATGAAAAAAAAAATCAGTCAGTGCACCTCATACTTCAACAGCATACATACATTTTCCCGAGACAGCCATGGGCCTGCATACCTGAAACTAACTATGTAGTCCAGGCTAGTCTTGAATTTGCAGCAATCCTCCTGCCTCAGCTTTCTACATGCTGCAATTAGAGGCATGAAGTCACCACACCTGGCTTGAAAGACTGTTTCACTCTTAACCTAAGTTACGAAGGGAATAGGGAGTAGCTTGAAAACGATGTACTTGCTGGGGCTGGAGAGATGGTCCATGGTCCAGAGCACTTGCTACTCTTACAGGGGGCGTGAGTTTACTTCCCAGCATCCATGTCTGCCAGCTGACAACCTATAACTCCAGCTCTAGGAGATCGGGTATGTATGTATGTATACATAATCACAGATAGACATGAAGACATCACACTCATGCACGCACACACGCACGCACGCACACATGCACGTGCATGGTTGACAGGGCTGCATGGCACATGTTGCAGTCAGGCGCTCTCCAGTCTCCCTGACGTCTAGTTTCCTTAAGAAGAGTACAGACATAAAACCAGGAAAGGGATAGTCTTTGACAGAATATATTTCAAATACTTTAGTTATTATTCTACATTATTAGTGACAAAGTTCTTCCGTTCTGAAAGTCTTCTCGAGCCTACTATTGCTTTATGGCTTTATGCCCTTTCCTAGTCACCCCTTTATGGCCAAGAATCTGTTTTCACACCCGCACACTAGCTAACTAGTAAAGCTAACTAGTTGAGCATTCCTTCACATCACAAACCAGCTGTTGCTCAGTGTGACACTCACCAACATCCTTCCGAATCCTGTAGAGAAGAAGATGCCCTTGCTTGGTTCCAACAAGAAGCCATTCCTCTAGAAAAGAGCCCAAAGGAAGGGGATTAGTTTTTGTTAAAACCCTCTGTCTTTAACTCGGGTATCTGAGGAGGATGGATCTGTAACTCGGCAGCAGAGCACCTCCTAGTGTGAGACATGAAAACCCTGGGTTAAAGTCTCAGAGTGGGGGTAGGGTGGGGGGGCAACAAAGGTAGGGGGGGAGGAGGAGGAGGAGGAAGTCAGAAAATGAAACAAAGAAGAAACACTATTTTGCCGGACATGGTATTTGTATGTACAACCCTAGCAATGGGACCACTAAGGCAGGAGGACTTCAGTGAGTTTAAACCAGCCTAGGCTGCCAAGCAAGGCTATTTTAGGCTAGAGACATTGGCAGATAGGAAATGTCCTTGGCTCCATTGTTTAAAATTAAGTTTAGGGGGACAAGGGGAAGGGGGTATAGTTTGTCCTTTACAACTTGGTGGGTTCTTCTCTCTTCCACCTTTTTCTACCCTTTTTCTTCCATCCTTTCAACCCACTAACACTAGACAGGAGAGAAAAAGGATAGAAAGGAGGTGACATTATTGATAGATTACTTCCTGCTAATTGGGGGCATCCTGCTGATTGGGGCACTGGGTTCCCTGAGGCAAGTGTGATCTTTGCCTTCAGGATAACTAGTGTCTTCTGTTTTCTTCCTTGCTTGCACTGAGACAGACAGCAACCAACCACCAAACAATAATTCACCCTGCCTCTTGGGGCCCTACCATTTATACACCCTCTGAAAAATCCCCAGAATTCCAGGGGCCCTACCATTTATACACCCTCTGAAAAGTCCCCAGAATTCCAAACGTTACACAATTGTAGGACCAAAGGCAAAATCACACCCCTGCACAAGGCAAATCATACAGTGGATACCCTGAAGCAACTCCATTACCACACACCTGGGGTTAAAACAAAAACATATCCCCATATTTCTGTGTTTTGTTTTTTAAAGAAACCAAAACCCCAAAATTGTCTCTGTTAGGGTCATGCTATTGGACATCCCAATGCTAAAAGGGCAGTTGGACTATAGAACTGGGATTCAGGGAGCCCATCAGTGTCCTCATGTCTGTTGCCCAGAAGAGAGATGGATTATACCCGTTTTCCAGCTTAAATTCTGTCTGGTCCGTCATGTTCTGATCCCTAGATGAACTCGCCAGGTAAGAGACCAACACACTCAAAAGGGGCAATGGCTAGAAGCGGCAATAATTGCTAATTATCTAAAGCCTGAAAGTAAACAATCTTCCTGTACTCCAACAGAGCCTTAGTAACCTAGGAGATGGCGTTTCCTCTGTTTGGTGAGGGGTCAAAGCAGGACAAAAGCTCCTTATCACTTCAAAGCTGTTCTTGAGAAGCTGAGCTACTGGACTCTTTCCTCTGACAATATGGAGTCAATGAGTCTCTCTCAGAGGAGCAGAGTCAAGGGTTGTGGCAAGCTAAGGCAAGCATGTGGCAAGCAGCTACATTCACATCGCTTGGATGTGTGTCTTAGACTCAACTGAATACCTGCCCTGCATGTTGAAGTCTGGCATCATGTACCCGGTGTCATAACCTGTCCTCATGCTTTTGTTCCCCACAGTGTTCTGGGTACACAGATGCCATCTCTCATTCATCCTTGCATTCCTGTCTGTGGCGGAGACAATGGTACAGGTAGGTATCTAATACACATTTGATGAAACAAGAAAGAAATGAATCCCATGTACTATTTTCTATGGAGAGCCACTTTCCTGCAGGAAATGAAGTTTTCTTGAGACGTCTGTAGGAAACTGTGTTCTATTCTCTCCCTAATCAGAAGGACCGCATCCATTTACAGCGGGGGTACTATTTTACAGAGGTTAGGGGCTGCTCAAAGAGGAGGAGCACAGAGTAAAACAAAGATCTGAATCCCTCTGAGGAGTCCACACAGGACCTGCAAGGATGGCTGGATAGTGCTATCAATAGGTGTTCAGCACACTGCTCACTATCAGCATTTCCACGCAGTCCACCACGGTACCTTACTCAGTGTAAACTCTATGTAAAGATTCTGAACTTTACCTTTGTATGGGCCCTTGATATCAAGGTAATGTTCATTAATAGAAAAGACTGAATTATTTTTACTTAGCCTTTGGGGGTTGTTATGGGTAATAACAATTCGTGGAAAAGCACTCAATGTAGCCCGAGAGCCAAGATTTACATTCTTGAACTCCAGAACACACGAAGGATGCTGACCTTGTTTTCTGCATTAGTCTATCCCAAGAAAAGGTATACAAGGTCGTATGGATTAGGTTTCACAGCAGTCTGTTATGATGCTCTTCCATTTCAGTCAGGTAACTTGGGCTCCTCACAACATACGGCAGTCAATCACTTAGAGTGAGTGAGTGTGTGAGCTATCTACTGAAAGGAAAAATAAACTAAGTAAACACTAAATGTTCTGAAGCATACGGTACTAACGTGTCTTTCGCCTAGAGAACACCACAACCATTTAACAAGTTGAAGCCCCTGGTAGGCTTTGCCCTTTCCACTCAAGACTTCTTGGGAATCAAAATGGGCCCCAATAGGGCACAAATAATAATAAAGCGACCTTAGCTTCCAACTGCACAGCGCACAAGAGAGAAACGAACGTTCACAAATGGACTGTCCTTCCTTGCGATCGCGCAAGCCACCCGGGTGGACAGTCCTATCACGTCCGCCCTCTCTGACAACCTGCGTCCGGAGCCCACCCACACTGTCAGACGCCTTGCCACTCTCCAGCTTGGCGCGAGGGGTCACCGCCTCCCTGGCCCGAGGCCCCGCGGCTCACCCCAGGCAGCCAGGCAGTCAATCTGCAGTGGAAGCTTCTCCAGGATCGGCACCGGCTCAAAAGCGTCATGCATGGCTGCGGGAGCTTCGCCGCTGCCGTCCCGCCCCTGCTACTGGGAGGAGCCTGCTGACCAAGAAAACAGGGAAGACCCGGATCCCACCAGGGACCCCGCTTACAGGGCCTTCAGCAACACCTCCATCCTTGCCGCCGGACTTCCTGCTGCCTTAAGCCCGCCCCTTCCGCCGCAGAAGCTCCGCCCCTCCACCCCGAGTTTCCATCCATGCAAACTGCCCAGAGTCTCTCGGTGTTTGTGGTAGGAGGGAAACAGATCTTAATCTTAGGGTCGTCCTAGGCAGTCAACTTAGTGAAGATCTTGCGCCGAGTAGGAATTTAGCTCACTGGGTTGGGTGCCAGGAGAGGTGGCACACTCCAGATATTCCAGCACTCAGGAGGTTCAGTTATCTTCAGTCACTTGGCGAGTTCAAAGCCAGCCTAGGATACATGGGGTCCTGTCTCAAACAAAAACCAGCCCACCCAAACGCGGAAGAAAAAGGAGCCTCTGCCTTGGTGTCAGTCTTGGGTTGGAAATATGTCATTTAGGAAATTTGGTGACTTTTCTTTTTCTTCTGGAAATGGATTGTTGCAGGCCTTACTTTCATACTCTGCTAAACCTTTTTCAGAGTAAGACCTATTACATTTGTGAACATCTAGCAAGTCTGACACACTAACCAGTCAGTAGATTGCTTCAGCATCATCACTACATTTCAGCTAGTTCTTAGTTGTACCTTAGGTTTACATTGTTAAAGCCGTAGACCAATGTGGTTCTCTCCTAGTGCCTAGACAAGAAACTTGAAAAATGCAGCCTCAAGCCTCATTACAACTTTATGCACACTTTGGAGAATAGTATGAACTCAAGGTGAGTTCATACAGTTGAATACAAAAATCATTATAGACTAGTGTTTCTTAGCCCCAGCATAATCCTCTAGGGACTGCATACAGGACTGTATTATGTATGCACTGGAGGAGGCTTGGAAGCAACCTCAGAATCTACCAGCAAGATAAGATTCTAGAGCAGCTTGCCCAAAGATTGGATACATGGATGAAAATGTCTTCTTGTTTGGTAAACACTTCTGGTGAGCCACTGTTACTGACCAACGTTTCAGGCTAGAGGTCAGATGTCTTCCTCAGTTGGTTTCCACGTTATAATTTGTGAGAAAGGGTCTGTGTTTTTGTTTGCTCTTGCTTTTGAGACACATCTGCCTGTTTTACAGTTAGTGTCTCCAGTCTCAGTGCAAGGGCACCAGCTTTGTCACATGGTGGCCATGGATCCAAACCCAGATCCTCATGCTTGTGTGGTAAGCACTTCACCGACTGAGTCGTCCTATCCTCCTGGGCCAGTGCTTCTTAATGTACTTATGAGTCACCTGGACACATTACTAAAATGTGCATTGACTCAAGAGAACCAGAACAAGATCCTTAACTGAGCACTGTGAATAAACTTCTGGTATGCTGATACTACTGATCCTTGAGATCACATTGCAAGTAGCAGAGTTCAAATCATGCCGAGCCTTTTGACACATTGGACACAATGTAGTCATGTAGAGTTTACTTGAGAAATACAAAGTTGAGTTACAAAAATAAATGAGTCTTCTGTTTAAGAAAGCTTAAAATTTTGTGTTGAATGGCACTCACACCTATCCTTGCTTCCATGCATCTAGCCACAGGCTCTATATGCCCGAGAGTTCATTCACTAACCTTTGGGAGAGATTTGAAATTGGCGATCATAGTTGTAGTAACCGGATTCTCCCATACTGTCTTAGGTTCTAATAATCATTTTAGGAAAGCAAGTGACATAGCTCTTTATTCTCATGGGTCCTTAATGCTTGAGGGCAACTTTATTCCACTTGGAGAATTAAAAACCCACCCAACTTAAGCTGCACACATGACCTATAGTAAAGTATTCAGTTATGGCATAAACTTAGGCATTTGAGTTTAATGCAAAATTCTAAAAGGATGGGTATGCTATGACATCCAGAGAACTGGGTCCTGGAAATTTTACTTTTTATACAGGATCAGTTTTTTTCATATGTAAGGAGCACTGTTTGTCCTATCTTTATCAGCTAATGTTCAGATAATCAAATAGAAGTAAATTGTCAAATGGTTAGACACACAATTTCTAATTAAAAGTCTTTTCTTGAAATGTTAGAATGCCAACTATCATGTTATGAAACAGTCTAATACTTTGAGTTCAAGATACAAGGACCAAGACCAATATTAAATTCCAAGAAAGGAATAGATCAACACCACCCAATCAAATTACCTTCTATGTCCTTCAGTCACATTATGTAACCAATCCTAATAACATAATGTCAGACCCAAGGCTATAAACTATGTGTTAGATTTCTGCTTTTTACATAGCAGATTTCTTTTTCCTAAGTCTCCAATCAGCATCAAAGCACTCTAAAAACCACAGGACCCACTACCCTGCTGCATTGTAATAATTATTCCATCTGCTAAGTTTTACCTGCGACAGCGCACACGATGCCACCAGCCACTGATAATGAATTACTTTCAGAATATACCTCATTTCCCTAATGTAGATTTCAAAAAAGCCACCATAGCAAAAAGCTGTAGAGAAGTGTTCCCTAAATGCTATTAACATTTTACTATGGTGTGCTGGTTAGCTTTTTATCAACCTGACACAAGCTGTGTCTCTATCTGATTAGACTGTAGGCAAGTCTTTGGGGGCATTTTCCTGACTAATAATGATGTGGGAAGCCCAACCTCCTGGCACTCCTGGGCAGGCTGTTCTGGGCAGTGTTTCTCCATAGCCTCTGCTTTAGCCCCTGCCTTGG
The DNA here is from genome assembly GCF_021556685.1 of Rattus norvegicus. NCBI lineage: Eukaryota > Metazoa > Chordata > Mammalia > Rodentia > Muridae > Rattus > Rattus norvegicus. Next base: position 106,819,745 of record NC_141536.1, read on the forward strand.
CTGTTCTCAATGATGGATTATGATAGGACCTGAAACAAACCCTTTCCTTTTCTGCTTTTGGAACAAACAGTAGGAGTTATTTTAAATTGTGGTCACATGTTTCAACAGAAAATAAGATAATCTGGATTAAAAGCCATAGAAAGAAATGTCTCTATTGGAGTCTGAAAGACGGGTGTGCAGAGAAAATTTGAAATAAACAAGAAAGACACCAGTTTTGTTAAAATTTTTATATTAAAAAGTGGCATGAACTTTTCATGTAGAACAAAAATTTAGGGAAGGCAAAACTGGATAAAACCATTAAAACTGAAATACAGTGCTTCAAGTGAATCCCATCACCTGGTGATGCTATAAGCAGTCTCTAAGCCAACACCAGATACTAGAACCACCAATCTTAAAAAAAAAACAAAACAAAAAAACAAAGAAAGCAGCAGTCTAGGGCCTCCAAAGCACTTCATGCAAGAATAACTGCTTGTAAAGCAACGGGACCTGCTCCTTCTCTAAGCTCCCCCTTCTGAAGCAGGATAACCCCTTTTGCAGGGTAAGTAATCACAGCACTGAAACAGAGTGCCTCTCGGCATCTAGTGTAATCCCAAAGAATGGCATGAAGGCAAACCAAGCATTGCCTGCGACTGCAATGCTGCCCTTGGAGGCTGACTAAAATGGAGTTAAAAGTTTTAAAGTGTGCACCACATTGCCAGCAATGGGATGTGTCATAATATCAGATGTCAGAAGAGTTAAGCTAATATTTCTCTTTAAAGCACATCTGAAATAGAAAAATCTTTAATATACACCATTTGTAAACAAAATTGCACTTGATTTTGAATCACATGTAACTTTCTCTCCCCCTCCCCCACCCCCCTTTTTGGTCACTGATAGATCTATGGTTCCTTAACTCAAAAGGGCCTATTTCCCTCAAACTACTTCTGCAAGATGTAATCTTGACTTCCCAGGAAACTCAAAAATAAAGGATAATTTCTCCATTACCAATACAACTTCCTAAATAAATAAAACCACAGGCAGTTGCTCCTAGAGATGACAAACTATGGTGTAAATGACACAGTCCTTTTATAAACTTTAAACTTCCTAGTCTGACAGATTAAACAACAGAATAAAAGTTCAGGGACAACATATAGCTTGCAAAAACAGCCATGATGGGGTTTGGGAGGGAAGGGTGCCAATGATGTAAAGAAGCCTGTAGATTTTTCTCATCCTATGAATGTGTTTTCAGTAAGCTGTTCTTCTTGGCTGACACCTCTCCCCAGCTCCCAAGCACAAAGATCAAGGAACAGAGCAAGATGCCATTGCCTCCTTTAATTCCCATGGAGCAGTGCAGTGCAGAGGACTGACACTCGAGCCGTCTCCTCCCGGTACGGCCATCTTCAATGGCAGCTTCCTACTGTTTACTCCATCTTCGACCTTTCAAAGTGTGTGATCATTCGTTCCTGAGGAGGAGGGAAAGATTCATTCTAAGTAAATAACTTAAGATGGCCTAAATTCCAAATAAATTCTATATAAATGGCTCAAACAAATCTTTTCACAACTACCTTTCTATACTAATTGTTACATAGATATACTTATCTATGATAATTCAGAAACATTACAAGCCCCATCTGAGATTAAATGACTCAACTATAACTCAGAAGAAAATTCAACATGTATATAGGTTTTTAGTGTGTAATACAATATTGTTAAACACAAGCACAGTGTTGTACAGTAGATGTGTGGGAATCCTATTTTAACTAAACGCTGGCATATGAGTCGGTGTACCTTCTGGCCCTCTGGCCAGGTACATGCACATGATGGTACATGGCCTTCAGGCCATGCACATGATGTACTTATTATATATGCAGAAAAACACTTATATGCATAGAATAATACAAAAATAAAAAGGTGCAGATTCAATGAGAGACTTTGTTTCAAAAAATAAGGTGAACACACACAGAGGAAGGTAACAAAATAGACCTGCTGGTCTACACACACACACACACACACACACACACACACACACACACGCACAAGGACTGCACAATAAAATAAAATGGCTAAAATGGCAAGGTTTCAGGCAAAGTAGTGCACATCTTTAATCCCAGCACTTGGAGGGCAGAGACAGGTGGATCTGGTCTATAAAGTAAGTTCCAGGACAGCCAAGGCTATACAGAGAAACCCTGTCTTGGAAAAGAAAAACAAACAAAAATTGTAAGGATGCTGAATTTTGTGTTTCCTACCACATAAAGGGGATTGTGGTAGCCATTATGGTTACCTGCAGTTTTTTCCACAAAGGCAAATGTTGAAGGGTGAAATCAATGCCCCAAAGCACAGTAATAACCATGTATGCCATAGGTGGTGTCCTATGGAACATAGTACAGCTGGAGAGCAGAGGCCAAGGGAGGCCACTGACAGCAAACAGAAAGCAGAGGAAGACCTCAAGAAAGATACAGGAATCTTAAGAATGAAACCTGGAAACCAAAGTGTTGAGTGGAGCAATTCAGACTGGAAAGGTAGAGTTTTCACTGTTTCAATGGACAGAACAGCTAAAGAATTTGACATTTTTATAGTGCAGTACAGCAGGCCAGTGAGAAATCAACAAATTGTTTTGGAGTCAGTTTAACACAATGAGTCAAAATCTGGTGAGATGTTCCTAAAACACTTTGTTACAATGATCAGAACACCCTAACATTCAAAAAATGAATGTAGTTAGTTCCATAAGCCTAGGCCACAATAAGACCACGAAAGTGCTTCTCAATGGACTATATGAAGCCACAGTAAGACTAAAACCTTCAGCTGGAGAGAAGGTTCAGCAGGAGAACAAGCAGTTCTTTCAGGAGACCTGATTCAGTCCCCAGCACCCACGTGCTGACCAACAACCTCCTGTAGCTGCAGTTCTAGGGGATCCAATGTCTTCCTCTGCACTCTGAGGCACCAGACATGCAAGTGGTGCAGACACACATGCAGCAGAAACACCCACGCACAGAAAATAAAATTTAAAAGACAAAATTTAAAGGGAAAAAAAAGATTTAAAATCAGCATAGATATTAGAGATACTAATCATATATAACATCATTTGTTCTGATCTACTATACTCCTTTCTCAACACTATTCCCAGTTTGCCAAGATGAGAGTAGGATAAAGTTAAATTTCTTAAAGACAAAAGAACTACAAAGTAGAGTTCAGCGTCTGTTAGCCAGCTTTGTTTGTTTGTTTTTCAAGACAAGGGTTCTCTGTGTAGCCCTGGCTGTCTCAGACTCACACTATAGACCAAGCTGGCCCTGAACTCAGAGATCTGTCTGCCTCTGTCTGAGTGCTGGGATTAATGGTAAGCATCACCATACCTGGCTTGTTACTCAACTTTTAAATGAAAAATATTCAGAAGTCTGACCACGTAACACAGGAAAAGGGACTATGTACACACAGAAATATAGAAGGAATCTTTGAATGCCCATTCCTATCTTTTTCAGCCAAACCAGTCCATACATCAGTACACAGATAGGATATTTCGTCAATGGAGAACTCATGCGTGGCTATTTAGCTACCAGATCAACTGAGATAAAGTCCATGATTTGATCACTAACCTCATCTGAGTCCAGCAAGGCCGGAAGTGCTCTGCAGAGAAACATAATATTAAATAAGGTCACAAACTTTTCGTGAAGGACACTAGAATAACTAATAAAACTTAAAAGCTTTTTTTTTTTTTTTTACAACTTAGCTAAGATTTGTACCTCTTTTAAGATAAAAGCAAATAAAAATAATCAGAATTATTCAAGTTATAAAGAAAGAATAAAACATATTCTACAGAGTGGCAGGGTCAATGTCTCATTAACATTATAACTCCAAGAAGAAATTTAGAAATTTAAAAAGAACTAGCCTATGGATTTTAGGCTGACCTAGAGCTAAATCTTTCTTTTTTTTTTTTTTTTTGGTTCTTTTTTTCGGAGCTGGGGACCGAACCCAGGGCCTTGCGCTTCCTAGGCAAGCGCTCTACCACTGAGCTAAATCCCCAGCCCCGAGCTAAATCTTTCTAAATAGAAATATCATTCAAATGAGTAGTCCCAATTATTTTTGTTTTTGTGTTACTCCTAATATATAAAGCATTCCTTGATATTCTATATTCTCACTAGATTTCTCCTCAGTTTACCTACTGAAAACAATAATAAAGTAACACTAATACTGAAATATGATTCTTAAGGTAATAATTCAAAAACTTACACATCAGTCACGGAAGAAGGAACATTTTCTTCTACCCACTTCAAATCATCTTCCTGCTGAGAACATATAAATACCAGTTATTACTAAAACATTCCAATAGATAACATATCTCAAGAATAGATCTGAATTCATTAGACCTTTATTTTCTTAGCAAACTTTTGTTATCCTACATAGCACACATATATAACAAATGAGGCTGATAGGAAATTCTATTAAACTCTTTTCTTCAAATACCTTTGACTAACATCTCCCTAGTATCCCATTAGTGTTAATTTATAAATGTTACAGTTTTCTCTTAACTTGGCTAGTTCCCAAATAATCGAGACTGGACTGTTTTATTTATTTAACAGCTTTATGGCACAACTGACCAGTATTAATCTATTTGAATCCTCTAACCAAATCTAGCTCTCTTCCAGCCTTAATTCCCGAGATAACTTGCATTCTATAGCTTTCTCTGTTCCCTAGATCATTTCCCCTCCCTTCCTCTCATTCATTGGCTGATCAGCTCTTTATTGACCAATCAGGGAATAATTGGAAAGCAATGTTTACACAACATTGAGATAGAAGATTATCAGAATAAGGACTGCAACCAGATATGGGGGCACAGAACTCAACATTTGAATAACACAAGAATGATTTTTACATAGTGCACAGTAACATTGTGCCTACAAATCCCTGTTCCAACTACCACTCAGTCTTTTCCTGTAACTTCAACATTATTACTTCACAAATTGTTTTTCTGGGCTTTGGCTTATTTAACAAACTGTGTTCTAGTTCACCAGTTCCTTAGAGTGTCAGGATTTCCTTCTATTTTAAGAATAAATGGTATTTGACTGGGCATTTACACACTTAATTAAGTGATCCACTGAATGAAACATGTTTGTTCTTAAGACAGTGTTTCTCTGTGTAGCCCTGGTTGGCTGGCCTTGAACTCAGAGATCTGCCTGCCTCTCACTGGGTGCTGGGATTAAGGCACAAGCATACAGCAGGTTCAGTGAGTGAATCTTAACTGATTCACTCTTGAGGCTGCAACAACTAGCCTGGAAACACAGGCATCCTTTCAGCACAGACCTATGACTGCATGGCCAAAAGCAGGATTACGAGGTCACAGAGTAAGTAAGTAGCTTTACTTTGATTTTTCAGGAATTCTCCACACTAACCTACATTCAGCAGAGCACAGAAGTGACAGCTCACTGTGGTTTTACTTTGCATTTCTTGATTATCTGTGGTGAGCATTTTAAAAACGTACATTTGTAATGTCTTCCTGTGAGGATTTCTATTTAATGCCTTTGCCCCCTTTTAATCAGCATGTTTTCCTGCTACTTATTTTAAGTTCCTTATACACGTTAGCCATGTTGTCTCTCACTCTGGGGTTGTGCACTCACTCCTGTTGACTGTTTGCTCTACCATACAGCAGCTTTTTGGTTTGAGGTAACTCTGTGTGATGACTGTCTTAATGATTTTGAGGCCTGGATTGCTTGATACAAATGTAAACATCTCTTTATGCAGCCCAGTATGATGTAGTGTCTCTCTGGTTTTCTTCTTTGAGTTTTACGGTTTCAGGCCTTACATTTAAGACCTTAATCAGCAACCTACAAATTCACCCCATTAATGGTACTGGGGATTAAAATTGAACCTAGGACCTCATTCATATGAGGCTGGTACTCTACAACTGAACTATATTCCTACAACCTCTAATTCATTTAGAATAGAATTCCAGTTTCTTCAACACTACTGATTAAAAAACAAAACATTTTCCTTTTCCTATTATATGTCCTTAGTACCTCTGTCAAAATTCAGGTGACCAGAAGTGTGCAAGTTTACCCTTTGGGCTCTCTACTACGGTCCACTGGTTCACCATACGGTTTTGATTACAATGGCTCTATAGGTTGTTTTTATTTGTCCTGTAAGTTATACCTGGGACTCATACATGTTGAACATATTCTACTGTGAACTATAGCGCTAGCGCCCTGTGGAACATTCTGTGTACATGTAAGTATCTATGTGTTCATGTATGTGCAGGTATGTATGAGTATCTGTGCACTCAGGCCAGATAGCAACGTTTGTCTTTCTCATTCTTCACCTTTTTAAAAAAATTATATTTATTCATTTATAGTTGTCTGAAACAACTGGGGGGAGCTAGTTCTCTCTACTAAAACTCAGGTCATCGGGCTTGGCAACACAGCCTTTAATCACTGAGCCATCTGACACACACCTTACTTTCTGAGACAAGTTTTCTCACTGAATCTGGAGTACACTGATTAGCTAGACAGGCTGACCAGCAAACACTAAAGACGTTCCTATCTCCACCTCCCAAACCTGGGCTACACATGGTACCTGGGCATTCGATGCTAGGCCTGGCTCTCTGTGCTCAGGCCCCTATGCTTACACAGAGATGCTCTACCCACAGAGCAGAGCCACCTTCTCAGTCCCACATTCTGAAGCCCAATTAGTGTGATATCTTCAGCTTTGGTCTTTTCTCAAGAACACTTCAACTACTTAGGTGTTTTGCTTTTACTTTTGCGGTTTCTTACAAATACTGCAGTTGCTTTTTAAAAAGGAGATTATGAAATATGTCACTGGAATTTTGCTAGTGATAACAATAACTGCTTTCAGGTAAGTATGGGTGTTATAAAGGTAAATGTAGGCTAGCAAGATGGCTGCTATCAAGCCTGAAGACCTGGATTCAATCCCTAGAACTCACATGGTAGCAAGAGAGAATCAACTCGTGAGAGTTGTTGTCTGACCTGCACACAGGCATCGCACATATCCTACTCCACTCATACCCACATGCAGAAAAACAGAAATGTAGTATGTACGAAAATTATCACTAAGGCCTAATTCACTGCCATCTTGGGTTCCACTGCAGGCCACAGACCAGGACAAGATCACAAAGGAAGGAAAGCGCCCCACTTACTGTTTTGTTTGCTTTACTATTCCCATTTGGTTCCTGCTTGGTACTTCTCATTTTCATTCCTTCTGCAAAAAGAAAGGAAAAACAACCCCCACATAGATTGGTGAACTCTCCTCACACAGCAACAAAAGCAACAACATATTCAGAGATTTAAACTTACTACCTGAATTATGCATCAGATGCTTCCCTACCCTAACCTTTGTAATAAAAAGTTCAAAGCAATTTGTTTCACTTCTACAAGGAACCTGGACATTTAATGTAGAAGTATCACTCAGTTTCTCACGGTTCACCGAAAACCTTGTTACTCTCTTCATCCTAACTTTTCCAAATGAAGAACTCATGGTTTTTTTCTTTTTTGTTTTTTTCTTTGAAAAAAATACTGAGAGCACTAATCAGAACAGTGAGTTTTCCTTCTGCAAAGCTCACCAAAGCTTTCCTTCAACATTGGTTCCTTCTGCTCATCCTCTTCATCTTCCTCTGACAATGGTGAGAAGGCAAATCTGACAAAAGAGAGAATAGAAGGGAGTTCACCAGGGAACAGCCTCTCTTGGAGTATCACAGAACATACACTGAAACTGCAATGTTTCTTCCCCTTTACAAAGTTCTTACAAGCCTGTATCATCAACTAAGTGGCAGGACAGCATGAGCCACAGACTACCTGAGACTTTAGACAAGTTACCTAACTTCCTCATGTGCAAATAGAGACAAGAAAACAATAGTCAAAGCACTCAATACTTTCTGAAAAGTATAGTCAAGCAGGGTGAGCAGCACAGAGCTGTAATCCAGCACTAGGGAGGCTGAGGCTAAATTGTGAGGGGATCTCCATGCCTTCAGAAGGTTCTTATTTTTGTTGTTTTGTTTTTTTTTTTTTTTTGAGACAGAGTTTCTCTGTGTAGCCCTGGGTATAACTGGAACTCACTCTGTAGATCATGCTGGCCTTGAACTCAGAGATCTTCATGTCCCTGCCTCTTGAGTACTGGTTTTAAAGGTGTATGCCAGCACCACTCAACCAGGAGGTCCTTGCTTGGTAGGAATATCTTTGTTTCCTTTGGGTTCTAACAGTATGGTCTGTATAAGGGGGGGGTGGGGGTGCGGGCCATGTCATATGAGAACTAATGTCCATATTAGTTCTGACCAGAAAATGGAAACTAAAGGTATTAGCCTGACCACCAGGAAGGATGTTAAGTGTAAGGTTAGCCACACAGCTGTATGTAATTGAGCCCCAACAGAATCTCTGGGTTCAGGTTTCCCAGGCTGGTAAGACTCTGCAGTCATGTACTTTACCAAAAGAAAGTAGCACTGCTGGGGATATTGCAGAGACACCTAGAAGCTTTGGTTTGGTTCCCTCCAGACTCAGCACCCTACTTGCTTTTCTTGGCTTATGATAGCTTTTATTCTTTCTCTGAAATAAACAGCAAACAAGAGCCTAATGTCTGTAGTGACCTTTGTTTGTCCATCTAGTAAATTACTAAACCTGTGAAGGAAGGCAGGTTTGCATTTAGCAATAAGTTTGCAGTGAGCAGGAGACTGGTCACAGTCTTGTCTAGGCTCTTCTTCCAGACTCTGGAGCTTGACTTTCTTTGGTTATAAGTAGAAATAGTTCTTTGCTATTGCAGGATCGTATGTGGGTGTTTGTTTCAGGGTATGGAATGAGAGAGCAGATGCTAACTAATAAATGAATAAAATACCTATGATTTAGAAAACTGTGAAGTGAAGGAGGCAGAGTGTGGGGTGCTGTTTAACAGTTTCCTCAAAGAATAAAACATTCTAACCTGCAGGGAAGTTAAACAGGAAGGCAAACAACACAAAATAGCTTCTACAAGTTCCTGAAACCAAACAGATTCACTAAAACCCTTGCAGAGTAAGCAATAAAACTTGAGAGTTCTTCTCAGAGGTGGAAAGCTGAGTTCCAAAAAAGATTCAGCCAGGCTGCAAAGACTCTCAGACAAGGCAAGGAAGGTACAATGGTTCTGAGAGCAGACCAGCTGCCTGGAAGAAGAAACACCAGCCAGGCTGCCTGGAAGAGGGTGAGAGCAACTGAGGCACATGCAAAGGACACTCTTCAACCTGTTGGGCTATGCAGTGTGCTCCAGGTCCCCAGCTTTGTGAGCTGTCACCCAGGCTGGGGTGCATTTTGGTGATGCAGCTGTCTTTGAAGTCATTCCTGCTCCCATAAGTGACCCCTCATCCATATTCCATTAAGTAACCCCAATAAAGCTCACTCGGTTTGGTAGTACCCATACTTTAGTCTGTTGTTCCCTCCCTATCTGGGGTGGGTAGACGAGTTTTCCAAGGGAAAATTTTTTCACACAATAGAACAGGGGAGAACAGGACAAGGGGATATTAGAGTACATCATTGATGTACAGGGCATTATTATACCTTTATCTTAAGTTTAATTCTCATATATAACACCATTAACATAACTAAGCAATTACCACAGAGTCATAAAGAATGCAGGGAAAAGAAAGGGAAAAAAGCAGGACAGTAATGGGAAAACTTTTAAAGACAGAGGAAAGGAAACCTTTAAACCTAATTACAGCTAATGAGTAACAAACTGAGGACAGATATAACAGGGGCTCCCAAAGCTGTACATTCCTCCCTACCAATACTTTTTCAGCTCGCTTTTATTTTCTTTCATAGCTTTTCTCTATTACTTGGCTTTTTACCTAGTGAATACACAGTAAGAGCATACTTTTAAAACACAGCAAAGCCATTTTCACCTGTCTTCTTTTCCAGTTTTTATTTGCATATCTGATAATTAAGTTCTTACTCTCCCCTTTTTTGGTTATGTGATTTAACATAAGCTCTTAATCATCTAAATATAAGAGGAGAAAAAAGAAAAAAAGAACCAAAAAAAAAAAGAGGGGAAAAAAAGAATGGGAACAGAGGTGTGGGTGCTGATAAAGATGGGGTAGCTCCTATCCAGGACTTGTCTGCACTGAACAAATACCATTACATGATGACCTTAACTCCAGAGTCATTCCAGACTTTCATTTCACCCTATCGGCACCGTAAGCTAGACAAGGCCTACAGAGAGATTCTCAATTATTTTCTCCTATTATTTACCTAAACCAATTTAGTAGGCCAGAGCATGACGAACAGCTCTGGCAGGCCTTCCCTCCTCCTTGCTAACACCTTTAGATTACATTCCTACTGCTAGTAACCAAGTTCTAGTCCCTTATTTGACCACCTCCTCCCCTGAAGCTGACTACCAAGGTCTGGCTATCAAATACTGAAGTCCAGCAATCAAAGCCCCCTTGTGGCTACCCTAATTAATCTGTCCAATCAAAAACCCCTACCCTGACATGGGGTTTCCTTTTACCTTTATATACCACCATTTTCCTATGGGGCACATCTGCCTCTTCTCTATACAGACACAGTTCTTAGGACAAATATCCTTGCCCCTTCTCTGTTCCCACATCCTCTAATCTTCTGCCTTTGTCTTTCATTCCCTGACCTGTGTCCCTCTGTACTGAGAACTTGGTCTTGGGATGTCTTGTTAACTGAAGAGCTAAGGAGTATCTGCCATGTCCACTGTGCAGCACTGAGAGCGTCCCTAACACACCACCCTATCTGACTGACAGAGGGGTCACCTGGGAGTCCTGACAGCTTCCCTAACACACCACCCCTATCTGACTGACAGGGGGGTCACCTGGGAGCAGAATAAGTAAAAAGAGCCCAAGTACCTCTGGTTATTTGCTGATGGTCGCCAGAGAATCATGATGACAAAGAGGATCATGGAAAACAGCAATCTCCAAATGGCATCATCTACCCACAGCTCCCGCCAGTCCTGCAGTAAGAGGGAAATGCATAACACTTTATGTATATACTATCACCATTCACAACCCCTTGGCATAGAACAAAAATTTACACACTGAAGCTATGTTTACTAAAAGCTACTATGCTAGATACCTGGCAAGTACTGGGGCTATCAACTTGGAAAAAAAAATTGTTTCTCACTTTGTCATACTTACTATGCACCAGCAAGCTGCACAGAGTACCTATCAAAGTGTCACAGCTCCCAGAATTCTTAGGGACAGTAACATTTGGATGCTAATTTTTAAATTATAACATATATGAGAAACTAGGCTGGCCTCTAACTCAGATATCTGCCTGTCTTTGAGTCCTAAGTGCTGAGAATAAAGGTGTGCACCACTACACCCAGTTTAGGCTAAATTTCTAATCCCCCTGCTGGGATTAAAACTGTGTGCCATCGTGCCTGGTCCTACTGCCAATTTTCTGTCATTTGTTGTTTACCAGTGTGACCAAAAGAGAGCACTGCCTATCTCCACAGAGATCCTATAGACCACAGCCTCTGTCTAGATGCAAAGAACAAGGCTTTACTCAGATTAGCATCACTCATACATGGTGTTCAGTACTTCGTGAGATCCTGGATTAAGGCAAGCTTGCAATATGAGAGGCTGTGGCTACCATCCACAGAATTCTTTTCTATGATAAGCAGGTCATATAAAACATACCAGTGAGGGCTGGGGTATGGCTTAGTGGCAAAGCTCCTGCCTAGAATACAAAGGGGCCTGGGTTCAGTCCCTAAGACCAATAAATAACAAGCCAGTATATCACACATATGACAGCACAGACTGCTTAGGAGCAGAAGCCTGGCCCTAAACCCTTATACCTTCTAAGAATCATGGACTACCATATAATCAACATGCTCAAACTCATAACTGCACATATTTATAACTTACCGACTGGCAAGTCACTATTCTGAATTTCATGGTCGTCCAGATGATGAACACTATAGATGCTAGCAGGAAATGAAAAACCTGGTCAGAACATGAATGGCAATTTACACCCAAATTACATTCACTGATCTTGAACAAACTCAATTCCATATTTCTGACCCAAAACACTATTATCACTTAGTTATTTTCAATATAAATTTATAAACGCCTACCATCAGTAAGGCCCATAATATTACTTACTGCCAACATTTTCTGTAAATACAGTTTTGCAATCATTCTGACTTTATGATCTGGCTGCTTCAATAACCCTAGGAATTAGAACAACAGCTAATAGAATTTTGATAATGTTTTCCCAATATTATCAAAGAAATTTTTTCCTTCTCGAACTCATTTTTTGAGGAAGTACCTCTCACTGAAATTGGAGCTCTCTGACTGGGTAGACTCGTAGTTCATTGATTTGGGAAGACTGACTGACGCGCGGGCTCCAGGGACTCTGGATTTCCACCACTGCTGGCTTTTTACGTTGCTCCTGAGGCTCTGAACTAAGATCTTCATGCTTGTGTGGCAGTACTTATCTATGAAGCCACCTTCCAACCCCATGCCTGGCTTTCACATGAGGAAGAGGGATCCAAACTTCCCTTACACTTATACAGCAAGCATTGCAGAACCATCTCCCCTACTCCTAATCTTTTTTTAAAAAGATCATAAATATTTTAAAGTACTTGAACTTTGACTGCTTTCCTTGAGTGAAAAACAAGACTTTCTCTAACTACCAATGGCCCTCTCAGGCTAAGGATTTCTGTTCTGGTTTAGCAGTTAAGAGCACTGGCTGCTTTTCCAGAGAACCCAGGTTCAGTTGCTAATACCCAACGGTTTACAACTGTCCATAACTCCAGTTACAGGGGATCTGATTCCCTTTTCTGGCTCTGCATCAGGTACAGATGTGGTGCTCAGACACATGCAGGCAAAACACCATACAAATAAAAAATGAAGATAATTTCTGTTCTAAAGGAAACCACAGGATCATATTGCAACATTTAAACATTCTAAACTTACCTGCCACTGCCAAGATAAGCGTATTGGTGAAATGTCGGTACAGAGAGAGCTTTACGATGTTCCTCCGAAGTTTTAATAGCTTCATGGTTTGAGTCAAGCTAATGAATATGTGTTTGCAAGTCAAGGAATTAAACATTCAAAAGAGGAAGTAACTTAGTCCCCGGGTTGAGGATCTAGGATCTGACTTGTAAAGTTACAGATCTCATAGACTTATAGCTCTGATTTTCACTTATTCTCACAGACACTGCAACCTCACCATGACTTGAGAAAATAATCACTTCAATAAGACAGAAAAAATTACAGAATGAGGATGAGAATGAAGAAATAAGAGGAAAAGTAGACGGAAACAAGGAAAGTATAGGCTTGCTAGAAGAACTGTAAAATATGAAAACAATGGAAATGATAAAGTGAGCAATGTGCACGGGGCAGGTTAACACCACTTCTGTGTAAGTGGGTATTCCTGTCCTCCTCTGTCCCAGCTAATCCACTGTAGCTAGTCACAATCACATGTGCCCACAGCTGCCCAGAGTCCCCAAGTAGCACCAGAAGCTGCCCACACTACTGTGAACTAAGTAAGAGGACCCAACAACTGTCTGAGGATCCCAGGCCAGTTAGCTACCAAAGCAGTGAGGTTTCATTTTAAGAACTTTACTCCCAACTAGGAGCACCCACGGAAAGACAAAAGGGAAGTAATGACTACCACAGATGACACCTGCTCTCAAGCCAAGTGTCAGAGGGGCAGACAAGAAAATGAAGGCACTGGGGCTGAGACAGCTCGGCTGCAGAGATGCTTGCCACCCAGCAACCCAGCCTGACAAGCTGAGCTCCAACCCCAGAAGCCACAAGAGGTGAAGGAGAGAACTTCTAGGAAGGCATCCTCTAACCTTCACGTGTGCACTGTGGTGTGCATTCCCCACTTCAAACACAATTTTAAAAATGAAATATAAAGGGCCCGAGAGCCGGGTCAGCAGTTAGGACTACATACTGCTCTTGCAGACAGCCAGGCTTAGGATGCCCAGCACTCACATCAAGTAGCTCACAATGGCTGGCGACTCCAAATCAAGGGGCTCCAGACCTCTTCTGGCCTCTGCAGGTAACGTACTCATGTGCACAATGTATACATATACACACAACTGAAATTTAAATCTTGAAGATGAAATAAGGTTACGAAAACTGAAGGGAGCTAGGCTCCTCCTGCCTGTCAGAGCTCTTCCTGATTTCTAAGCCCACCTTATCCTTCCCTCTCAAGTACTCAAGAATCACAGTACTTGATTCTCAGGCCTTTTTGCTATATGGCAATCTACTCAAATTTGCAAAATAATACTTTTGTTCATATTGTGCTTTTTTTCCCCTTTGGAAACAGGATTTCTCTGTGTATCCCTGGCTGTTCTGGAGCTCACTCTGTAGTCCAGGCTGGCTAGAGATCCACCTGCCTCTCCCCCAAACTCCCCCACAAGTGCTGGGATTAAAGGCACGCACTGCCATCACCCCACTCACTGTTCCTACAACCATCACAACCTATCAGGACAAAACTGCTGCACGACTGCACCTGTACACACACATACATAAAGACAAACCAACTTTAAAATGTCCGTACAAGATAAACTCCAAAAACCTGAACCCAAGAGGTCAACTCCCTACTGCACAAATGTTTAAGGAACAGGAATAGAAACTTGTTTATCTGCTGTCATTTTGTGACTGAATCAACATTTGTTTTGAAGAGTGATAGGCAAGTTCTATGTGAAAGAACAAACTCACCCTTCAGGGGCTGAAACCTGCCTTTTTAGTAATGAGACAGACAGGATCAATCCTCTTAAATAATTCCAAAACATATCTTAGGGATCAAATTCTTTTCACAGGCATCAGAGAATTTCATAATTGGAAAGAGCAGGATCAGAGCTGCCAAAGATTCTAATACAAAGAACAAAGCCAAAATCAAGGTCCATTTTAAAAAGAGAAGGCAGAAGTTTTTATCTTGTGCTTAGCAACCCAAATTCTGTGATTTTAAGAATGACAATACAAAAACAAACAGAAGTGCTTACCTGAGCCCTCAGGCCATTCACATATAAAACAAACCATTTCCCAGACCAAGGAGCAATCAACAGAAAGATTAATGGAAGCCCATCTCCAAGGGGAGAAAATGAATGGCCGTCAAACAAGCCAATGAGAAGGATATCCACCAGCACAGGGCAGTGTCTAGGAAAGCCAAGGGTATAAAGGCCAAGGAAGCAAGATCAGTCTGGGCCTGCAGACAAAGAAAAAGAGGATGAAAACAGACGAACAGAGCAGGAGGAGAGACCAGCACATGGTTCTGCATTTACACAGTCAGCGGGAATGGGTCTGCATCTGAACCTGAGAAAAGCACAAGGGCTAGCACTTGGTAATACTCCTCCCTTCCTACATCTGCAGATGGCATGCAGCTATAAATGATTCACACAAACTCAAAACTGCTACAGAATGCTACCATAGTGTTCCTATGTGAGAATACCGTAAAAAAGCCCTCGTGTTTATGACCCTATCCCATCTTGATTTCCTACTATTATTTAGACTAAAATCTTAAAAAAAATATCTCTCACATTTTAAATAATTATCAAATCACTAACATACTAAGAATTATTGATTCTCAGAGTAACATAATGAAATGTTAACTAATAATAGTTTACTCTAAAATTAAGTGACCTTTCTGCAAAACAACATTCTTAGTTTCTATAAATTTGTATCTAAGAGGTTTTGTATATAATTCTAACAACCCAATCACCAGAGAATTATTAAAGGATATCCATAAAATAATACAGGCATCAATTGCAGAGAGGGCCAGGCTTACTATCAGAGCCAATGAGTAAGAAAAATACTACAGTAATGGTAGAGGAGAGAGAGTGAATTGACAAGAGGGTTAGAGTTGCTAAATGTCTAAAGAGACTATACTCAGAGGACAGGGCATGGGACAGTGTGGTTTGCAAAACAAATTACCATCAGAAGCATCGTATGGAAGGGGAACTATCGAGAAACTAAAGGCGCTCAGTTTCACTAAGGGCAAAGCCAAGTGTACAGAACTTGGCATGTGGGTTATGACAATTTGAGTTTTTTTTTAACAAATGAAATAACTGAAATGGCCCAGGAAGCCCACCTCTTCCCTGGCAATGGACTGTGTGAAACTTAGTTGCACTTAAGTTTTTAAACCTTAAGTTCTGGACAAATAGAGAACACTGTTAGGGGAGCTAGTAAATGGGGGTAAAAAAACCAAATACTTACCAATCTGGGGGTAATGGAAAGAGGACATTCATTACAGCTTATATACTAAATTTACCAAGCTCTAATAGATGAGATTAGAAAATCTTAGATGAGCATCCCTATTTCAAAACTCCAAGCCCAGGACAATGCAAAAAGTTTTCAGATTTTGCATTTTTTTTTTCTTTTTTTGGTTCTTTTTTTTTCGGAGCTGGGGACAGAACCCAGGGCCTTGCGCTTCCTAGGCAAGCGCTCTACCACTGAGCTAAATCCCCAGCCCCCAGATTTTGTATTTTAGGATGTTGAATTTTTAGATTAAAGGATGCTCAACCAAAAGGGCCTATGCAAACATTCTAAAATCAAAAAAACTCTGAAATGTGAAACACTCCTGGTCTCTTCACACTTCACTCAAGAAAAGGAGGCTCAACCTGATATGGAAAGTCAGACCCTGTGGGCCACAAGAGCACACACTCACTGATTCAAGATAGAAATATGACTCTGACCACAAAAACTCAGACTAAGAAAAAATAAGTCATTCATTCATTCTAAGCAATACTGACCCCTGTAACTCTGAGGACTCCTTCCATGCCAGAGAATAAAAGATAAAGTGCCCCTGCCACCACAACCTTGTGAAGAGTGACTCCAAGGCGAGGCCTAAAATGGAAGCAAAGAGACAATGGAGCGATTACAGAAGCAGCAACACCAGAAACATACTAAGAAATGGCACCAGAGGCAAAGAGAACAGAGCACCAACTCAGAAATAACATGCTCCCGGAAGGAAAAAAAAACCACTCCCGACTGTCTGTTATAAAAGAGGACAAGGGATACAAGAACTCAAGATCTGGTCCTTTGTTACCATAACATACACACACACACACACACACACACACACACACACACACACACACACACAGATATTCACATACATTCATTCACACACATTCACATACACACCCACACATTTACTCACACATACACACATTCAGACACATATACCCACACTCACAAATACACGCACACACTCATACACACACATATACATACATTCACACACATATACACACTCATACACACACACATTCACACATACACGAAATTGGAAACATTCAACAGTATAAAAACCCCCAATAAAAAAGCCCATCGTCTAGTTTTAACAACAACCAATCTATGCCTAGTTTTACCCCATGCACATCACTCATTTTCCAACCTTTCACACTATCTAGAGAAAAAATATAAACAATGTAACTATTTGTGTATGTTTTTAAAAGACAAGGACTTAAAAAACAAACAAACAACCCATGCAATTAGTGAGATGGTTCAGCAGATAACTTGCTGCGAAGCCTGCTAATCTGAATTTAATCCCCAGAATCCACATGGATGAAGAAAACCAAGTCCCACAGATTGCCCTCCATACATGCTCTTGTAAGTACAACATCTATCACATATAGAAGGCATTTAAATATTTAAATTAAACTCTTATTCTACTTAAGTGTCTACTTAAGTGGACTATCCCTCTCCTGGTGTCTAACTCAAGAGATAGCCCCCCAATTGTTCTTGCTATGGTCATTAACTCTTCATTAATTAAATCAATAGTTAATTCTCAATCCTCTTACCCAACCTATCTGATCATTAGATTCTATTAAGCACTCCTAGGAACACAGTCTTCAGTTTGCCTCTTGCCTTCAACCATTACTCAGTGTCTTCTGCTACTCTACTTCATGTCCCTGACATTTAAGTAACAGAATATACCCAAACACCAGTCTTTGACCCTTTCTCCAGACTCACTTCCTTGGTTAACCATGTGCAGTCATGATTGAAGTAACACTGACATCTTGGTAACTACCAAACTTCTTCCTTGGTCCTGGCCTCACCCCACTGGTTATCTAGCCAAGCTCCTAATGTTGCCACTGTGCCAAGCCAATTCCTTGATCTTCCTGGACTAAGGAAATGGCAATTCTTTCCTGCCCTGTGAGCATACCAGAAGTGGGCTTCATCCCTAGTTCCTCTTCTCTTTCACATCCCACAGGTGACCATCATGAAACTCCACTGTTCCACCTTTGAAGCATGCACAGTATCCAATCACACCTCAGGATCTTCTCTACGTGGACGGACAGCACCTTGATTTACTCTAATCTCTGCTTAGATGTCATTAGTGAAGTTTCCTGGGCCATCCTATTTACAGCTCCAAGTTCCAACTCCAGCCTGGCATCCCTCAGACTCTTTCCTGTGAACTACAGTACCTCTCACTGATACAGTAGAGAGTTAACTCATTTACTTCAATGTCGTCTGTGTTCTCTTCCTCCAAGCGTAAACCCCAAATCTTCCACTGTACAGCAGGGGCCTACAACAACGAGTGCCTGATATATGGAGGTGCTCCGTATTTTGGTTAGGAAGAATTTGATGAGTACACTGTAGGCAACAATGGGCTATGCAATAACTACAGTACTGCATGTTGCAATCATTTTGTTTGTTTTTTTGTTTTGAGTAGGGTCAATAATTTAACTAAAAAAGTTAAAATTTTTTAAACAATTACAGCAAGAATATTCTTTCCATAAAAAAAAAAAAATCTTGTTTGTGTCATGGAGAATTGCTCAACAGTTCAGAGCACTTGTTTATCTTGCAGAACCTGAGTTTGATTCCCAGTATGTTTAGGGTGGCTCATAACCATATGAAACTCCAGTTCCAGGCACCCTTAAACAAAGACACACAAAGACAGACAGACAGACAAGACATATATACACACACACAAAACACCCATAAACATAAAATAAATAAATATTTTTATAAATATAATTTGCAAAAACATTTCACATGGTCACTGAGTACACTGTACAAGTTTGGTTTTCTGTATTATTTGCTCCACGGCAGTTTTTCTGCAGATGCACTGTGAGTTTTTTGGAAGATAAAAAGTAGCATTTCTCACACTTAAACTAGTACAAAACCTCAGACATTTTTCCTATCTCACAACTACTATTTTCATCAACCTTTTCAGAACTAGCACTGTCTAGTCAGCATGTTTCAATCTAATCAGCATTTTATTCAGAAGCAGATACTCACTTGACTATGCCATATCCCAGACTGACTATGATGACCAGGGTTCGAGCCAATGAGCGTTTTACTGCTGAGAGCAGCTCTGCAAGGACCAAGGCATTCTGGACTATGAGAGAGAAAGAGAAAAACACGCACTATACTCCAGTTTCAACCAAATGCATAACGTAACTCCTAGAATGTAGGTCTCTACCACTTTTCAGAATAATAGTAACAGACCTACTGAAGAGAAAATATCTCTTGTACAATTTCTTTTTTTTTTTTTTCCTTTTCTTTTTTTTCGGAGCTGGGGACCGAACCCAGGGCCTTGCGCTTGCTAGGCAAGCGCTCTACCACTGAGCTAAATCCCCAACCTCTCTTGTACAATTTCTATAAGCACAGCTAATATCACTAGCGAACTAGGTCATGTGCACAACAGTCTAGGTGTGCTTAATTCATCAACTCACCCAACTTCCCTAAAACCTTAGCAGACTATCTTACCCTATACAAAAAATTTCTAGTATGAAGGGAATTTCCCTACTTTTTTTCTTTTTTAAAGATTTATTCTTTTTTTTTTTTTTTATTCTTTTTTTCGGAGCTGGGGACCGAACCCAGGGCCTTGTGCTTGCTAGGCAAGTGCTCTACCACTGAGCTAAATCCCCAACCTCTCTTGTACAATTTCTATAAGCACAGCTAATATCACTAGCGAACTAGGTCATGTGCACAACAGTCTAGGTGTGCTTAATTCATCAACTCACCCAACTTCCCTAAAACCTTAGCAGACTATCTTACCCTATACAAAAAATTTCTAGTATGAAGGGAATTTCCCTACTTTTTTTCTTTTTTAAAGATTTATTCATTTATTATATATAAGTACACTGTAGCTGTCTTCAGATACACCAGAAGAGGGCATCAGATCTCTTTACAGATGGTTGTGAGCCACCATGTGGTTGCTGGGAATTGAACTCAGGACCTCTGGAAGAGTAGTCGGTGCTCTTAACCACTGAGCCATCTCTCCAGCCCTTTTTCTTTTTTCTTTTGCAAACTGAACTACAGCTATACACAGAAAGGCACACACATATATCCAAGTGCATGTGCGTCACTTTTAACTTTACAATTGCAATTTTCAAGTCTCTCCAAAGACCCAGGGAAGACCTTATTAGCATATCTTGCAATAATAATAATAAGTCTGAGAGAAAATTAAAACTATTTCAAAAGCTACCATACCAAATATTTTTTCAATTACCAGTCAATCTTACTAGATCATAAGAACCTTCCCATTTTCTTGGTATTACTGTATTTACCAGGTCTCAGATGCATCCCCAAACATACAGGTGCAGAAATCTACGTGTCTTGAAACCAGGCATCTTACAATTAAGTTGGCTGTGTTCTCTTTCTTAGTGGTGCCTTGGCTATCAACCACAACTGAGTTTTAAGAAATATAATAATCATTCCCTAAAGAGACACTTTCTTGTTTGTGTTTCAACACAATTATTTTTGCATCATACACAATTTTTTTTACTCCTGAAATACATGATTAAAAGGAAAAGTTACAATGACAATGACTCTGCTTTGGCCATTTTAAAAGTAACTGAAAGGCAGACCTATATAGCCAACGCTGACTTGAGAGAAGTTGGTATGCATCTCATCCAGCATCAAAAAATGGCAAATTTGGGGCTGGAGAAACGCATGGTTCAGCAGTTATGAGTTTGTTCTTGCACAGGACTTGAGTTTGCTCCCTAGTACCTACAACTGGGTGACCCAAAACCGCTGCTCTGGTTCCATGGGGAATCTACCTGAACTCTCAGGCCCCAACAGGTACCTGCACTTTTATGTGAATGTAATATACCACCCATACACCCATGTCTAGATCATTTAAAAGTATAAACATTAAAGGAGGGGAAAATTTGGGTCTGCTAAGATGGCTCAGTAGCTAAAGGTCTCTAATGTCAACCTGAGAACCTGAGTTCAATACCCAGGACACACATGGTGAAAGGAGAGACCTGATCACCACAAGTTGTTCTGACATCCACAGGCATGCCATGCACAGAGACCCATACATGTACACAAAATAAATATAATTTTTAAAATAGCACCTTTTAAAACATACCAGATTCTCCTTTGTATCGGATATTCTGAAATTCTGCATAAAACACAGCTTTCTCAAACATTCCAAGAAAGATGACAGCACCAATCCAAAACTGGATTCTCAGGAGATCTCTCCAGTAGCAGGCCGACCATGCCAGCCAGAGAACACCAAATAGCACGTACACAATACACATCACCATGAAAAACTGTTATCCAATAAGGAATGAAATAAAAAGCAGAATTAGGGCCAAGAACAAAATATTCAGATTTATATATAATAAATATAGAAACCTCATTTTCTACCTTCTCTTTGAAAAATAACTGTATATCTAGCATGTAGTAATAATAAATAAGAAAGAATGATCTAGTCTAGATCTAGAATGATGTAGTCTAGAGGCAGACTACAGAAAGACCTGTCCTCAAAAGTGTCTACTCCTTGCACTGACTGGGCCTTTTTACCTCACAGTCCAGTGATAAAGTGAAGGCAATGCAGGCCTGACAAGCTGGGAAACAGAGTCATGACTCAAGGAACACAACTAAAGAGGGAAACCATTAAACAAGGGAAAAGAGAGGAGTCATGGATGCAAGTCTGAAACAAGCCCTCAGCACAGGCTTATGGGCTCCGCACACACACAGAATGAAGATGCTTGCTCTAGTCACTGTGAGTGGGCTCAGAGCTGTGAGCTGGGAGTGGCCACTGAGATTCTCTCCAGGCCACAACAGTCACCAACATTTTCATTTCACAAATAAAGGGGCCCCACAGGGCTACACAAACTCTCTCAAGGTCACTGCCTAGTAAGAAGTTAAGGGCTGGGGAGATGGCTCAGAGGTTAGGACCAATTGTTGCTCTAGTAGAGGACCTGGACTGAGTTTCCTGCGTGCACGTAGGGGCTCACAACCAGTCTTAACTGCAGTTCCAGAGGACCCAATGCCTTTGTCTAATCTCTGCAGGCACTAGGTTCTCACATGGTACACAATCAAACAGGCAAAACACTCACACCCATAATGTAAAATAAGAAAATCTAAGTTAAAAAGTTAACACCAAAACCTCAAGTAACATTTTCTGAATGGCACTGGAATAATCCTTGAATATGATCCTGCTACAAAACAAACAACTTCATGCTAAATTAATTTACTGCCAAGGTTAAAGAGACATGTTGACTTACAATCATCAGTGGGTAGTCTTCAAGAGTGAGGTATTCATAGGGACCCTTTACTTCAACAGTCACTGGAAAAACACAAATCTCTATTAATCTGACAGATTGAGTAATCAAACAAAACCAGTTCATCGCTCACTTTAAACCACTTCAATCATGGGGAAAATGCATTAGATGTAGTAACTTCTGAAAATGGTGAAAAAGCGTGACAGATCATTCATAGTCCAGTCTTTTTGATTATTTGGTTGGTTGGTTTTTTTCAAGACTCAGGTCCTCCTTGTCAACACTTTATAAGCACTTACACACTGACCTCTTCAGCTCTACACTCACATTCTTTTTTTTTTTTTTTTTTTTTCTTTTTTTCGGAGCTGGGGACCGAACCCAGGGCCTTGCGCTCGCTAGGCAAGCGCTCTACCACTGAGCTAAATCCCCAACCTACACTCACATTCTTTAAAGACTAGACTGACTGGCATTGCTTCATGGCCATCCCTGAGCGCCCATCAAGAGCTATTTACGTCCTTTAAATTCAAACACTCTTGAAACACTACTTCTTACAGTGCTTTCCTAATATTCTTGTCTTCTGCCCGTCATTACCATTCCCTATATTTTACTTATTTTTTATGATCTTACAAGATAGATGTCACTTTTAAATGAGGATATTTTTTAAAAACTTAAATTTCATAATGATCTATATAAGTAATATACCCTTCCTAGTAAAATAAGATGTAAAAACAATCTGGCAACTTCCCAATATATAAACAGAATCCTCACTCAAGAATGAAAACCAAAACAAACCCACAAAGAATGCACACAAGTCCAGACAAAGCACAGCTCCATTTATGAAACAGAACTGACCTTTCCCAAAACTTGGTTCCAAACATTTGGCAAAAACCTGACTAAATAAATACCAAAATTTAAGGAACCAAAAAAATGTGTTATCTGCAAGATGAGTCAGAGAAATTTGCCTCATTTATAAGATTAGCTCTTTGAGGCAGTCATGGTAGTCCATGACTGTAGTCCCAGCACCTGGAAGGAAAGGCAGGAGGATCCAGAGCTCTGAGATATCTCAGCTACATACAAAGTTTGAAGCTAGTATGAGCCAAGTTTTTATATTAAATAAAAGTTTGATGGTTGCCAGGTGGTGGTGGAGCACATCTTTAATCCCAGCACTTGGAAGGCAGAGGCAGGTGCATCTCTGAGTCCAAGGCCAGCCTGGTCTTCAGAACAAGTTCCAGGACAGCCAGCACTGCACAGAGAAACCTTGTCTTAAAACAAAAACAAAAACAAAAACCAACAAAAAAAAATTGATGGTTTAAAAACTGTCACCAAAGGAGCTGCATAAATTCTAGAAAGCATTGCTATGCCAAAGTCTGATTTTGCTGGGTTTGGTACACGACTGTAATCCTAGCCTTGGATGTCAGACTCCATCAAATGTTTTAATGAGAAGATGAAAGGAGTCACTGTGGTGGCACGGAATTATACTCTCTGCACTTGGGAGGCTGAGGCAGGAGAATTTGCTGCAAGTTTGAGGCTAACCTACATATAGCTAGACCCTGCCTCAAAAACAAAACAAAACAAGACGTCTGGGCTGGGTACAACACTGCATAGCATATGTGAGGTCCTAGGTCCAATACCAGCACTAGAAAAAAAAGGAAAGAAGAGAACTTTCAGAGAGAATTCTAGACTTTCAGGTGGTATTGTTACTCTAACCATGCCTTAATGTGGTTCCTCTATTTCAAAAAATAGATGTGTAAAAAACACAAAAAAGGAGAAAAAGAAGAAGAAAAAAAAAAAGACAACAAATGTGAAAACAAAACAAGTATTTCCAGGTATCAAAATGGAATGGAGACAGAACAGCGCAGAAGCCACAGCCATGTTGGACTCTGGTCATGAAAACAAGGTATGAGAGTTTACATGTAGATCCTTTGTGATCACTAAAACTAATAAGAGTCAAACAAGAAAAAAGGACCAGAGTCAGGTTTGATGTGTGAAGTGAGCCTCTCTCCTCCCTTGTTATGAACTGACTGAAAATAAATCCAGCAACTGCCCTTCTCTGCCTGTTTGTTTCCTGGTAGAAAAGTATGAACCTAGAGCAGCAGTTCTCGACATGTGGGGTCACACTCTCTTTTGTGGTCAAACGACTCTTCCACAGGGGTCACATATCAGATATCCTGCATATCAGATGTTTACATTACCATTCATAACAGCAGCAAAATTACACTTATGAGGCAGCAATGAAAATAGTTTTATGGTTGGGGTCACCACAAGATGAGGAGCTATATTAATGGGTAGCAGCATTAGGAAGGTTGAAAACCGTATGTTCTGCGTTCCAGAAATTATACCAGGTCACTACCTAATCCACTTAGATCTGCTCTACCCCCATAACACTATAGGGAAAAGAAAAACCCATTTCAAATTGGGAGTTAAGGACTCAACACAAAGATCACAAAAATCTAAAAGCTAGTCAAATAAGAAAGGCCAAGGAGCCAGGTATGGTGGCATAAGCCTTTAGTCCCAGCATTTGGGAGGCACAGGCAGGTGGATCTACATGAGTTCGAGCCAACTTGGTCTACAAAGCGAGTTCCAGGCCATCCAAGACTGCAAACACAGCCCTGTCTCAAAAACAAACAAACAAACAAACAAAAAGACCAAAACAAAAACAAAAACAAAAACAAAAACAAAGGTCAATGAAATAAGTAAAATGGTTGGGAATTTAACAAAGCCAAAAGCTAATCCACTGGGATAAAAACAAAATTCCATGGAGATTTAACAAATTGAAGAAGCCAAAAGCCATATGAAAAGTGTTGTTTATGTAATTCTTGGTTTTCTGTGTATGATATACACACATGTTATGTGTAAGCATGCACACATGTGTGGAGGAGAGAGGGTGACACCAGGCAGCTTCCTCAGTTACTCTCCATATTAATTGTTGAGACAGACTTGGCTCTCACCGGCTACGCTGGTTGGCCAGCAAGCTCCGGGGATCTGTCTCTGCCTCTCCTGTGCTGGGATTACAGAGGTTCACCACTGTGGCCTGATTTTCAGTTGAGAACTAAGAATCCAAACTCAGAACCCTCTGCTAGAGCACCAAGTGCTTTACTGACCGAGCCATCACCCAAACCCATCATTTCTGGGGTTCTATAACAGGGTCTCAAAGATTCCAAGTTGGCCCCCAAATTCACTATGTAGCCAAGGATGGTCTTGAACCCTTTGATCCTCCTGCCTCCACCTCCTGATTGCTGGGGATGCCTAGCAATATTAAAGACTGCAAAAAGAAATAGACAGATACATGTAAAACAATATGATAAAAAAAAACTTGTCAATAAATTTGAAGTCTTGAAAGAAATCAAGACTTTCTCAAAACACATACACCTCTGATGTGAGGAAAAGAGAAGAGCTAGGATAAAATACTTCTGTTACAGAAAACCTACCCAGGCTGATGGACTGTCTACATATCAGACTACAAGAAAGCTCTCATAGAAAAAAACGTGAATTTACTCTTTAAAACCATTTCATAGGATATGAAAGTAGGGATATTCTCCAGTTCATAACATGAGAATATTGAATGCCGATCATTGATAATGAGAAAATAAAATTACAGGAAAACTCATCTTGAACACAATAAAAAAAAAGGAATCCAACAATGTATATGAGTGAGAAGACATGGGTATGTTTGTGTGTGTTAAGAACAAGCAAAAATTAAAGAACAGTTTCAAACTAGAAGCCTGTCAATACAACGTATCACAGCATGATGACAAGGATAAAGGAAACCTATATGCTCTTTTTTTTTTTTTTTTTTTAAAGACAGGGTCTTACTACTGAACCTGAGCTGTTCTAGAGCTTGCTAGGATTCCCTGATTGGGTCTTGAACTTATAATCCTCTTGCCTCAGTTCTATAGTGCTAGATTATATAGGTAAATGCCACCAGGCCTAGTCTACGATAATTTTAATCCATATACAACTGAGCCTTTGATTAGACTGAACCTTCTTATTAAAAAGAAGAAGGGGTTGGGGATTTAGCTCAGCGGTAGAGCACTTGCCTAGCAAGCGCAAGGCCCTGGGTTCGGTCCCCAGCTCCGAAAAAAAAAAGAAAAAAAGAAAAAAAAAAAAGAAGAAAATATTAAGTTAGTAAACTAGGGCATCTTTATCCAAATAAAGTGCTATTCCAGAGGAAAAAGTCTATAGTAAACATGTATTTAGTGATGAGATATACTAATATTGCCAATAAATTCAGACATAAGACAAGGAAGCTGTCATCATTGTTTTTACTAAATACTCTTACTGAGAAAGCAAGGCCAGGGAAGGAAACTACACAGTACAAATTAGAATCAAAAATAGAAACCAGAGAAACTACAACTAATTATTGCAAAATTCCAGGTGAAAGGGAAAGACTGTCAGTTGTGTAGTTACAGAAGAAAGGAAGATTAAAAAGTTCTTGAGGAACTGCTCAGCAATGGGGAGTACAAACCCCTCTTCCAGAGGACCCAGATTCAGACCCAGCACCCATGTAGAGGGGCTTACAACCACTTGTAACTCCAGTACAAGAACTTTGATTCACATGGATATAACTGCCCATAAACACATAATTTTAAAAAGTCAAATAAATCTTTAAAAAAAGAAAAACTCCTGATATTAAGAAATTGTCAATGATAATTAATTTGAAATTTCCAAGGAAAAATAATTAAAAATATTTAAAGCAGGTTCCTTCTCCTGTGTCGTACCTGCCCGCATGCCAATATGCTTCCTGTCACGATGATAGTGGACTACCTCTGAAACTGTAAGCTGGTCCCAATTAAATGCTTGCCTTTATAAGAAAAAAATATTTTCACAGCAAGAAAGCCAAACTAAAACCAAGTATCTATGATTCATAGAAAGTATGTGGAGTTGTGACTACAGGTGCAAAAATATTTCTGATTTTCCTACTTCATATTGATCATGTATGAAACAGATAGAAAACAACAGATAGTTTTAAAAGACATGAACTGAACTTACTGGTAAAAAGATTACTTAGTGCATTTTCTTTTGGTGATTCCTTTGAGGACGAGATGCCAACATGTACAATAAAAATGTATGGTGCATCTTGCCAAGTCTGCAATGGTTCATGCATTGCCTAGAGAAGAAAAGGGAGGCATCAAAACTTCAAGTCTCAAGAATCCAGAGCACAAGTTAATAATACAGTATGAAACACGGCTTCAGAATACAGCCCAGAAATGAAGCGGAGTCCTTCATCTTTCATTCATGGAAATGGTCATCACAAGACAAGCTTATACACCACATGGCAAAGTAGACAACACTGTAAATTGATACAACACAGTCCCTCGCATTCTTGCTATATAAAGGTCTAAATTTAATGTATTTATTTTTTACAAAGAAAAACTATAATTAAAAAAAATCATTGAATTTAATCTCACTCATGCTAGGATAATTATTTACATCACATAAAAACATTCTTGATGTCAATAGAGGAAAAAAATATATACATGAGTACTCATACACACACACACACACACACACACACACACACACACACACACACACACACACACAGTCCTGAATCAAATTCCTAGTCCAAACTACCAGAACCTATAATGACATGGTCTCACATTTAAATAAAAGCTTTCACCTTAACCTAGTCTAGGTGTATGGGAAGGCGTGACTAGCCAGTCCTTGACTCTAAGAAACAGTGACCATTGATTTCTTCACTCAGGAATTTTTACAAACAAGATTAAAATGGAGAGGAGATTTGGAGATGCAGGGAATCATGGAATTGACCTGGTCTAGCTGCTTTCAGAGGTATGCAACATAGGTTTTTCAGGCTAGAGCTCATGGCTCTTGGGCACTGTGTGCCTTTCAACATTCCCTTAAGGAGGGAAGCATTCAGATTACCTGTGTATCTTTGCAATCTCTAGAAGTCAGCAAAGCATATACAGGTTTGACAGAACAATCAGTCTTAGACATTAATTCTATATACCCTGTATAACTTGCACACATCATTGCATTCTGACAACTACAACTGTATTCTTACTGGCAATCACCATTGCATTGTGTCTGATGAGGGCTTGCAATCAACAGTGCTCAGCCTCAGTCCTGCTGAGACTCTTCAATCTGACCTGGTTTTAATCTCTACCAACCACATGGTGTGACCATGACTTTGGTAAGTAAGCACTGGTGCCTACTATGCAGGAAAGCCATTGGTTTTTTTTCTTCATCTGTGAAAGGAGGCACCACTACTTAGACTTTCAGCTTGTTACTGTGATCTTTTTTTTTAAAACTTTATTTATGTTGTATATATAAGTACACTGTAGCTGTCTTCAAACACACCAGGGGATGTGATGGTTTGCACATGCTTGGCCCAGGGAGTGGCACTATTAGTAGGTGTGGCCTTGTTGGAGGAAGTGTGTCACTGTGGGGGTGGGCTTGAAGACTCTCCTCCTAGCTGCCTGGGAATGCTCAGTCTGTTCCTGGCTTCCTTTGTGTGAAGATGTAGAACTTAACTCCTCCTGCACCATGCCTGCCTGGATACTGCAATGCTGCCATGCTCCTGCCTTGATGATAATGGATTGAACCTCTAAACCTGTAAGCCAGCCCAAAGTAAATGTCGTCCTTTATAAAACTTATATTGGTCATGGTGTCTGTTCACAGCAATAAAACTCTAATTAAGATAGAGGGTATCAGCTCACATTATGGATAGTTGTGACATCATGTGGTGGCTGGGAATTGAACTCAGAACCTCTGGAAGAACAATCAGTGTTCTTAACCACTGAGCCATCTCTCCAGCTACTGTGATCCTAAAAGGAGGCTTTACCCAAAGGTTTCTAGGTAAACATCAGTGATTTATGAAACCCAGCGGATTTTGCACATTTATACATTTTAGCCCTGTGGATTGATTCAGAGTTTTTCCTCTAATAACCGAAATGTCCTGCAAACCAAGATTTCATGACACATAACTTTAGGTCCAAATAAGCAGATACATCCTTCAACTCTATAATCACTGGTTATTTCAGTAACAACTATGTCATGCTGAACTTTGATCTCTGCCAATCTTTCTCTTCAGAGAGGATCCTGAGAAATGTATAACTTCAAAGTCATAAGAATCCTATATTATGTTACCCACAATTACTGAACCTTTTCTGAACTTAGTCATTAACCAATTAGTGTAATAAGCCATTCTGCTAATAACTCTTATATCTTAAACCTACCTCTTATAAATTTCAAAATGTACTGACTAATTTTCATAGTACAGAATTTGTTAAGTGTAGTTCCTTTAGCTCTCAGATCTAGAGATTTTAAACTTGCAAAAGCAGAATTTATATGCCTAACACTCTGTTAGGTATGTAACATTTGTTACTTGTTTAGTCTTAACAAACCTACCAGATAAGCAGTTATTATTGTTTGATTTTATTTGAGGTAAATATTACATATTTTAACATACTGTCATAACTTTAACAATGTTACTGAGCATAATTCAATGGAATGTGACACCAAAACTTTTTTTGAGACAAGGTCTCTCAGGCTGACCTTTAACCTGTGCTTAAGATATTGTTACTTCAGGTTCCTAAGTAGCTGGGACTAGACAAACACCCCTGTGCCCAGCTGCACAAGGCTAACCACCGAAAAGTAGACCCTTGTTTACTGGGCAATAAAACTCCACCTCTCCTTCCCACCACCACTTGAAAACTTAACCTACTTCCTGTTTCCAGAGATTTGTTGTCTACTGTGGACATTTCACATCAATGGATGAATTAAACAATATATTTCCTTTAAGATCTGACTGGTCTCATAATCTTCAAAGTTATCTATGTTATGGCATATACTAGTACTTCAGTTTTGTGAATGAATAACATTACAATTTACAGGCACAAAATCTTGTCTATTCACTCCTTCTTGGAGTCTGAACCTTGGGAGCATCCCAATTCGAGAAATTAATTAAATTTAGAAAGCATTTGGCTATTGTTTATTCTTTTATACCTCTTTTCTCCTCAGACTTCCATTATATGCACACTGGTCCACATGATAGATGCATAGGTCTCCAAGGCTCTGTTTTCAGTCCTTGCTCTCTAGTCCTCTGAACAGGTAACTTCAACTGACCATCTCTGGATGGGTTCTTCTACCTGCTCAAATGGCGACAGCCCTGATCAGTCTCTTACTTTAGTCAATGCTATTTTCAGCTTCATGGTTTCCAGTGTTATTTTGTGACAGGGTGCCACCAAGTAATCCAGGCTGATCTCAATGTTACTGAAACCCTCCTGTTTCAGCCTCCCAAGTGCTAGCTTACAGCACCTACAGGAATATAAGTCACTATATGTATCTTGGCTTTGTAATTTCCACTTATTCCTTTTTATAACTTTTATCTGTTTCTTCCTGATTTCCCTTAGCTTTTTGTCTAACATTCCCTTTCATTCTTTTGAACACATTTTAAAAAGTTCAAAGTCTTTCTTACATTTCTTACAATTTCTAAAAAGAAATTTTATTTTAGAATTCATTTAAATTAGAAATTGCATTTAAATTTGCCACTTTCTTTGCATAACTCATAGTTGTTTACAGAAAACAAGAACATTCTAGATGAAAGAAGATCCTGCCCATCACTGAAGGCAGAAGGGGACAGGTGTTCTAAAGTTTTATTTGCTTAGTGGCTTTTCTTAAAATATTTGTGTAAATTCCATACAAAAAGTCCTGTGTGGCTCCCAACATCTGTGCTTGTTCATTTGCCTACCTGTCTCCTTCCTTCCTGTCACTGTTTTCAGTTCTGGAGGTTGAATCTATGACCTCATGCTGGTAAAGTAAACATTCTACCCTAAGCTACAGCCCCAGCCAAGTCTTGCAACTGACAGACTGGCTACTACTTCAGTAAGATTTCCTAAACACCAGGAGCTAAAAAGATAAAGAGAAAAGGTCCAGTCCTAGTTCTTGCAAACTGAGACAAGCCTTTACTCTGTGTGTGCAGTCAGAAGGCCAGCCAGCATCAAAGCTAGCTTAGTCTCTTCAAAGCAGTGTCCTATCCTGGATACACAAGAGCTCTTCAAATTATCTCCTTCTGTTCCTGCTCTTTACAGGTTTTGTACTCTCACCTATTGCTTACCCATTCTCCCTATGATGCTGCAGCCCAGAGTTTTTGTCTCTAAATATACTTAGCAAAACAACCAAGATGCCACTTGGCCTTGGGAATGCTGCGTCAAGCAGAACATAGGCAAGTCAGGGATCTGTCAGTCCAGACAAAAACATAGCCACAATCCTTTAGTAAATTCTGTATTTACATCCCTGGCACCAACAATTTATCCAGAACTCATGCTGCCTGATCTGGGAAGCAATAGGTGGTGATTTAAACACCATAGCACTCTACCACAGCAATGAGGCAGCTTCTTGCTTCAGTGAGACGGCTCACCAGTTAAGACGCTTGCTTGCAGAATCCCAGTGACCTAATTTTGATTCCCCAGAACCCATATAAAGGTAGAGAAACCTAGCTCTATAAAATTGTCCTCTGACCTCCACTTGTGCACCATGACATGAATGCACTACCCCAGCTAACAGATCAACGAAAGTTGCATGTGGTGATCTAAACACAGATGCTCTGAAAGATATACTACATGGGTAATTCTGTCTCTGATACATTCTATATTCAATGAAGTAATAAGCTGTGAGAATTATCACAAAACTTAGCATGCTATTATCAAACTATCATTAATCATGCTCCTTGGCACTCACCCAAATGAACTGGAAATCTATATCCATACCACCTCACACAAATGTTCACAGCTAAAACTTAAAAGTAATTAAAATGTCCTTCAAAGGTGAATGATTACCAGACAGTGAAATACTACTCACTCTAAAGAGTAATGAGCTACCTAACCACCAGAAAATACTTAAAAACTTCAAATGTACATTACAGAGAAGACAATCTGAAAAAGCTATAGTCATTTGACTATGATCAGGTGATACTCCAGAAAATGTAGAACTACATAAACAGTAAAAAGATCAGCAATTTGTCAGGAATTAGGAAGGATGGAGAGATGAAAGGCAAAGAACTGAGAATTGTTAAAGCCCTGAAGCTACCTCGTATAAAGGTATCATGGTGGAAATGTCATTGTACAGTTGTCAATGGGATCTATAACACAGTCAACATTATGCAAACAAGTCTGGCCTAGAATCTACAGAGATCTACCTACCTCTGAATGCTGGGATTAAATTTTTATGATCAACTATATGCCAGCCACAAGAAAAGGCAAAACAGGCTTAGAGGTCCCCCAAAAATCCATTTGCTTGAGCTGACTGGCAAGTTGCTAAAATCCTCTATTCTAAGGGGTTGGCTCTGACTTGACATAGAATCACTCAGTTACAACACTTGTCAAAACCATTCAATATAAACTGTTAACAATCACAGCTGCCTGGTATGACATAAGCAGTTGTACGTATCAAGAAGCTGAACAAAAAGATAAAAGGAAAAAAATTATACAATGGAGAGCCTCTGTGACTCTGAACTCTAAAGTACCCCTGGAAATCTGACAGCCACACACATGACATGTGCAGGGCTATGCATAGACCCAGGAAAGAACTGAGAAGGCCCTCATCACTCATCCCTGATAGGCCTTAGTGCTTTAAGCAGACAGGAAGAAAGGTTAAGGCAAAAGTGTTAAAGTGGGAAAGAAGCCCCACACAAGGTCATTTATTATACAATTAGTAACTGAGGACAGAGACTATGGGAGAGGGGCAGTGTAGACTGACAGTGGGGACAGACTTTCAGAGCTAAGAATTCTGAAGCTCAACACTAGTGGTTTTATAACCTGTGAATACACTTAAGCCCACCAAGTTTTATACTTCAAAAGGGTAACTGTGTGATATATAGTATATTTAACAAAATTGTTACAAAACTAAAGACAAAAGGCAGGAATGTGGTCCAGGCCTGCAATCCCAGCACTTAGGAGGCTTGCGTGGTCTATAAAGTCAGATTTGTGAAGTGAAGAAAGCCCAAAATCTAAAAAATTAAAATTTAAAACTTTAACAGCTTTGTGAAAAAGATGATCTAAAACAATTGCTATATATTTTCTCTATATTTTAGACTGGAAATGTTCTTAAGGAATTAGTAGTATGTTCTTTTACTAAAAAAATCATATGCATGTGTGTCTATGTTAATGTCTGCCAAATGTGTATGAGTACCCATAGCAGCCAGAAAGAGGTGTCGAGCTAGAGTTACAGGTGGCTGTGCGCCAGCTGAGACTGCTGGGAACCAAAGAGAATGTGAGTCCTTTGGAAGAGCAGCAAGTACTCTTAACTGCGGAGTTGACTCTCTGGCCCCCAGAAAATAGTTATAAATGAGCCTCCACCCAACTGTATTTATAAAAGTAACTAGTTTTGGCCTTGTTTCAATTTCCTAAAGTTTCTTCCAATTATATTCTATCACAGATAATTCAGACTAGGTTTAAATTTTTTGAACTGGTTTCTTGTTTACAAATATTTATTGATGGAGGGGAAGGATTCCCAAGATAATACAGGATTTTGGTGTTGTTGTTTAAAAAAAATCTAGAAAATACAAAGAAGAAATAAAAACCACTCATAGTGTCACCTAGAAATAGCCATTACCACTATTTTGGTGTGCAGTTTCTAGTCTTAATTTCCTTCTTAAATGTTACAACAGCAAAAGAAAACTATTCAAACATCAAACATATACACTACTGCCCCAAATGCCTAAATACTTACAATTTTGTCTCCAGTAAAGGTAAGATTTGTTGCATTCTCCTTAGCCTTTAAACATTAAAAAAGAAAAGAAAATTAAGAAAATTAACTTACAGTTTTTACATTGCTCACAGAAATATATAAGGATAAATAATTACCTCCTGTTTTTCTCCTAAAAGAGGAAGTCGATGCATAAGATCCCCAGAAAAGCTCTATAAAACAATTAAATTGAAGATGTATAAATAACAAAACTGTAGGACAAAATACTTAGAAATGGTTAAAGCAAAGCATACACCATTGTAGTAAAAAAATAACATCATCAGCAGACAAAAAAATTTCCAATGAATTAGAAATGAGTGGAGAAAACTCTGCTGAGCATGGCCTGGCTCGCAGTCTTTCCATGCAGGGCAACTACGAATGTCAAATCCTTGGACACTCAGGTGTGTCTGAGTGAGGGAGGGGACATCAGCAGAATGAGGAACGAGCCTTAGGTCATTAGGAGCTGAGGTATTTTCCTTCCTCAGCAATTGGATTGTGCAATCCGATGCTTCTATTAGACTGAAGGCAGGAACCCTTACCAACAGAGGTGTAGCCTATGGCTCTAAAAAGACTATAGCAGACCTGAGAGTAACAGGATGCAGCAAGCAGCTTTCTATAATCAAATCCAACCAACCCTTCAAGATGAAGAGAGAATTACTTGATGTTACAGTTTCTTCTGTTTGCCATCAATCTTGTATCATTTAAACATTTTTCTACTTACTCCATAAGGTCTAAGCTATGACAAGACCCTCAAAATTAATTATCACTCATCTGTCAATTATTAAATTATAATCCTCAATCCGCTACTTGTAGAAACTGAACAGATACCCTGCCTTCTGCTGCACTGTTTGCTACTTTGCAGCATCTGCTAAGTGTCTCCAAGCAAATGAAACAAAGACAAAGTGAAGCTGCTGCTAACAGACTTTCCTATACTCTAAACATTTTCCATCCAAAAACTGGTGCTATCTGCCATTTCTAAAATTAAAAAACAAAAAAACAAAAACCAAAAAAAAAAAAAAAAAAAAACAAAAACAACTGAATTTGAGGTATGGGCAATGGATCAGAGGGGAAAATGCTTGATGTTCAAGCATGCTGACCTCATCTTGGAGCCCCAGCAACCACATACAAAGCAAAGCATGGTGGTATGAGTTTGCAACCCCACCCAAGGAGTTCACCTGCCACCCCATTTACCAAAAGCAACAAGTATTGGGTACCATGAGTAACACTGTCTCAAAAAATAAAGTAAAATAAAGTGAAATAAGGTAGAAGTGAATGAAGACAGACTATGTCAAACTCTGGCCTCCACTTGTAAACGCATGGTCACACACACACACACACACACACACACACACACACACACACACACACACACACTTACTTCACATAAAAATAGCATTTATGTGATTATATCTATGTAAGCATTAATAAATGTATAGTCATCTATAGTATTCCACTCTGTATATATTACTCTTCACACAAACAAGGTATAGAATTCAACCCTAAAGTAGCAATGCCCTTTTGATTTCAGATGTATAATGGTATCTAAAACCTCTAGTTATCTGAAGACATATCAACTAAAAAATTGCTTTGTTAAATAACCATCACCAGATGAGTAGATAAATAGAATGTGCTATAAACATATGTTAGAATTCAGCCCTAAAAGGGGCATATGTTGCAACATAGGTAGGTGAGCCTAAAAAATAGAGCCCATACCAAAAAGAACAGTACTCAAATCCCTCTATGAAGAATCCAGAATTGTCAAACTCCTAGGGATGAAAACCAGACTAGAGGAGAGCATGGTGCAGGAGGGATACATGAAGACTGGATGGTACAGATGCCACTCGGTTCAGTAGGCTCAAAGTCTGCAAGGGACAGTGGTGATGGCGGACAACATAAATGAACTCAGAGCCACCCAATCTAGCCTTAATGGTTAAGGTAGCAATGTAACTTTTACAAGAATCTGCTGATAACACAGAGCAAAGTGCAGCTTTCCTTCAGAGTACCGAAATCTCTTCTAGAAGACAGAACTAGCAAATAAACAATGGACACGGGAGAGATTCAGACATTACTTTTCTTCACCTTTTCTCTTCCCTTCTAACCACTGTCAAGAGTTTTACCTGTGCTTTATATAGTTCACTACAGTTCTGAAATACTTTTGATGATGTTTGGTATCTCCCAGACAAGCCTTTTTTTTCCTTGAGATTTTCCAAGTATGTCTCTACTTCATCTGCCTAGAAAAACAAAGATACAAAGTTTAGCTCACCTGATGCAATCAGGTGTTTGGAGAACAACAAAGAGTCAACTTGTAGTAAAAATATAACTTTGCCATTTTAAAAACCAACAGGAGAAACCTGGAGACATTGTTCAGTTACTCAAGTGCTCATTGTCAAAGTACAAACACTTGAAGGTGAGCCTCAAAACCCATGTAAAACAAGCTGGGGGGGTGTGTGTGGGGGGGGTGTCCTTGCTACCCTAGGACATAACAGGTGGAAACTGGGTGGGTCTAGGACTCACTGGCTGGCCAGCCAGCACAGCCTGCTTGATAAGAGCTAGCCAATGAGAGACCCTGTCTTGAAAACACAAGGTGGAGGGCATCTGAACAACACTAGAGGCTGTCTTCTGGCCTGCACACATATGCACTTAGACACATATGCACACCTTTAAAATAATCACAGAATTAGTCTTTGGCTCACAAAAAAATGGGTAATTCTCTAACAATTCTGGGGACACTAGTAAGCTTTCAGATACAAAGAGTCTTTATCAGATAAAAATACATTTAAGTTACTTGACCAAATCAACAAAATCTACAACATTTATGCTCATAAGCTTAGGATGTAAAACTGTTGCTGCCAATCATAGCCCATTCTGATAGTTACAGAAGAAAATACCACTTATCAGTTCTGTGGTTTCTCTCCCATATCTAAACCACACTCATCAGAAAGGCTCTAATATATCGTATCTTCAACCATCGTCTCCATACTTAAAAACAAGTGTGAGTGCACATGTGTAAGTTTATGTATGATTATGTACACATATGCACGCCCTCAGCAGTCTTGGATCCCTGAAGCTGCAGTCACAAGCAGCTTGGCTCTGAGCAGGGTGGGTGCTGGAAACTGAAGCCAGGTCATCTGTAAGATCCGTACACACCAACTGCTGAGCCATCTCTCCAGTCCCATCTCCATAACTATTTGTATGTCTTATGAAAACAGGACCTAAATTCTTGACCAGATCACATGAAGTTCCAAATATAAAAACTTTCTAGCATCTGTTTAATTTATGACTAAGAGAAAATTTTAAACCAAATTCTAGAGTCATCATTTCTCTAAATTCTTCAGTACTTTCACTCCTTCCTATATTATTCCAAACATATCTATGTATATGTATTATAACACACAGACACACACAGAGATACAAATATAAACTTGTAATCCTGTGTAAAGCAGGTAGTGCCTGAGAAAGCTACAGGCTTTGGATCCTCTGGAGCTGGAGTTATAGGCACTTTTGAGCTGTACGACTGGGTGCTCAAAACAAAACTTGTGTCCTCTGCAAGAGCGATATATGCTCTGAACACAGAGCTCATCCCAACATTGTATAATGAAAGCAAAAGTGTCACCAACACCCCTGTAAAACTTCAAGACAGAAGCTGGGGATGTAGCATAGTTGGCCATGTTTGCCTAGCTTGAATGAAGCCCTGGTTTACATCCCCACTGCATAAAATCAGGCACAGCTCAGCACTTAAGAGTGCTGGCTACTCTTCTGGGGGACGCAGGTTCAATTCCTAATACTCACACCAATGCCACAGCTATCTGTAACTCCACTCCCAGAGATTCTGACACTCTCTTCTGGCCTGTATACACATGTGGTATACATACACTTAAAAAAAAAAAATACAGAAGCACAAAATAAAAATAAAATCTCCCAATAAACACCTGGGAACATTATATTATAAAATGTAAGAAGTTCATTAATACAATTTCAGCCCCTGCATTTCAATTAACCTTTAAGAAACTCCACATATCAGTGGTTATGAGCACTGACTGCTCTTTCAGAGGTCCTAAGTTCAATTCCCAGCAACCACATAGTGGCTCCCAATTGTAATGGGATCTGATGCCCTCTTCTGGTGTGTCTGAATGAAGACAGCTACCGTGTACTCCCACACATGAATAAATAAATCTTTAAAAAAGAAAAGAAACTCCACATAGTAAGTTGCAGTATTAAAAAAAAAATCCCAATTACATGAAAATGTCACATAAACATCATCTAACCATATGTCTTTATGAAGTCAGATTTTCTCAACATATACTTCAATCTAAGCAATTTATCACAGGACTGAGGAAAGAATGCAGTACAAGGGCCTGTCCTCTCTCATGCCAGATCTTAATTAAAGACATCTCA
Organism: Rattus norvegicus; assembly: GCF_021556685.1. Lineage (NCBI taxonomy): Eukaryota > Metazoa > Chordata > Mammalia > Rodentia > Muridae > Rattus > Rattus norvegicus. The sequence goes on from NC_141536.1 coordinate 106,858,223, forward strand.
AAGACCACACTGCTACTCTTCTCTGACTTTTTTTCCTTTGAGACAAGTTTTTATATAGCTCAGGCTGTCCTTCAACTCACTATGAAGCCAAGGCTAGTTTTGAATTCCTGACCCTCCTATCTCTAATTCTTAAACCACCCTTGGCTTATCCATTAACTTTTAAAAATTATATTCATTAAAAATGTTACTTATACTGGGTAGTAATAGCACATGCCTTTAATTCCAGCACTCAGGAGGGAGAGGAAGGTGGATCTGTGAATTCAAGGTCAGCCTGGTCTATAGAGTGAGTTCCAGGATGGCCAAGGCTACACAGAGCAACCCTTTCTAAAAAAAAAAAAAAAAAAAAAAAAAAAAACACACACAAAAAATGTTAAATGAATGTATAATGAGCTTATTGTTGCTACTTTAAAATAACGAATATCTCAATATTTTGTTTTAATTTCTATTTAAAAATTATTTTATATTATGTATACGGGTATTTTTGCTGTATGTATGTCTGTGCACCAAATATATGCCTGGTGCTATGGAGACCAGAAGAGGGCATCAGATCTCCTGGAACTGAAATTATAGAAAGTTGTAAGCTGGCATGTGAGTCCTGGGAACAGAACTCAGGTCCTCTGGAAGAACAGCCAGTACTCTTAACTATTGAGCCATCTCTCCAACCTTTGTTTTGATTTCTAAAAGAGAAAAACAAACAAACAAAAGCCTCGAGGAAGACCAGAAAAATTATTCGACAAGTTAAGAAACCTGCTGCCAAGTCTGGTGACCTGAGTTCAATCCCTAGAACCTACACAAATGGTCTTCTGACATTCATACTCATGCCATGGCTATGTGTGTACAAACACCACAACAAACTCAAATGTTTAAAAAAAATTTTTTAAAAAGGGCTTTTTAAGCCCATAATTTTTTAAAAGACTATGAATTCTGAAAGCCTGAAAACTGCTGACACAGGTCTGCAGACTGAGACTCATGGGCTATGGTTTCAGCTCTGATGGGCCACAACCACATACTACTCTTTCTTCTGTAAAGTTAGGAGGCTGGGACCAGATGACCATTAAGTCAAAGGAAAAGTCTATTAATTTCATATTCTTTACCTTGAAATTGTAGACTTCATTGTAGCAATCAGCACTTTTCAGAAACCAGGTTATATTCAAAGACTGGTCACAAGGCTCACCATCAACTATGAAAGAAGAAATCATTGTAAACACGAGGGGGTTCCAAATGAAGCAGTCTTTCAGCATCTCTCTATCAATTTCTATTCTTTTTATTTTCCTCCCTAGCTTAGATACTCAATATTCCTTCTTTAAACATAAGGAACTCAGGTCATACAAAGAACTGTTTTGTTCTTTTTTCTTGTGTTTGTTTTGAGGCAGGACTTGAGGGTAAGCCAGTCTCAAATTCATTGCCATCCTTCTGTCTCAGGCTCCCAAGTGTTGAGATTACAGGAGTGAGCTACATTCCCAGATTCCTAGGTAGCCTTTAGATAACATTGCTGCTCCCTCAGAAATTGTAGTTAAGCAGGTTTTCTTTCTTTATTCTCTTTGGAACTATAGGTCTATTCCTATGTCCCAAACCTCAAATTTCTAGACTTCTATAGTATTCAAGTATTTACCAGGCAGAACACACACATACAAATGTTCGATGTTAGATTAAGAGAGGAATGGGGAAAAACAAATGGTCAAAGGTCTTTTAAAAGTCCACAATTTTACTGGAGAAATACAGAAAAACATTATCAGAGATAGCATAATATTTGATTATTAAATGGTTTTCAAACAGACCCACTGAGAGAAAATTCATGGCTTGGTCTTTGAAAATTGGCAAGAATGCACAAAGGGGCCTAGAGAAATGGCTCAGAAGTTAGGAGCACTGGCCGCTCTTCCAGAGAACCAAGGTTCAGTTTCTAGCATCCACATGGTAGCTCATGGTTGTCTGTCACTCCAATTCTGGAGAATCTGATCTGACAACCACTGTCTACCCTTATTGATACCATCAATCTAGCTCCAGGTTCAGTGAGAGACTCTGTTTCAGGGAATAAAGTGGAGACAGACAGATATACACTTGACAGATATCCTTCTCTGACCTGCACAGGCTCACACAAACACCTGAACACGAACACACACACACACACACACACACACACACACACACACACACACACACACACTACACATACACACAACAAAACCCCACAGTTTGGAACCTGATATTTGAAAGAACCAAAGCACCACTCCTAAGATGTGATAAGGTAAGTCCAACTGTCCTGGGAGAGGAGAGCAAGATGCCAGACTCCTGTGTGCAAACACGCCAAACATAAGCACGACGGCAGGGCTAGGCATTGCTTGCCTGGAACTCTAGCACTTAGCAGGTGGAAACAGGAGGGTCAGGAGTTCAGGGCCAACTTCAGCTTCATGAGACTGTCTCCAAAAACAACAACAACAACAACAAAAACCACACATAACTGCATTTAAAATTTAACTTTTGGCTTATAACAAAAGAAACATCTAATCAAAACTTCCTCTTTGATTCTAGCTTTGGATGAAACAAAATACTAAAGATTCCTTAATCTTTGCAAGCATAACAAAAAATCAGTATGAATACATTTAGGAATCTTTTTTTATTTATTTACTTTATGTATATGAGTGTTTTGTCACATGTATGTCTATATCATGTGTATCCTGGAATTAGAGTTATGAACAGTTGTGAATCACCATGTGGGATAATGGGAATTGAACTTGGGTTTTCTGCAAGAACAAGTGCTCTTAACCACAAGTCCAACTTTCCAGCCCCCGGAATCTACTTTAATTCACAACAAAAGATGCAACCAGGAAGCTGTAACCCACATATTGATTCCCAGCACTTGGGAGACAAGCAGATCTCTGTGAGTTCCAGGCCTGTCTGGTCTACATAGTGAGTTCTAGGATAGCCAGGACTACATAGAGAAACTCTCTCAAAAAACAAAAAATAATTGAAATTTTAAGATAATAAAAATAAGCAAAAAACGGTTTCTAGTTTTGTTTTACATGGTTTTCTCAAATAGCCTTTAAAACTTTTTTTAATTATCATTTTATGTATATGGTTATTTTGCCTGTTTTATCTATGTACCATTAATGAGCCTGATGCCCAGAAAGGCCAGAAGAGGGTGTCAGATCCCTGCAACTAGAGTTACAAATGATTGTGAACTGAAATGTGGGTGCTGGAATCAAACCTGGGTCCTCTGAAAGGATAGCTAGTGCCATCTCTCCAGCCCCTACACTAATTTTAAAATGTCTAACAGTTTTTGCAGAGCTGTATTAGAGTATGCAAAAATCTGACCAGCTGAGAATTTATGGAAAAGATAAAAAAACTATAATTTGGCTACTAACAGGGGAGAACATAAAAAGATAGGGATTGTTATTTTAAAATCAGAAAACAGGGCCAGCAAGGTGGGCCAGGGAATGAGTCTAAAGTGCCTAGTTCTGTTCCCAGGAACCACATGGTAGAAGACGACAATGACTCTGTAAAGTGATTTCTACGCATGCACCATGCAATGCCTTCATTCACAAGCATACAGGAAATAAGTGGACAGACGGATGGATAGTAGGATGGAATTTTTTAGATCCTTAGGAAAAGATAAGCTGGGAATTTTGTTACAAACACAGAAGTAAGTATTAAAGGACAGGTAAGACATGTTTAGAACTTTGAATTACAAGCATTGAGAGACAAAGAACATGGTCCCACCTGCGCTACGGAAGCCAGACGCCATAATCATAAAGTATAAACTCAGAGACTGGATAAATATGAGAAACTACGGGGATAACAAAGAAGAACTAAAAACAAGATTTAAGGAGCCTTGAATCTTTCAAAAAACAACAAAATGAAGACATTTAAAAATATGTAGATTGTTAAACTTGGTGAAATACCGTATGGTCAAAAACAAACTAGAAAAAGGCAGTACACAGAGGAGTACAACACATCATCAAGGTGTGCTACAACTACAGCCTTCCATTCCTCACAGCTATGAGTAACAGCCAGTAAACCAACCTTACCAGACCAGAGTAAATTGGTTCAAATCAAATTTAAGTCATTAGGAGACATTTTCACGGATGTAGTATTATTCAAGCTTTTTTTCTGTGGCTGGATAAAACATCCTCAAAGAGCAAGTTGGGAGAGAAAGGGTTTATTTGAATATGAAATCCCAGGTTCACTCCATCACTGGAAGGAGTAGTCTAGGCAGCAGAAACTAGAGGCCGCTAATCACATCATATCTACTCTCAAAAACAAGGAGGGAGGAATTAATGCAGGCATTCATGCTGTTCAACTCAGATTTCTCCTACACAATTCAGGACCCAAACCCAGGGAATGGAACTTCCCACATTGATTAACATAATCAAAACAATCTCTCCACACACATGCCCACTGACCAACCGGATCTAGACAACCCCTCACTCAGATTCTTTTCCCAAGTTATTCTGAGCTGTGCTGTTGGCAATTAAAGCTGTCATGAGTATATTCTTCACAGGAATTTACCTACTCCTTTCACTCCCACTAGTGTGTATGCTCAACGAGAGAAGAGAGGTTTTCTATCACTTCTCTGTTACTTAAGAGTACTCAGCACACAGAAGTTATTTTACAACCACTTATTAAACAAAAGAATAAAATTACCCAACTATGACTTTATTGCATTTTCAGGGAGAAAGGCAAGCTCAAAAAAACACATGGAGCAAGATTTGGATAGTTTATGTCTAATATCCTAGCACTTGAGAAATTGAGTCTAAGGCTGGCCTTGGGCTACCTAGTAAGAACCTTTTTCAAAAAAACAGAGAAGCCTGGTAGGCAGTGGTGGTGCACACCTTTAATCTCAGCACTTGGGAGGCAGAGGTAGACAGATTTCAGTGAGTTCTAGGACAGTCTGGTCTACAGACAGAATTCCAGGACAGCCAAAGTTATAGAGAGAAATCCTGTCTCAAAGCAAACAAAAAAACAAATAGGGTCACATGACATCGATGATCTAGAATACTATCCCCACCTCAAAACAGAGCTACCCAAGATCATGAACTTTCTTAAAAAAAAAAAAAACAAAAAACCTTTCAGAACTAAGAGGAAGTTTTAGGTTTTAATACACATGGGACAGTTTAGCTCCAGATCCTGTGTTTCTCTCACTAGAAAAACTGGTTTTCCTCTATACAATGCCTATTTCCTGGTAATATCTCTGAACTCAATGTTCCTTCAAGTGTTAAACACTCCCTTGGTAAACAGTCTGAATATCTTAGTCAATGGTCTCACAAACTTGGGCCATGTTTTCAGTAAACAGCTGATAGGCAACAAGAACAAAATTTTGTTCTGACCCAGAACAGACTAAAAACGATGCAAGCACTCGACAAACAAAATTATTAAGCTGAAATGTGATTAAATATATAATTTATATAATATATACACACTGTATAATATAACTCAATAGGAATTCAACAAAGTATACATTGAGTATGCAATACAAATATGTAAGATAAGCTACATATAATAGTGTATCTACACATAATATGGCAAACTGAGAAACAAGACAATAAAAATTCATATAAGTGCTCAGAATATTACTCACAGATCGGACTTTATATACTAAATATTTTTATCTAAACAATGCCAGGTTATTACATTTCTGGACTTAAAAATATATTAAGGGGGGATTGGGGATTTAGTTCAGTGGTAGGGCGCCTGCCTAGCAAAAGCAAGGCCCTGGGCTCGGTCCTCAGCTCCGGAAAAAAAAAAGAAAAAGAAAAATATATTAAGGGGCTAGGGAAATGGCTTTGTTGGTAAGATGCTTGCTTGCCACACCAAGCATCAGGACCTGAGTTCAGATCCCTAGTATTCATGTAAAACTGTGATCCATGCTGTTAATTCCAGTGCTGGGGAGAAACATGCAGGAAGATCCCTGGGACGTGCTAGTCAGCCAGTCTAGCCAATCCTCAAGCTCCAAGGTCAGGGAGAGCCCTTGTCTCAGAAAAATAGGACTGATAGCAACTGAGCAAGACACAGCAATTGACCTTTGACCTTCACACGTGTTCCTATATGCATATAAGTACACACACATACAGAAGCAAACCAGACAGAGAATAATTTTCTAAGTTTAAAGGGCCCGAATAACTTACTAAAGTTTAAAAACTCACATTTCAGTACGATGGTAGTATTTCTGAAGAGAATCTTTCCAAAATTAAAATAACTTTTCCCCTGCAAATATAAAAGAAAGATAATTAACATCAGGACATTTCTATTTTCAAAACAGAATATGAATACCTACATTTATAAAATATTCAAATTAATTTTCTTAATCAGAAAGACAGTAACATTTCTTTTAGTGAAAGTCAATTACATCCTAACTATTGGCTCTTGCCCCTCCCAGCAGGCCATAAAGCCTATGTGGGAAGCTGCTACAAACTTCAAGCTAACTTAAAAGTGCTTGTGAGATGGACAGTCCCTTTTCTTTTTTAACTCACGAATCATTCCTCAGAATAACCGATCATTACTTTGAGTAACCTTTCAGCAGTTTTACTTTTAAACTTAAAAGGACTTAACTATTAATCATTTCAGCAACAAATAGAAAACTACAATTCAAAACCCAAAAGTCTTTACTAACGTGAATCCAAGCTGTAATATTTGCAATATAAATGTACAGTGAACAGGACAAAAAAAATGAAGCAAAAAGGTCAGCAAAATGGCTAATTGTTTTTAAAGCAGTTCTCACTTAAATCTGGTTTTTGTGGTTTTGTCAGTCAAACGAGACTCTAAAACTGGGAGGGGAATGGGTCAACGGAGCAGTTAACTATCCAAAAGAAAGACTATCCTTACCACGTAATATTTCTGAATTGTTTCGTTTTGGCCATTCCCATGTTAAAATGCATTTTTTTTAAATCCCCAAGTCTTCTAATCATAAAAACATTTCGAAGTTTAAACCAAACCACTTCATCCATAGAACTATTTTTACAAACACACACACCAGCTAAAAATAGTCTTCTAGTCACATATTCCTTTCATTCGACACCTAGGTTGCTGGATTTTGTAACATTCTAGTTGAAAGAGAAACTACTGCGTCTACCAGTGTATTAAGTTTCTCTCCTGTTCGGCGCAGAAAGTTCTGTTACTCTCCCGGTAAGAACACGCTTGGACCTGACACTCCTCCTAGTCTACAGCAAATGGCGCAACTCTCAGCTCTGGGCAGGTAGGAAGGACCCTTTCTGCAGCTACTCCGACGCTCTGGTTATCCCACCCACTTTCGGAACCCGACTTTCGAAAAATCTTCCTGGACCCCTTGGGCCACCGTAGCCCCACCTCTTACCCTCTCCAGACTCAGTAGCGACTCCAACACTCACCGACGGCATCGGTACGTGCCACTTGGATCTATCCGCAGCAAACACGGGTGCTGGACCTGCACCAAGAAACGACAATGGGAACGGCTGCGCCCCTAAAAGAAGAAAAATAACAGGAGACACCTGAAGCCACGCAGCCACCGCCATCTTCACGGCCATAGAGCGCCTACCAAAAGCATTGAGCCTTCTTCCGGCTAGCTAGTCCCGCCTTCTTCCGGCTCGTCCCACTCTCTTCCGGCTTTGCTCTGTGGGCGGGATTATCCGGGTCCTTGAAACTGCGGAGTTTTTTCCCTCCGACCCTCCGAGCGCTCCGGTAACTTTGAGCCTATTGCGCAGGCGTCTTCCTTTCTCGCTGCTATCGTGACCTGGAGGTGAACTACCAGAGTTTTGAGATCTGGTGCTTCCCTCTGTTCTTCCAGCCGTTAAAGGAACTCAGTGCGTCGGTCAAGTCTTTGCTCTTCCAACTTCTTCCTGCCCCTCATCCTTTCCAAATCAAGGTCAGGCGCCGGTGAGACGTCTGTAGAAGCGCGCATACTGGATGCATGATTGACATCCAGTTTTGAGTTCTCTGGCTGTCGAGCTGCGAAAACAGAACCTAGAATTTGACAGGGCTGGAGTAGAAACGATTCATGAGCTCCAAAGTCCCGTTTGACCCTGAAAGACTGTGGGTCAGCTGCAGCATAGTTTGACAGGCAACATCAGCGTCCAGCGTCCAGAGGCACTCTCCACTTAAAAAGTGAGGAGAGATCAGTCAGGTCAGCTTTCGGTATTGTAGAGTGAGACAGGCCCTTATTGGTGCTTCCTGTTTCTCACACTCTAGATTTTAACCTCTAGGGCAGCGAGCACATCTTCTCCGCCAATAAAAGCAAGGTTCATCAGCCACTCTAAACCAAGAAATATTTACCAAGTATTATTATCCCTGCAAACACGCTGGTTTATGCTTGAGAAAGTCCCAGGTTGGGGAAAAAAAAAATCAAGATTGGCCTCTGCCTGAAGAGGACTGTGATGAAGTACGGGTTATAATTTAGCAAGCCTGCTTGTTACCCGGGTTTTTAAAGATCGCCTGAAGCTGTGACCTGAGAGTTAGGAGCCAGGCAGAGTTAACAGGGAAGCCATGGAAACACCTGAGAAAAAGGAAATCAGGTAAAGGGCAAATGCCATCCTCCACCCCCACCCCAAGAACTGACTCCAAAAACAATCTAGCTTTGATGGCTTCACTTAACGTTTAAAAGCTCTTCCTTGAATGCTAGTTGCTTCATTGTTCTTTATTGGTTCTGGAGGGGTTTGGGTAATGCTAATAGCTAACCTCTCAAAAAGTACTTTCAGGAGGATTAGATAACAGTGGGAAGGTTGCCTTCCAAACTCTAGGACGTGGATTTTAAGCGGACTGCCCCCCACCCCCCACTTAGGAGGCTCCATCTCTTCCTGAACCTTTCCAAGGCTCATTCTTTGAAACTGGAGACAGTTCCCCCTGTTTGCACACTGGATTAAAATAAACCGTACTAAAAACCAAGTTTAACAAGGGTTTCTTTTTCTTTTTTCTTTTCTTTTAATTATAAAAGTTTCTTGGCATGACTAGGTGTTTTCTATCTCTCCAGACCTATTTTTATAGTTTAGCTTCTTTGAAAGTCATGGACATGCTAACTGCAGGTGCAGGAAGCCACACCTCTTCACCAAAGCTAGTGCTTCCCACCCCTCTTATAGCTTGTAGCTCTTTTAACCAGAGAAAGGCTGATTGAGATACATATAAACAGTAGTAACTTATATCTTCTTACATTTTATTCCAGATACAGTTCTTCGGGAAACTTGATTTTAAGGGATATTAGCCTCTAGATTGTTGGAATCCTCTTAGCAGTTTTTCCTTCTTGTGTATTCCTATTCTGACTCTAGCACCTGCACATGTCCTTTTTTTTTTTTTTTTTTTTTTTTTTTTTTTTTGAGGATTTGGAGCCTTATCTTGTGGTTGTATGTTAGACTTTAACAGGACATTTAAGTACACTATGTCCTCAGGTCTAAACTCTCAGGGAGTATATGTTCTGAAAATATTTGACTCTCTAAATAGATTTCAAGTTTTGGTGGTGTGGCTCTTATCTTAAAAGTCCCTTCCTTGTAATTGGCAATGCTTTTCTATAACTTTCAGACCAAGCCCATGAAAATACTTTGTTGTTCATTTTGGTAGATTTACAGAAGGATTTTGTTCTGCAGCTCACAGTCTGCCACCCCATAAAGTCTTATGTTACATTACAAAGGTTTATTTTGCACATTTATACTATCACTAGGGAAGGTACAAAAATTGATCTAGCAGTTCTTATGTAAAATATATTTCTTTAAAACGTCTTTTTATTTAGTGTTGAAGATGAAGCAGTGGATAAAACCATTTTCAAAGACTGTGGCAAGATTGCATTCTACAGGTAAGTGAATTTATCACCCAGAAAAAAATTCCTGACGGAATTCCCAAATTATTTCCACTAGGCTTTTGAGCACTGAGGGGCTAAGAACATACTCTTTAGGAAATCTAATATTTGCTATTATTTAAATCATATTTTATTTTTAAAAACCAAAATACTTTTAAATAATTTTTAAATGTGTGTTCTTTCAAAGATAATCGACTTACTTGGTTTGGAACTCACATAGAAAGAAATAGATTAAAAGTATTAGTACAACCTCTGCCTTTCCATCCCAGTTCTCCTCTTCTTCATATATTTATTAATTTCTTATGTATTCCTCCAGTATTTTTGTAACTACATATATTCTTATATCACCTCATTCCTTATACCTACAAATAAGTTTGTATATACATTGCTCTGTGCCTCCTCGACCCCTGCTTTGTATTTTAGTCTGGAAAGCTTCCACTTCAGGACTTGGAGATTTCCCTCTGTGCTCACAGTATGCTGAGTAGGTGCATGATAATTTATTGGGTTCCAGCTCCACTTGCTAGAGCCTTGGGCTGTTGTTTCTTCTTAGTCTTTTGCTATGAGAGTACCACCATGTGAAGAGTTGTGCCATTTCCTATACACACAAGTGATTTATAAGATGGTTTTCTAGGAGCTGGAGATGTGGTTCAGCCATAGAGCACTTCCTTGTGTGCAGGGCTCTGACCTGACCCTTAGTCCTGAAGAAAAATTTCCCTCTGTAGGGGTCTTTCTTACTTACTTTAACATTCTAAGAGGTTATTTGAGCCTAGAAAACAATGCCTTTAAAGTTGCTCTAAAAATAGTCTACTTTGGAGAAATCCATGGTGTAGTTGGTTCAAGAGCCTGATTTATACCTACTTTTAGATGATTCTGGAACTGAAATCTTCAAAAAAAAATCATCAAAATTAATTTTTTGTTTGTTGATTGATTGATTTGAGGATTTTTTGTTTTCTTTTTGTTTTGTTTATTATTTGAGACAATGTCTCATTATGTAGGTAACAACTACCTGCTGTCATGTGCCTCCTGAGTGCTGAAATTAAAGGTGCTATACCACCACACCCAGCAAAATTTGTTTCACATATTTTTTTTTTTTGGTTCTTTTTTTCGGAGCTGGGGACTGAACCCAGGGCCTTGTGCTTCCTAGGTAAGCGCTCTACCACTGAGCTAAATCCCCAGCCCCTGTTTCACATATTTTTAAGTTTCTGTTTCAGTCACTATCTGTTCTAAATGAAGAAAGGATGCCATTTTAAACTCAAAACAGTTACCTTGGGGAAGGGGGTGTTATACAATGAATACCTAGTCATCTTGTTAAGTCAATAGCCTATAACCAATTTCCACCAGACTCTATTGAATTACTACTAAAGGTTCACTTCCTGAAAAGGAGGAGGGAATTTAAGTTCATAAAAGTTATTTTTCAAATTTGGGCTGGGGAAATGGCTTAGTTGGTAATGTACTTGCAAGAAGGCATGAGTTTTATTCCTAGAACCTACTGTAAAACTATTGTATCAGTCATGGGTACTTGCAGTCTCCAGTACTGGGAAAGCAAAGACAAGGAGATTTCTAGGTCTTGCTGGCCAGCCAGGCTAACTTACTTGGCCAGCCTGAGATTAGGAAGAGATACTAACTTAAAGAATAAAAAGATGAACAGTCCCTAAGGAATTGTACCTGAGGTTTTTTTTTTTCTGGTCCCCAATGACGTGTGCATGTACCTACAAAATCACATGTACCTGTACACACACACACACACACACACACACACACACACACACACACACGAAAGTTGCCCACTTTCTCCATAAAGAAGACAGGATGCCATTCTTAAACAATCATGTTGAAATTAGTATTAATTTAGCAATAATTATTATTAGAACTCTAGTAATATCACATTCTTGGTACTTTATAAGAGTACCAATAGTCCTTGCTAGTCACTTACTGTGATAGTGAATTTACTAATATTCACATGATGTTAGTCTATTAGATGCAGGGAGTCACAAGCAGTTCTCATATATTTGTTTACTTGTCTCAGTTTGCTTTCTGTTGCTGGGATAAATACAATAGCCAAAAGCAAGCTGGGGAGGAAAGGGTTTATTCCATCTTATAAACTCCCAATCACAGTCCATTATTGAGAGAAGTCAGGGCAAGAACTCAACGCAGGAACCTGGAGGCAGGACTTGAAGCAGAGGCCATGGAGGAGTGCTTTTCCTGGCTTGCTCAGCTACCTTTCTTACACTACCTAAAGCATCACCCACAGTCACTGGTCCCTTCCTCAGCAATAAGTTAAGCAAGAAAACCCCCCACAGACTTTCCTACAGGACACTCTGATGAAGGCTTCTTTATTCTAGCTTAAGGTTCTCTCTTTTCAAATGTCTCTACTTTGTGTCACGTTGATAAAACTCCCCAGCACAGTGCTCTTTATCTGTAGGCGGCAGAAACAGCAACTCTCCAAGAATACCACCTACCGGGCTTCACTAGACTCCGTCGGCACAGAACAGGACAGCACCAGGTTCCAAATCAGCAGTGAAGCAACTAAGGTGAGACGCAAGAATAATCTGCTTTTGTGTTTACTGAGATTGAATTAGATACATTTCTAGGACAGCTAATTTAAACCATCTATGCCTCAGTAGAGCTTTGCTGGAGAAGAAATATGATCTTTTTCATATATACTGATCCTACATTCACTCATTCACTAATTTTTGAGGTCATGTTGCACGTGAGCAAAGTGACTTATAACTTGGCTATTTAACCTTGACTCCCAATCCTCCTTCCTCTGTTTCCCAGGTGCTGTGTTTGCATGCATCTTCCACCATGCCCAGTTGACCCTACGTTCACAGCGACGCAAATATCAACAGTTTGCCTGTGTGCCGCATGTTTTTCTAGATGTTTTACGTGTATTATTTCCTTTTGTTTTTATAATGCACCTAAGACATACAGTGTACTGTCCCCAATTATTAAGTAAGGAAAACGAAATTTAGAAAGACATTTGCCCAGTGTCACATAGGTGTATTTTTTTCTGTCTTTGACAGATCCTATCAAAGATCCATACATGCTCCAGAACTTTTATATAGAATACAGTTTCTCATGAAGCCTGAACAAGGGGCATATTTATCAAATGCCCAAAGTTAGGCTAGGAAACAGGTAAGAGTATTATGTAGTGGGAAACCCAAGACATGAGTCTTCTGTGTCTGAACTGTTTCACTAGTATGTCACCATGGTTACTACAAACTAAAAGAATTACCATAGGATATCTTAAGACTTCCTACTCACCGTTCAGTTCATACACTACTTCAGATGTGTCACAAAGATGGGTCAGTTTTACAAGTGTTTTGAGCTGGACCAGAAAGCTCAAGTCGGGCTGGAGAGATGGCTCAGTGGTTAAGAGCACTAACTGCTCTTCCAGAGTTCCTGAGTTCAAATCCCAGCTACCACATGGTGGCTCACAACCATCTGTAATGAGATCTGATGCCCTCTTCTGGTGTGTCTGAAGACAGTGACAGTGTACTTATATCTAATAAAGAAAGAAAGAAAGAGAGAAAGAAAGAAAGCAAACTAAAGTCACCTCATTAGATGACTTTACTCTAGCCCTTACTTTTAGTATTCCACCACCTTGTAAAACCACCCTGAGCTTCCAGAACATCTCAATCCAATATGAATTAACTAGTAATTCTTGAGTTGGAAACCTAGATCATTAAGACTGGTCTGGGTCCACTCACAACTTACAGACTGACCCCACCAGCTCACCATTTCTAGTTCTCAGACGTCGACTTTCAACTGAAGGTTGTGTGACATCTCCTTGTGACTGCTGCAGTTCCTGTCTTGTAGTGCTTTCATGTGGAAACTCATCAGAAAACAAAATAAAAATTATCGCACAACATTGGCAGAAGGTTCTGAAAGACCTTAATTGAGAAATTATTAGTGTTGAGCAAACTTGACTCCCAATAATTGGAGTGGCTTTCCAGGAATCTTTGAGCTAACTACCAGGTGGCAGGAACTTTCTTGTCTTGGTTGTTGTTGTTGTTGTTGTTGTTGTTGTTGTTGTTGTTGTTTCTGATAATTTTCTCCTTTTTCTTCTTCTCTTCATTGTGTCTGCCACAAGGTGTAGTGGCCGTAATCTGGAAATAAAATCTTTATTCTTCCTTGGGGGAGGCTTAGTGTATAGAACTTCTTAAATAAACTACTATTATAAAGACATTGAGTAAGGAAAATGAGGCAGAATTATTTCAAATACCAGAAATAAACCAGAATTAAATTCTCAGCACAGCTTGACACCAATGCTGCTAGTGCCAGACTCCTGCACACACCTTCCTATGTCAGAGTAGATCGTTTTTCTCTCTTTGGATTCTGAATGTTGAGAGGCAGACGTAGAATAGTATATAGGTTAATATAAGTTAAAAACTAGTCAGGGAACAGACCTAGCTTATGACTGAGGCATTTATTCATAAAAATAAGCCTCTGAGTCGTTAATTAGGAACTGGAGCACAAATAAAAAGCCCACGGTTACAAGAGCCCAACAGAACTGGATGTCCTCCAAAAAGAAGACTTTACAGTTTGGAGGGCTCCAGAGGATGGATTTCAAGGGAAAGAGGAAGTCCATTGAGAAAGAACAAAGTGTCTGAAATGCCAACCACAAAGCCTCCAAGACTGGGAACTTAAAATACTTAAAACCTGCTCAGATACTTGAAAATATCAAAGCTGTGTAGGAATCTGTTTGCTCTCAGGCAAATATATATTTTAAAAAGTCACCTTGAAATTCTGCCTGACTCCAGTTTAATGTCCCAGTAATATGCAGAGTTGAAATAAATAACAGGGACTTGAGATCCCATTGCCCTCTGTTGCTTTAAGGGACAGTGAAGACGCAGGCAGTAATCTGAGAAGTTGTCTGTACTCTACGGCCATCTCATTGCATAGGAACAGGGCCAAAGGTTATTGCTAGGCTAAGACAGAGGTATTAAGGAGTTTGCAGTCAGGTGCCAGTGTGGTCCGGAGTCTTGAAACAAGCTATATATACATTCCTAATAAGAACAATAGTTTTTCCTCTTTTTTTTTTTTTTCAGGTTCAGAGAAACAGTTCAAAATCTAAGAGGAGCATATTCAGCTCACAGCTGCAGTTCTCAAATTGCACTGAAGAGGCAGATTCTAACAAACCCAGAACTCCTGGTGCCTGCCTGCCCCCGCACTTGTACAGCATTAAATGATTAACTTCAGAGTTTGAACTACTCATCATGCTTGAAATACAATTCCTTCCCCCAGATCCACTCCTAATAAGCAATTAGGAAACAGAATCGAGCTTCATCAGTATTCTTTTAGTTTGCTTTGGCTGCATAACAAAATACCATAGACCAAGAGACTTAAGCAACAGATTTGTCCCTAAATATCCAAGGCACCAGCACATCTCCTGTCTTCCTGGCTTACCTTGTATCCCCACGTGATTGAAAGACACAGGCAAAGCAAATTCTGGTCTTTTCTTATAAAGGAAGTAGTGTCATCTTGAGGACTCCCCTCACCAGCTCTTAGAAGCCTAATATCACATAGAGTTAAAAAAGTTGTACATGTTTGTAAATATACCAGTAAGTGTTCAACAAAGAAGCTAGTAGAGGAAAAATCTAAAAGGAAAATGTTCCCTTTTAAATACTGCTCAGGTTTAGTTTTCCCTACCAACTTTCCACCTTGAATGAAAACGTGCCATGTGTGGAGAAGCGGAGATCTGGTCTTAGGCACTCATCAATGCAGGGAAATGTATGTTGCCTTCTGTGACTCTAACAAGGCAGGTAGTACTAACCCTTTGTCTCTAATGCACTTTATATTGCTAATTCTGGTGTTTTCTGATTTGGATAAACATTTGTAAGCATTTTTACTTTCTTTGCAGCCTGTTAGCATGGTTTTACCAGAGACACTTCTAGCAGCTTCTTTGAGGATCCAAGTCTATCTCTAGGATTCTACATGAAGTTACTCCTTGCTTCTTCATCTAAGTGAAATTAAAGTGAGGCTTTCCCAACTAGCCACCTCCTCAGCAGACAGGGCACAGACACATGTTAGCAAGCACTATTCATTCTGAGTGGGCTAATTGCCCTTGGGAAATGGGCTAAAAACTAGCACAAGGTCATCATTCTTCTCTTAGAGAATCCATGCTTGCAGTTATCACACACAGCTGGCGTGGATTCTGTCATTCTGTCTGAACAGGCAAAGGGGCAGCTGCCTGAGCCTTGATAGCCCTGCATGCCAGAGGTTTGTAGGTTGGGTTTCCAAATTCAGTGTTTGTGGCTCTCAGCTTTGAGAACTAAAGCTATGGTTCCAAGCCCACAAAGTTGGTACACAAAGCAGAGTACTTTCACTGGTGCTTGAGTATTAACACTAATTAGAGTTCTACCTCCCGAGCTCTTGTCTTTAGGTCCCCACAGCCTCTCATCTACGTAGCCCCGCCTCTTACTGACTCTTCTGTTACACTCTTGGACCCTTGTCCTGCCTTTACAGTTACAGCTCAGAACTTCAGGCACTGAAGCCTTTAGTTCGCAGTGGCTCTCAGCCCCCTCTGGGCTTTACACCTCCAGCCTTGGATATCACAAGTCTTACTGCTTTTTTAGAGCCTCAGAAGCTCCTGGTGTTGCAGCTCTGAGCTTTGAGTATCAGGATTCTAAAGGCTCCTGATGACCCTGGCCACATTTGTCGTCACTGCTGATACTGGAGCTTGAAGCCCTAGGTTTTCTTTTAGTTTGGTTTTTGTTTGTGTTTGAAAATAGTATCCCTAATTCCAGGCTGCTCTTGAACTAGTTAAGTAGTTATGGATGACTTTGAATTTCTTGATCCTCATGCCTCTATGTCCCAAATTCTTGGATTATGGGTATACAGTACCACTGACCTTAAATTTTCAGGCAGCCTTTGTAGAAACCAGCCTGGCTTCACACTTCCTGTGTAACTTGAGGAGAACTTATGGTCCTCCTGTCCCTTAAATGTTGGGATTACAGATATGAATTGAGCTTTTTATGTAACCCACTAAGCTTGTTTCACCTCTGAGGAGGGCCACAAAATAAACATGGCATTCTGGAAACTGCTTTACTAGAGCCTAAAGTTGCAACACAAGAATGTGGGTTGGGTCTGAGAGAAGCCTCTCAGACTAATGTAAAAAGAGTGGCACACTCCTGCATTCCTGTATTCACTTAGGAGGTGAAGGCATAAGAATGAGGAGTTCAAGTTTATCCTTAGCTACATAGCAAGTCTGGAACCAGCCTGGGCTACATGAAACTATCTAAGAAATAGGAAGATAAACAACGCACTGTAATATGCAAACAAACAAACTGGAAAACAGCTTGATTTACATGTAGAAAAGGAGTTTGCTGTGCTTGGTCTCAGGCTGTAATTCCACTAATAGCAGTTTCTATTCTACCAATGAAAGGTGTTGTATAAGCACAGCCCAGAGGTTTTTGCTGAGTTACCGGAGGAGATACTCCTCCTCCTGACCTAATTGAAGACTGCTATTACAAGATCTTGTAATAGCAGCCCTCCAGAGAAGCTGTAGGCAAGCTCATCTGGTGGCCATCAAGGTTTGTCAAAACTCAAGTGAAGGGCTCCACACAGAAGCAAGGCAGCAAGGCCTCGGGAAGCAGAAGTATGTGGTGTCAGCAGCATCTTGGTTGTGATGTTCTCTGCAGCTGGGACATAGCTTTCACAGTCTTTCATGAATTGTTCAGGGGGAGCTGGTGTGCTCTGGTGACAGCTGCCAGAGGAGGAAATGTTCGGTTTTTGTTTATAGGCAGTCGGGTATAAGGGGAAGATCAGACAGTTGTCAACCACAGGTTCGAAATTGGGCCACCCAGCAACTCGCTTACCTTAAAACATAAGAGGGTGCTTTAACAAAGGCCCACTGTTTACTTTTTTCTGTTTTGTTTTTTTTCTGTTTACATTGTTAACACTATTTGGCAATATTTAACTCATAGGCGGAAAACATTAAGAAGAACCAGATTCCAGGGCCATCTGGGGAGAAAGAGCTTCAGTTGAAAGACTGTATCCATTAGATTAGCCTGTGTTGTAAGGCATTTCCTTGGTTAATAATTGATGCAGGAGAACTATTTGTGGGTGATACTATGCCTGGCCAGATGGTCTTGAACTGGAGAAAGAGAGAGAGAGAGAGAGAGAGAGAGAGAGAGAGAGAGAGAGAGAGAGAGAAGCAAGGCATGAAGAACAAGCCAGTAAGCAACACTCCTCCATGGCGTCTGTATCAGCTCCTCCCTTGAGTTCCTCCCTTGACCTCCTTCATGGTAAACTGTAAGGTACAATATGAAATACACTTTTCTTCCTAAGTTGCTTTGAGTGATAGTGTTTATCACAGCAATAAAAACTTATTCTCCCACCAATTCCAGGAGGCTCTGCTTAGATCCCTCCTCCCCCAGAGAGACTTCCCAGAGCCTTTGCCTTGCATACATTGGTATTCCCCTTCCTGTTTTGCCACCAACTCTGTATTTGTACTTTTAATCTCAGTTTGATATAAATTGTGTGTTGGTTTCATCTTCAGTGATCACAATATTAAATGTAAAGTAAATGTTACTTGAATTTAAAAGAACCATAAAAATATATGTCTAGCTTGGAAGAGAATAGATAGTCTGAGTTTCAGCTCTGTTTGTATCTGGGCATTTTCAAATGGTCGAATTCTGATGGAATACTCAAGATAACTCAAATATGAGAAAAAGTAAGCACGTAAACATTACTTATACTCAGTTGTATAACAGCCTGTCTTAGAGCGACTATGACTGGCTGCTTGCTCTTCAGGACACTGTTCCCGAAACTGTGCCCTGACTGCTGTCCGTAGTCCTAGATGCAAGGTTCCTGTCACGTGACTTTTTGGATGCTGCTTGATGTTTTCAGTACTACCTATCTGTCTTCTGCTTCCACCACATCCTGTCATTTTCACTGATAACCTTTCCCGTTGAGCCTATGTCATAGTAGATGTAATAACCATGTAGGTGCCCATGTGTAACTGGCGCTCAGCAGTGTGTTTCACAATGAACTTGCAGTAGAGCAATATAATAATGGTGCACTGGTTAAAAACCCATCTTAAAGTTGTCCTCTAAACTAGATGCTTCATTTTGTGACTCAAACCCAGCCATTTCTGTTCTCGAGGGCTTCAAGTTTTATTTTTCAGGTTTACTCTCTTCATACTCCTACGCTGTTTCCATTCCTCCTGCAGGACATTTTTACCTAAATTTCCCAGTCCCTTGAGAAAGTTCCCTTGAAGCCTATTGTTATTCCTGACTGTAAAAAGTCTCTTAATAGTTCAATAAGCCTCACTTCATCTACTCTTAAGAACTGCAAAGATCATCAGTCTTCTCAGTTCTTTTCCTGAGCCTGTTTCTTTCATCTTTCATACAGCTAGAACATGGTTACACTGAATTTAACACTCAAATTCTTAGCACATCTGTACCTGGTTATATGTTTCAATCTTTCCAAGTCTGGTTGCAGTTTGTGCAATTATTCAGTTTGATATAAAGACCCCATTCACTCTAAAGATGCTGATTTGGACAACCATATGTTTACCTAGCCACAGACACACAGAAGAGATTCCTTGTTCTACAGCAATAATCAAGCAAGAACAGGCATATATTCAGGAAGTGTTCATTTGATTGTCTGCATTTACCAGTTTGCTTGGCCTATAATAATTTAAACAAATGCTTTCTAATTACTGTAATATGATTGTTAGACTACGTTATCACTGAGGTAAGCTGTTGAACCTTACATCTGTACTCCCAGATTCCTCTTGTGGCTGAAGTTTATGGTATAGAGAAGGACATTTTCAGACTTAAGATCAATGAAGAAACTCCACTGAAACCAAGGTATGAAGTTCCTGATGTCGTCAACAGCAAGCTTGGAACTGTCAGGTGAGCCTCCGAGCGGGGTCTGTTATGCACAGCCTTGGCGTGTTCTGTCATCCTACCTTGGATGGATTCCTTATTCACCCCCACTTAGTCTGTTCAAAGTTATACTCAGTTACTGGGTTAGTAGTCAATCATTTGGGGATAAGTTTATAAATTTTCTATATTCCCTATTCTGTTTGCTCTAACTCCCATCCCAAAACTGTTTTGTACCTCCAAATGAGGAGAGACAGAAGGTTCGGCTTGCTCTGTTTCTCACAACAGTGGTTTATTCAGCAGAGTTTGGAACTAAGTCGAAGAAAAGCTGTTTAATTTGCTCACTTGGATTAGTACCATGACTCAAGAGACCTAATACACTAACGCTCACAGTAATTTATACAGTCAGACAGACTCTCTTTTAATTAAGGATAGTCTCAGAAGCCTAACACTTAATTTTATTTAGAGCCAGAGATAAAGTAATTATCAGTGTTTAGGTTAAAAAGAAAAATCACGGGGCTGGGGATTTAGCTCAGTGGTAGAGCGCTTACCTAGGAAGCGCAAGGCCCTGGGTTCGGTCCCCAGCTCCGAAAAAAAGAACCAAAAAAAAAAAAAAAAAAAAAAAAAAAAAAGAAAAATCACTCGGGACTAAAGCATTTTCAAGTACTTGCAAGATTTCCATCCATTGTCCCCAGGCATTCAGGTAGAACACCAGCTGCATTGCCTGGTGATTTCTGATAAGGGTAAGACAGATGCTTTAATTTTCGCCATATTCCTACCATGATTTTATGTACGTTATGAGCTTATGGTCAATAGATAGTAAAGATTATATAAATATCGTGCAGTAAATATCGTTGTTAGTTCTGCTTCCATCTTGACAACTTTCTAGGGGACCTTCAGCTACAAAAGTAACTGAAACTCCGAAAGCAGCCTTTTGCCCTTCCCAGACTCCTTTGTAGCCAGAGTTCTGATATATTAATAGAGATGTATTAATGTGAGAATTAAATTAAAATGAGAACATGCTAAATCGTAACTGCTATCCCTATGAGGAGACTGTCGAGACACATCCACAGGGACGCTTACAATGACAAGCAACCATCTGCAGGCCGTGGAGATGGGTCTTATAAGAACCAGGGTTGGGGATTTAGCTCAGTGGTAGAGCAGTTGCCTAGCAAGCACAAGGCCCTGGGTTCGGTCCTCAGGTCCAGGAAAAAAAAAGAAGATAATACCTCAGATTTCCAGAACTGAGAGAAAATAAACTGCTATTTAAACAGCCCAGCCTGTGGTCATTTGTTAATGATAACCCAGCAAACCGGTACAACTAGGAATGAACCACAGCATTCTGTGCTTCTGCGTAAGTTATTCTTGGTCGTCAACTGAAATAAGAGGCTTACCAAGCAAACCAAGAGGTGGGAATATAGCACAGCGTGACTGTCACTCAGAATTCAAAATTCAGAGGTGGCCTAGCTACCATCTGAAACATTCGCTGACATAAAACAACAGTCTCAGGGTTTGAAATTCTGAACTCACAACATGGTTAGAAAACTAATTAGTCTCTATGACGCTTTCATATCTTAAATAGCTACAGAATCCCTATGGCTACAAATACAGACTCAGAGTTTGATACTGCAGGTTGCTGAATTAGATCATAAGCTGAGTTCACAGTCCCTACAGATCTGTGATTTGGGACATTAACTGCAAAAAGTTACAAATGCATGCATGTGAGAAGATTTGGATAATTCTAAATCCCCAAACTTCCAAACTCCAATGAGCCTGAGCCTTCCACTCCTGCAGAAGCCACTCTCCCCGCTACTTCTGTGAACTCACACTACACATATGTGACTGCCTGAAGAGGGCAGAAAATGGCGTCAGATCCCCTGGAGCTGGAGTTACAGGCTGATGTGAGTCCTCTGCAGTAGCAGCACTCATTCTTAACCACTGAGCCACCTCTCTGTCACCTTCTTACTCCTGATAAAGTTGTCCCTGCCTGAGCACACTGAATAGACCTCCACTGAGATAGACTTTGCAAAGGGATTTCTGTGTTCCTTATATCCTTATGTCACAGCCTTCACTGCCTCCACACCTTTTGTCAGATCCTAACTAGCCTAGACAGCCTTTACAGCCAAGCTCATGAGAGGAATGCCCTGCCTAAAGAAGTATAGGATTTTCATAGCGTCCGTGAGATGGCGCATCAGAACAGTTGCTGCCTCTAAGTCTGTGGCACATACACACCTTATACACACACACATATGACACACAAAATAAAATTTTAAGATTGAAATAAATAAAAATATTCAGATTATGTGTGCTCAAGTGTTACTAGACATTATAGACAGGAATGATGGTGGTGGTGGTTGTTGTGGTCGTGGTGGTGGTGGTGGTGATGATGATGATTGCCATTTATTTGTATGTCTAACTTGTACTGGTTGCTCCGCATGCATGATTTCACTTAATTTTTCCCCAAAACCCTATTAGCTTTTAATTTTATTATTTGTAATTTATAGCCAAAGAATTCGACCTAGAAGGGTTGAATAACTTTGTTACCTGTAGTTATGAAGTATAACAGAGCATGCTCTGTCCAAGCTCTTCCTTCACTGTCCATGATGGCTCCTTACTGCAGGCCTTACCAGTTCTCTGTCACAGGAAGATTGTTTGCCAATCAATACTCTAAATCACATAGAGTCATGTACATCTATAGCAATTGATTTTTCTCTTCCTGTTTTATGTCACACAGGCTGGTCTGCTCAGGGGACACAGGCAGCCTGACACTGACAGATAGAAAAGGAGATCTGAGATGTCATATCTCAGCAAACCCATTCAAGATTGATTTGTTGTCTAAGGACGAGGCTCTGATCAGCATCAACTCCCTGGGCAAGCTATACTTTGAGCACCTGCGGGTTCCTCACAAGCAGAGGTATTTGCATACATTACTTGACCCTTAAGACCTACCTTGACAAAGCCTGTCTGAAGTACCAGCTACCTGAACTCAGGTCTTCATGCTTGCACAGCAAATGCTTACTGGCTGAGCTTTCTCCCCTTTCCCACCAAAGACTTTAAAGGTGTTAGTACATAAACTTATGTACTAACATATTTGCTATGCTGGTTTTGCTGTCTCTCCATTTAAAAAAATAGCAGAAGAATGCGATGTTTTAAATAAGCTGTAGGTTGGAGATTTAGCTCAGTGGTAGAGCGCTTGCCCAGCAAGCACAAGGCCCAGGGTTCGGTCCCCAGCTCCGAAAAAAAGGAAAGAAAAAAAAAAAAACTCTTAAATAAGCTGTCCCCACGGTTCAGGCATTTGGGTACTTGGTCCCCAGTGGATGCTGCTGCTTGGGGAGACTTAGGAGGTGTGGCCTTGCTGGAAGAAGTGTGTGAGGCCAGGCTGTGAGAGTAAAAAGACACACCATCCCCAGCTCACTCTCTGCTCCCTTCCTGCTTGTGGCTCCAGATGTAGCCCTCCGCTCTGCTCTAGCCACCACCTCTGCCACCTGCCGCCTCACTCCACCCCTCTGGAGTCCTAAGCCCAGCCGTGACTTGCCTTGGTCATCGTGCTTTGTCACAACAACAGGAAAGTAACAGCTAGGAAAAATCTTTATAAGACAAAGACAGAGTAGATCAGGATTCGGTATTTAAATTTTCCTTCTTTTTATTACTTTTTAATTTTCCCACAATGAGCATATATATTACTTTTATGATAAATAGTAAGATTTTCCAATGCTAACATCTCAAAAATAAAAATAAGTTGCAACTTAAAAAAATCGTGTGGAAATAAATAATGCAATTCACTCTCACTTATTCTAATGATAGGAATAGCAAGTACAGACTGCTAGGGTTCAAACAGCCTATGGCGAGAGTGGGACTGCCACACTCTTAGCAGCAAGCCCCTTTACCCACTGAGCCATCTCACAGCCCCTACTTACCTCCTTCCTTTTTTTATTGAGACAGAGCCTTGAAGTTACTTTGCAGGTGACAGTGACCTTGAACTTCTGATGCCCTGCCTTAGCCCTCTAAATCCTTGAATTACAGTTATGTGTCACCATGCCTGGTCTATAGTGATGTCATATTTAATAAATTAAAGGATAGGATTTATAAAGATCTGGAAATGAAAATCTTTTTCACTACATTAAATACTGCCAGTCTTCCCATTGAGTGAAACAACATTATCTGTGTTTAAAACAGAGCTACCAAAGGAAATGGACAAAATACACCAGCTGACACCTTTCAGGTAATGAGATTTAGCCATTTACTTTACTTTGATCTTTTTTAACACTCCAGTCTGTAAACAAGTAGTGGATTCTATTCCCCTCTTCTCTAGGAGGGTGGTTGGTAAATATGCTGTTGTATATAAAGGGGCCACTTGGTCTTGTCTTTGGCTTATCTTAGCATCTTAGTCCTTGTAAGTGTGTGTGCATGCCAGATGTGGAAGCCAGAAATAAGTACCAGGTGTCTTCCCCAAGTATTCTCTAACTTACTTTTTATTACATTTCATTCACGTGTGTGTGTGTGTGTGTGTGTGTGTGTGTGTGTGTGTGTGTGTGTGCTGTATCCATATTTCTTTTGTGAGGAAGAAGGGATACAAAGTAAAAGTCAGGTAAAATGGTAAAGAGGTAGGCAGGCTGTTCTATGGAAGGACTAGCAATGTTCTTTTACTTAACAAAAATCTGTTGAAGACCATCTTCTGCCAGGCAGGCATTGCTGAAGGAATTGGTAATTCACCATTAAACAGATCTAAGTTCCCAACCCATCACAGAGTGCACCTTCTTTTAAGATATGTTTACATTTTTTAGTTAACCCTAAGGACAAAGAAGGTTTTAAACACAGAGGCACATGGTCTCACCTCTGTTTTTAAAAGGTTATTTTGTCTGAGTTATGAAAAATAGACAATCTAGAAGTCTTTTGTGTGTTTGTTTATGTGGGTATGGCATGCACATGTCAGTGCACATGTGTGACTTGGTGTACATGCATGTGTATGTGCAGGCCAGAAGTTGACCCCAGGTGTCATTTTCAGTCACTCTCTGCCTCATGTTTTGAGGCAGGCTCTTGCCTGACCTCACTGATTCAGCTGGTCTGCTAGGCAGCTTGGCTGGGGATCGCCTGTCTGCCTCCCATGTGCAGCCTGCTCTGCTACCTAACATTTACATGGATGTGGAGGATTGAGCACCAGTACTCACACGAGCAGCAAGTACTCTACCACTGAACTGTCTCCCCAGGACTCTGTAGCACAGGCTGGTCTCCAACTCACAGCAATCCTCCTGCCTCACCATCCTGAGTTCTGAGTTTATGTGTATACACCACCACACCTGACTAGAAATCCTTCTTCATTCACAGCCACATAGCTCCTCACTTCATTCACAGCCACATAGCTCCTCACAGAGTCTTGACAATAGCTATGACCTTTTGCAATGATGAAAGTATTTCTGGTGTCCCATGGACAAAGTCCTCTTTTTCTTAAGACTCATCTGTATTGGTGGATGTGAGAAAATGTTTTGTTTCTGAACAGAGAAGGTAAACACATGATTGTTTACAAGATTGTGATGACAGGTTAAGTCCACTTTAGGGAGATAGCTGATTAGATTGCTTGAGTAGCAGTTTTGAGACCCAGATCTTGTCACAAAAAGTTTATTAATGTTTCAAACCCTCTGTATAGAACAATTTTCAACTGTTTGAGAGTTTCTAAAGCCCATGCCTGGCCCCAGGTTAGCATAGTCTCTACTTGAGGCATTCAGATGTGATTTCAAAGAAGCACAGGATGGCTTTATAGAAGCTAGAAGTAGACGAATAAACTCATTTTCAAGCAAAATTTATTTTACATATAGTTTATTTCTTCTCATTCTTAGATAAAATTGAGAAAGTTGTAGCAATAGAGAGAGGCAAGACCTGAGAAATCACTGTCATCCATTTTATCTAACATCTCAAACAAGCACAAACAGACACCTGATTGAAGAGGGGAAACTCAGCAAAACCAGGGTCTGCTTGTAAACTCACCTGAGCTGGGAAGGAAGATGGCTCAGGGGCTGCCAATATGATGACCTGAGTTCAAGCCTCAGAACCCACAGGGTAGAAGGAGAGAGCTGAATCCCATGGGGTGTCCTTCGGCCTCTACATGTGAACTGTGGCATATGTGCACATGTAGCCCTCCAAATAAATAAATAAATAAAAATGTGAAAAATTAAAGCTAAGTTATTAGATTCTCAATGTTTTATCTCATATATTTACATGAAAGTTTTCCCTTTTGCTGGGTAGTAGTGGTGGTGCATGACTTTAATCCCAGCACTCAGGAGACAGAGGCAAGTGGATCCCTATGAGTTCAAGGACAGCCAATGCCACATAGAGAAATCCTGTCTCAAAAGAAAGAAAGAAAGAAAGAAAGAAAGAAAGAAAGAAAGAAAGAAAGAAAGAAAGGAGGGAGGGAGGGAGGGAGGGAGGAAGGGAGGGCAGGAAAAAGGAAGGAAGGAAGAAGGAAGGAAGGAAGGAAGGAATGAAGGAAGAGAAAAAAACATAAAGAAAAGAAAAGGAAAAAAATCCTTTTAATTCCTTTAGTTGTTCTGCATGAAAAGGCTGTTGCATTTTTTTCAAAACACTGCTTATTTTAGTCCATATAAAGATGTTCATGACAAACGATATAGCAGGTCCTCAAAAATTTAAATTTGAAATTGCAGTCTGACCCAGTAGTCCTGTTCCTGTATGTCCCCAAAAGTGAGAACATTGCAGCATCGCCCACAGTAACATAAGCAGGAAGAAACACATGATCCAACCTAACTGTGGTCTGTACATGTAATTGAATAGTATTTGGTCTTAGATACGACAGTTCCGATGTGTGCTCTAAAGAGAGTAAGAACTGAGAGAGCCTGTGGAGTAAGCCAGTCACAAAAGAGCTTAAATATGTATCATAAGCCAATCTTCAAAAATATGGACTCGTTTTCTCTGTCTTTTCTTTTTCTTTTATTTCTTTTTCTT
Source organism: Rattus norvegicus (assembly GCF_021556685.1). NCBI lineage: Eukaryota > Metazoa > Chordata > Mammalia > Rodentia > Muridae > Rattus > Rattus norvegicus. Next base: position 106,884,761 of record NC_141536.1, read on the forward strand.
TTTGAAGGTGTGACAGAGTTTCAGTATATAGCCCTGACTTACTACGTAGAGTAGGTTAGGCTGGCGTCCAGTTTATAGAGTTCTACCCTTCTGCCTCACAAGTACTAGAATCAGAGGCATGTAGTAGTTAGTTATGAATGTGTATGATGCATGTGTGTAGGCCATGGTGTGGAGGGGATGGTGTGAAGGTCATGGCATGCATGAGGAGGCCAGGGAACAACGTTGTGGGGGTATTTCTTGACTTCCACTTTTATGTGGGTTCCAGGGATCACACTTGAGTTGTCAAGCTTGCATCATTAAGAGGCAAGGGCCTTTACTTGCTAAGCCATCTTGCCAGTGCCTCAGTCTTCTTAACGATCCAAATAAGAAATACTGTTATGGTCACCATATTTGTTGCAGTTTATAAACTCATTTTGATCTCCTTTTTATACAAATAGGAAAATCAAGAGGACCTGGGCCTGTGGGAAGAGAAATTTGGAAAATTTGTGGATGTCAAAGTTAATGGTAAATTGACAAAATTAAGGTATAATATTAAAATAGATCATTCCAAAACAGCTAGCCATGTATGTCTAAAGATTATTTGAGGTCTGAGGATATGAATCTGTGATACAGTGCTTGGCTACTATGGAGGTGCCCTGAATTCAATCCCCAGTGGCATAGATAGATAGATAGATAGATAGATAGTCAAACAGACAGACAGACAGACAGATTCCTTGAGCTTTGGCACCTAAAACAAGTAACTTCTGTAAGGTGAACAGAAATCTCCTAGTTGGGCTCCCAGGACTTCAATAATGCACTACAACAGAGAAGTAACTATAGATAGCTTATGGAGGAATGAAAGAGATACCTGGGCCATGTACAGCTTACACTTTTAGGACAGGACCTGGGTCAGCACACTGCTTGGTGTTTTGAGTAAATCAGACAACTGACAACTGTAATCCCACACTCTATTTCCACGAGACTGTAGTCATACAGCCCAACTGTATGACTTTTTTTAGGCCTCCTCATCATTGTCACAGGTGTTGCATACCAGCCTAGGACATTTTTCACAGGCTTAGCAGTATGTGAGGGGATGGGCTCACACATCACATATCACAACCATGGGAAGTCATATATAAAGGATGTAAGGAAGGCCTTCATGCTGCTCTGACATGGCGGTTCTTGTAGAAAGCCACAGACAAGGAAAGTTACCAGGCAGAAGACAAACCTGATCTCATCCAGCCAAGATAAAAGTGCTCAGTGTTTAGGGCAAAGGGAGCTTTAGCACACAGCTCAGGCAGCATAACTAGTGACTGTGTACTTTTACACTCACATACATTTACATTCACCAATCCCCAAACATCGCAGCGTCTTACTATCAACATCAATATACAGCTTAGGTTGGTTGGGGCAAGTTCAGACTCTCTCAGCTAGTTGCTTTGTTACATTAACTGAGTCTTTTAGATCGATCTATGAGAAGCAAACTTAGCTATGGTCCTGGTCTTGGCAGGCCCTTCCTCTGTTGGTTTGGATTTCTCCCTTCATGGATTTGAACATCTCTATGGTATCCCTCAACATGCAGAGTCACACCAACTTAAAAATACTAGGTAAGTGACAGTAAGAATCCTTGTCATAGTTTGGGGTTTATTGCTGTGAAGAGACAACATGACCAAGGCAATTCTTATAAAGGACAACATTTAACTGGAGCTGGCTTATAGTTTCAGAGGTTCTGTCTGTTATCATCATGGTGGGAAGCATGGCATCATGCAGGCAGACTTGGTGCTGGAAAAACCAAGAGTTCTACATCTTGATCCAAAGGCAGCCAGGAGGAGACTGTCTTCTGCAGGCAGCCAGGAGGAAGCTCTCTTCCACATTGGGTGGAGCTTGAGCACTAGGAGCCCTCAAAGCCCACCTACCCAGTGACACACTGCCTCCAACAGGGCCACACATAATAGTGACACTTCCCATGGACCAAGCATACTCAAGCCACCACAATTATTAACTAGTCTGTGGCTTAATATTAATTATAGAGTTTGAGAAACCTTCCTAGTATTCTTCAGAGTCCTGAACAGTATAAATTAAAAGTTTAGTAAGAGCAAACAAGCGAGCAAGGTTCTGTATATTTAGTCCATCTCTGCTCTTGACTGAGTGTCTGCAGTAATGGACTGTACCCTGTAAGTACAAATAAGCCCTTTCCCCTCCCTGTGTTGCTTTAGAGAGAGTATCTGTCACAGTGACAGAAACGAAACTAGGACAGGACATAAAGGTGGGAAGAAAGAACCAGTTCCACAAAGCTGTCTCTGCCTTCCACATGCATGCATATACACTCATATTAATTTAAAAACTGTAATAGTGAACCCCAAAACTACAGGAATAAAACAAGGAATATTTGGAATTAAAGTGGAGGTTTGCTTTTACTATGTAGGATAGTTGAGGGGCACCCTGGGAGAATACTAAACATATATATATATATATTGATCTAGAAAAGGACTTTCACTCTAAAGAGGAGAATGAGACAGAGAATGTGGCATCTCCGATTACCTGTGATTCCCTTGGAGAGACAGATCAGACTGACGCTACTGACAAATGGATCCCAGAGGCATCTGCCAAAGAGGCGCCAAAACCAAAGAGAAGCAGACTGATAAAGTTGTCAGGTTTAGAAACTGTTTATTTCTTGGGTAGGCAGAGTGACCAATCTCACTGCCCGGGCCTCTGTCCTGTCCCACATCTTTCCCAGCTCAGTTCTCTGGAGACAGTTAGGATGCACTTCTTTTGACTTAGTTGCAGACAAGTCTTCACACAGTGCACCACAGCAGACATTTAGAAGGTGTAGCTCAGGATCTAAGCCTGAAATATCCAGGAAACCAGTGAAGACAAAGGAGGAGGATCACATACACCGGGTTGGGCCAGGAAGCCTTCAGGCAAATGGTAAGAGGTGGATCTTTGTAGGAGAGTGGTTTAACAAGAGTGATCTTGTTACATGCTCAGGCTGGCCTAGAACTTGCTATAGCCTAAGCTAGCTTCTACCTCATAGTTCTCCTATCTCTATCTTCCAAGGTCAAGGATTTAAGTGTGTAACTTTATGCATGGCAGGAGGTAAAAGGTTATTTACAGGGAGAATGATGCTATTCATTAACAGCCACTTGTATTTGGTGATAAGCCTCCTTTGTGTTTCAGAGATGGAGACGCATACCGTCTTTATAACCTAGATGTCTATGGATACCAAGTTCATGACAAAATGGGCATATATGGTTCAGTGCCTTATCTCCTGGCCCACAAACAGGGCAGGACTGTAGGTATTTTCTGGCTGAACGCCTCAGAAACACTAGTGGAGATCAACACAGAGCCAGCAGCTGAGGTGAGCTATGGAATGTGGCTGCATGCTGGACTTTCCACCCTGTATCCTGAGCCCTTTCCTTCACAGCAGCATTTTTCTGTACCAAGAGCTTTGCAATGTAATCAACAAATGTCAGTAGGAGCTACTAAATGTAGACTGATTCACATAAAACTGGGTGCTATGGGTTACAGTGAAATTTCTCAGATTTTCATTACCCCCTTTCCAGTACACACTGACCCAGATGGGCCCAGCAGCTGCCAAACAAAAAGTCAGGTGCCTAACTAATGTGCACTGGATGTCAGAGAGTGGGATCATTGACGTTTTTCTGCTGACAGGACCTACACCTGCTGACATCTTCAAGCAGTACTCATATATCACAGGTAAAGCATCCATCATTCTGTTAGATTCCCTCTGTCCTAGGCATCATCACTGCAAACAATGTCTCTAAGGGTTTTAAGTAGCAAGAGTTTTCTTCCCATCCTCATTACATTTGGACAAGCTAAATAGGACACTAGAGGAGTAGATCTCAACCTGTGGGTCTCAGCCCCTTTGAGGTGGGTCACATGTCAGATATCCTGCATATCAAATATTTACATTAAGATTTATAACAGCAGCAAAATTACAGTTATGAAGCAGCAACAAAATAGTTTTATGGTTGAGAGTCACCACAACATGAGGAACTGTATTAAAGTGTCACAGTGTCAAGAAGGTTGAGAACCACTGCACTAGACTGTCCATTCTCTAATGCCTAACCCTTGTCATATACCTGTTTGAAGCTTTAGTCTCTGAGAATAATCCCCTGTAATAAGGAATATTCTGTTCTGAACTTTTGAATGGTTCTTCTCTGTTATACTACTGTTCTAGCAATAAAATACTTGTTCTTTGCGAGATTAAAGGCTAAGGCCAGTAAAATGGCTTAGTGGGTAAAGATACTTGCCACCAAGCCTGAAGACCTGAGTTTAGTCACAAGGACCCACATGGTAAAACAGAGAACTAACTCCTACCACGCACATGTATACACAACATGCACACACATGCATGCACATGCACATACAAGTACATGCATGCATGCACACATACACATGCACACACACATGCACACTCACTCATACATGCACACACATGCACACACATGCACACTCACACATACATGCACACACATACCCACACGTACACATGTGCTCACACACACATGTACACACATGCACAGGTTAAATAAATGCAAATACATGTGCTTTACTCCTTGCAGGGATAAGCCGTTTTTCTCCTACCTTCACCCTAGCCTGGTAATTGGGTCAGCTAAATTTCCTCAGAATTCAAAGACATCTCTCTCCTGTCCCCTGCCTTCTTGCTCCAAAACCACTTGTTGTGTTCCTTTGCACGTGATTTCTCTTTCCCACTGAACTACTCTCCTTATCACTAATATTCTGACACTTTACAACAAGCTCCCTTGATGCACTCCTGTCCTGAAGGTGGACATGTTCAGTCTGAGTGTCTTCAGTCTGAGTGTCCAACAGCCTCTACTGTCCCTTTCATAGTTTCCCATCCTTGTTTTTCCTCCCTTTTTCTTTTTGCCTCTTGTCTGAAAACTTTTCTTCCTCTTATCTCCCAGGTCTTCCATTATTGACATGTTTCTGATGTTGAGAACTTTCCTATCTCTGATTTTCCCATGTGCTCTTTGTTCTTTAATGTTCTAATCCAGTTTTATGCTGTCCTGCTCTACTGTGTGATTATTTTATCTTTTTTCACCTCCAGAGATACTGATGATAATGTTTACTTTAATTTACTTTTATTCTAAAATTATGTATATATGTATGAGATAAAGAGCCAGCAGGGTCCAGAAGAAGGTGTCTGAGCCCCTGGAGTGGGTATAAGCCACCTGATGTGTGGCTCTACATGGAAGCCCTTGGAGTCTGGATGAGTCTGGTATCCTAGCACGTGAGGAGCTTGTGCCTATCTTCGAGGTTTCTGAAGCAGGGATGTGCTCCTCTCCTTTGTGCCCTCCTCTGACACTCTTCGTGGTTCAGCAGACACCACCCCTCCCTTATTTCCCACCCTCAGGTCTATGTTGAACTTAACTTCCATTTGGTTTGTTCTTTTGTTTTGAAGCTGCAGTAATTTCCATGAATTGGTGCTCTCCTTCCACCAGGTGTGACGCAGGAATTGAACTCAGGTCATCAGGCTTGGTGGCAAGAACCTTTATCCACTGAGCCATCTCACTGGCCTCAGGTTTTTTTAAAACAGGGTCTCATGTATCTCAGGCTGGACTTGAACTCTCTAGACAAGAATGACTTTGAATTTTGATTCCTCTGCTTGTACCTCTCCCAAGTGCTGGGATTACAGGCATGCATCACCTCCAGTTTTACAGGGTGGACCCAGAGTTTGGTGCATACTAGGCAAGTGCTCTACCACCTGAGCTGATCTACAGCCTGATTTTTGCCATTTGACATGTTTTCTTGTATAAAAAATATGAGAAGAATTCTGAGCTTGACATGCAGGGCTCTTTAAAAACTGAGCCTTTCCAGTTTCAGCTTCTCTTAGCTCTCACACTGCCATCTCTGCAGTGTTTATTTTCTCTAAGACTGCATGTACTTCTTTGCCTGTCTCTGTTCTCTAAGCCCTACCTTGTCTCCCTGCCTGGCATCCTCCTTGTTCAAGGCCTCTACTCTTCTCACCTGCCTTGGGAAATGTCTAAAGATCTCATATTACTCTGGAAGCAGAATGCCTGTGTTCCCACAGCACTAGACTGATACCTTTATCAACAGTTATAATATCGGGGGAGATGGCCACTGATTGAACAACTTGGTGGATTCCATTGTCATCTTCTTTTTTAGGCACACAAGCCATGCCCCCTCTTTTTTCCCTGGGGTACCACCAGTGTCGCTGGAACTATGAAGATGAACAGGATGTGAAGGCAGTCGATGCAGGGTTTGATGAACATGACATTCCATATGATGTCATGTGGCTGGACATAGAGCACACGGAGGACAAGAAGTACTTCACCTGGGACAAAAAGAGATTCGCAAACCCCAAAAGGATGCAAGAGCTGCTCAGGAGCAAAGGACGCAAGGTGAGGTCAGCCTGATGGTGTCTAAAGGGTTTTAACCCCAAAACTTAAAGAACAGAAAAGGACATCTGATCCTCTGGAACTGGAGCTACAGACTGTTATGAGCCACCACGTGGGTGCTGAAGATTGAACCCAGGTTTCCATAAGAGCAGCCAGTGATCTTAACAGCAAAGCTGTTTCTCCATCCCCCATTTCAATGTTCAAGATGCTGGGCTAGTGGTGAAGGGGTCTGTGAGTGGTTGGGAAAGGCACGCATATATAACTGTAATACAAGACAGAGACACAGACAGGAGCGGATAGCAGAATCTGTAACTCAGCATACAAAACTCCCAACACTTAAAGAACCAACAGAGAACTTGAATAGATAGATAGTCCACCAAAGAAGGCATTCAAGTAACACATGACAGCCAAGAAACACATGAAATCTGCTCTCTTTCTACCTAATGGAACTTGGGTTTCAGGGATCAAACTGAGATCTTCCTGGCTGGTAGCAAGCCTTTAGCTTCTGAGCCATCCATTCCATGGTTTGTGGTTTGGAAGGGGTTGGAGGGTTGGGGAAGATGGGTGCACACATATGCCTTTATGTGTCATTCCCTAGACACTATCGCCTTGCCTTTTTCTTTCTTGTGAAACATGGTCGCTCACTGATGTAACTGGTCATAGAACCTCTGAGACCATATACATGCCTCTATCTTCCCAATGCTGGGATTGCAAACACATGCCACCATGCCTGGCTTCCTTACATGGGTTCTGCAGCTCAAACTCAGGTCCTCATGCTTGCAAGGACCTGACCTGACTGACTTACCTCCCCAGGCCTCCTCTCCCTTCCTTTTCATCAGTGTCATCTTTGCCCTAAATACTAGGGAGTTAGGACCTTGCGTAGCTAGTTCTTTCATAGAACACTTGGCATGCAGACAGATAAAATATCATCTAAAGACATGTATGGCTGCTGAAATGGCTCAGTGGGTAAAGGCACTTTGCCGCCAAGTCTGAGAACCTGAGTTCAAGCCCCAGAATACACCTGGTGGCAGGAGAGAGCCAACTTCAGACACACACACACACACACACACACACACACACACACACACACACTAAATAAGTAAATAAATAAATGTAAAATAATAATAAAGTAATAAGTTATGATAATTATAACAGAATTCATCCAGATTAATAATAATTTTGGAATGAAATGTTATAGGGATTTACTAATGTCCAAAATTTTCAATGAGTTGTAGTTTCTGAGTAAAATTCAACCCCCCAAACTATGGATAAAACACCTAAATAAGCATAAGTCTCATAAAACTGACATGGCCTTAAAATCTGTCCTGACAGCTTGTGGTTATCAGTGACCCCCACATCAAGGTGGATCCTGACTACACAGTCTATGCTGAAGCCAAAGAACGGGGCTTCTTTGTGAAGAATCCAGAGGGTGGCGACTTGGAAGGAGTCTGTTGGCCTGGTATGGTGTCACTTGTCCCCACATCTTCAGTCTCAATTAACAAAACATCCGTGGCCCACATTCTCATTCCTCGAGGGCATCTCTTTCTCTTCCAGCCACATCTGTAGCACCTTAGAGCCACGCCATTGCCTTCTTTGATATCTTTCCTAGCACCTCGTGCAGTGGGCTGAATGCACTTACCAGTCAGTGACCAGATAGGTGAGAGGATGAAAAGTGAGCAAAGAATTCATCTCCAAGGCAGGTTATTTCTCCGAGATGGGAAGCAAGGAGTGAGGAAAGCAAGGAGCGGGCATTGACTGGCAGGCTCTCCCTGGGGATTGTTCTTTGTTCTTTCAGCCCACAGTTTTGACTTTCAGACTTTCATGCGTGGCCTCAGTGCCTGTAGAACTCTAGATGCAAAAGCTGTGAGTTTAAAGCCTCATTAGAAATTCTCCAAAGACCAAAAGAATTCACCACTGTCATAAATCCAAGTGCTGTGGAGAAGCCTGTGCCTTCCCTTTCTCCCTTGAACCATTTGAACAAGTCTGTGTTCTCTTCAGAAAGAGGAGTCACTGCAAGGGATTTGGCAACCTTGCTTGGCCTTCCTCAGGTCGTTAGTGAAGGACAGGCTCCATCTGGATACTTGTTCCTTGCCATGTCCATGTGTAATAAGATTTATTTTGTGTGTGTGACCCTTAAAGGATCCCCAGCTGCTGGCAATAAAGTGAATAACTATAGAACTATAGCCATATTTAGCTAAGGATTGTTGTCTGTGCTGCTCTGTTTTCTAATCTTCTAATCAATGATGCTCAGAGGAAAGAACCCAGTTTAATAGAACTATTTGACCCTATGACTTTCAGTGTCGGTTGCCTCTTGGACTTCTGGGAACAGGAGAGGATATAAAAAGTCAATAGAGGCTGAGAGAGAAAGAAGAGAAAGAGTAGGGTCCAGGTCACACAGAGGCAGGGTCAGAGAGTAGAGATAGAGAAGAGAGTTGGTTCAGGAAAGAGATTAAGTAGAGTGAACATAGGAGACCATTGAGCCAGGAGTAGCTGAGCTGAAGCAGAGGAGATATCGTTAGTTGAAAGTGAAGTGGGTGGGGGCTGGAGAGATGGCTCACTGGTTAAGAGCACTGACTGCTCTTCTAGAGGACCTGAGTTCAATTCCCAGCAACCACGTGGTGGCTCACAACCATCTGTAATGGGATCTGATGCCCTCTTCTGGTGTGTCTGAAGATAGTGACAGTATACTCAGATCCATAAAATAAATAAATCTGGGGCTGGGGATTTAGCTCAGTGGTAGAGCGCTTACCTAGGAAGCGCAAGGCCCTGGGTTCGGTCCCCAGCTCTGAAAAAAAAGAACCAAAAAATAAATAAATAAATAAATAAATAAATAAATAAATAAATAAATAAATCTTTTAAAAAAGTGAATTGGGCTAGCAGAGAGAGAAGAGAAGACAGTTAGTTGGTGAAAGTTGAGTCAGGAGAATCCAGGCTGAGCAGATAGGCTAGAATAGTTGGAAGAAATGTTTGAGAGGACTGGGAGGAAAGGTTAGGAGATGTCTTTTTTTTTTTTTTCTTTTTTCTTTTTTTCGGAGCTGGGGACCGAACCCAGGGCCTTGCGCTTGTTAGGCAAGCGCTCTACCACTGAGCTAAATCCCCAACCCCAGGAGATGTCTTTGAAGGGGCTAGGCTAGAAACTGGAAGTAGGGCTGGCTGGGAAAGAACTGGTTACTGCTTATAAGAAAAGAAAACATTAAGGGGACATTAAAAACATAAAAAATACACATTTTACACCCATTTTAGCCTCTGTGTTAAAAGATTTAAATTTTTGTCACTTAAAGATTACCTTTACTCCCTCGTAGACCATGCCCCTCTCGGCTGCATTTGACATAAGGTGCATTGATGTCTCACACTGCATAGCTTCCTTACCATACATCTTACTGTAAACACTGCTGTTCTGACAGACTGCCCACTGTTGTACCTCTGCAGGTCTCTCGTCTTACCTGGACTTCACCAACCCCAAGGTCAGAGAGTGGTATTCCAGCCTTTTTGCTTTTCCTGTCTATCAGGTTGGTTTTTACTCCTTTACTGTTTCCTAGTTAACCTGAAACGATGAAAAAATTTCTTCTTTATAACACTCTGAATTAAATCTTAACCCCACACATAATAAAACTGAGATGTGGGGAGTTTTTTTTTTGTTTTTTTGTTTTGTTTTGTTTTGTTTTTTGGTTCTTTTTTTTGGAGCTGAGGACCGAACCCAGGGCCTTGCGCTTCCTAGGTAAGCGCTCTACCACTGAGCTAAATCCCCAGCCCCGTGGGGAGTTTTTAAAACCCATAAATGTCGCCCACTTACTAAGAGGTTGGCCCAAAGTTTGAATTCAAGTCTATCTGTCTCCCAAGCTCAGCTCTTAAGCACAAGACACTCATTTTTGAGCATCATTGATTAGGAGATTAGAAAACAGCAGTATAGACACCAGTCCTTAGCTAAATATGGCTATAGTCATTCCCTGTATCTGGGTCCTGGAAGGAAGCTGGGATTATTAAAACACAGTGTGAGGAACAGGGCATTAGGGAATAAAGGGGTGCCCTGGCTGATGCTCCCTGTAATGGAAGTCAAATGCTGAGACAGGAGGTTTATAAAATAAGTTTTAGTACCGTGTTCACTTGATTGAAAGAACACAAACTATATATAAGATGTTAACAAACAGATAATGCAGAATATTAGAGAAAAATCAAGTCATATATGGTAACAATTGCTTCTAGTTAAGAATTATAGCAGATATTTCTTCTCAGCTCTTTGGACAAGACCAAGTGAGGACTTAAAGTAGATAGTGGCTGATATAGAGCCTAATGGTGAATAGTCACACTTTTTCTGGCATGTAAGGACCTAGGAGAGAACTTAGAGGCCAGGGTGTGCAGCATTCTCTCAACAAATACTTACCCCTAGCCTTCTTCAGTCAGACACTGTTCTTGGTGAACGGGGTTTTTACTGAACAAAATCCACAGCCTAATTAGCATGAAAAATAAATAAGAAGGAAATAAAGAAGGTCAGAGATACCATCCTATTACTATCACCCCTGGGGAAGGACTCTCACGGCCAGGATTCCCTTCCTAGGGATCTACGGACATCCTTTTCCTATGGAATGACATGAATGAGCCCTCAGTCTTCAGAGGGCCAGAGCTAACCATGCAGAAGAATGCTGTTCATCATGGCAACTGGGAACACAGAGAACTTCACAACATCTACGGCTTTTATCACGTAAGACATCTAAATAAAAGTCAAATAGATCCATATGGCCTGCTTTTAAACTGAGTGTGCTATGCATGTTTCTCATGTCTTTGTTGTAAGCTGCCATGAGTCTTAGATTACAGCCAATTTATTATTTCTCCCTGTGCTTTTCCTTTCATAATGAACCTGATAAAAATTTAAATATTGTATACTACTGTAAGATGTTTATTGGTTGGGCTGGAGAGATGGCTCAGCGGTTAAGAGCACTGACTGTTCTTCCAGAGGTCCTGAGTTCAATTCCCAGCAACCACATGGTGACTCACAACCAACTGTAATGGGGATCCGATGCCCTCTTCTGGTGTGTCTGAAGACAGCTACAGTGTACTCATATACATGAAATAAGTAAAATTAAAAAAAAAGATGTTTATTGGCACAGGCAATCTATAAATGTGTTAATGAATGTAATTAAAGCAAGGCTTTATAATTTCATAAATATCTGTCTATTGCTAGCTTAACTGAGTTTGGTGGCACACATGTCCAATCCTAACATCCAGAGTACGGAGGGACTGTGAATTTGAGGCCTACCTGGCCTATATTAATGAGTTCCAGACCAGCCTAGACTATACAACAACACCTGGTCACAAAAGCAAAAGGCACACAGTGGCTGGAGTGATGGATGATCAATGCTTAAGAGGGGTTTCTGCTCTTCCGAGGGCCTGAGTTTGGTTTCCAGCTCCTAAGTCAGGCGGCTCACAAAGCCGGTAACTCCAGCTCCAAGGCAGGCATCTAACACTTTCTTGAGAGATACCCACATAGGGAGTATGCACTCACATATATATACGTTTTTAAAATATTTTTATTCTTTTTTTTTTCTTCTTTTTTTTTTTTTCGGAGCTGGGGACCGAACCCAGGACCTTGCGTTTCCTAGGTAAGCGCTCTACCACTGAGCTAAATCCCCAGCCCCTTAAAATATTTTTAAAGGGCTAGAGAAATGGTTCAGTGGTTCAGTTCCCAGCACCTTCTTGCTGGCTAACAACCATCTGTAATTCCAGTTCCAGGGTATCCAAAGCTGCCTTCTGGAACTCACTTTGTAGACCAGGCTTCAAAAAAAACTTATGAAGCATTTAATTCATATTATGGGTTCAGAAGACCATAATGGCACAGTGAAGGGACACGGAAAGCTTGTGTCCTGACCTATAATCATAAGGCTTTAAGGGAGGCACATTGGGAATGGCATAAGTCTTTTGAAACCTCTGCACCTACCCCTGGTGACACACCTCCTCTAACAAGGTCACACTCCTAATCCTTCCCAAACAGTTCCACCAACTGGGGAGCAGGTATTAAATATGTGAGCCTATGAGGGCTGTTGTCATTCAAACCATCACACTGGCCTTTTCAAATGTGTGAGCTTTCCTAATTGACTCAGCCTTCTCGGAAAAGATGGTAGAATTCTCTTCTATTTGCTAATCACACCCAAAGGTTGAGAATCACTTCCCTAATTTATACCTATGAGTCATTATTGCATTGTGGCTGCATGGCTGTAGGTCTCCCACAATCACTATTTACTAATAGGAGCAGCTGGCTGGACATAGCCGTTTCCAAGCTTATTTCTCTAAAAGCTTTTTGCTTTAACTGTCAGTTACTTGAGGAATTTCTTAGGTAGGCTAAAGCAGACACTCAACATCTCTAAATTTATTTTTTTACCAATGAAAGCTATCTGACTCACAGATTATTGTGCAGATCCCATGGAAATATATTATAAAATGCCTACCAGTCGTACCGCTCAATAAATGGTGGGTTGGTGTTTTCTCTTGTTGCGTGGTGTTTGTTTATCTTCTGCCATGCTGGGCCTTAGACATGCTGGGTAGCCACTCTTCTCATCTGCATCCCTGTTTCTGTTTACTATCACTTCATTTATATTTCTGATCTAATAAATGTTTTCATCTTTACCAGGCAAATTAATGTCATTCGTTGTATCATCAAAGAGACTTGATGGGTTTGTTATTTCCCATTTCACAGTCCATCCGACGCTTTACCTTTCTTATGTTAGTAGTCTACTGAGCATATTGGCATAATACCTTCATCCTGCCTCCTCTTCCCAATCTTTCTCCATTGACTGACTTACAGCAAATGGCTACGGCAGAAGGATTGATACAGCGATCTCAGGGGAAGGAGAGGCCCTTTGTTCTTTCGCGTTCCTTCTTTGCTGGATCACAAAAGTATGGTAAGAAATGGCTCACATTATGAAATTCAATGCTGCTACCCATCCTTTTCTTTTGTACACCATTTATGATTTATCCTGACACTATGTTCTTTAATAGTCTACTTACAGTATAGACAATGATACGTCTGACATGTATATTTTAACTATGAATAATAAGACTTAGAGGCACCTCACTTGATAAAATGACTGCCCACTAGGCAAGAGGCCCTGAGTTTCAGGTTTAGCATCATATAAACCCAGTCAAGGTGGTGCATGCTTGTAATCCTAGCAGTCCAGAGATGGAGGCAGAAAGAACAGAAGTTCATGGTCATCCTCCAGTGCTCTCTTGGGTTTCATGAGACCCTGTCTCCCTCCCACATCCTAAAAAACAGTAAAAAAAATTTTCATCAATGTCTTAGTTAGGGTTTCCATTGCTGTAAGAGACACCATGACCACAGCAACGCTTATAAAGAAAACATTTAATTGGGACTAGCTTCAAGTTTCAGAGGTTTATAGTCCACTATCATCATGTTAGGAAGTACGTGGCAAGAAGGCAGACATGGTGCTGGAGAAGGGACTGAGAGTCACACTACTCCTGGCTTGAGCATCTGAGACCTCAAAGCCCACCCCCTAGTGACACACATCTCCAACAAGGCCACACCTTCTAATAGTGTGCTCCCTGTGGGCCAATGACGGCCATTTTATTCAAACCGCCACAATCAAGTTTAGTTCTTTTTTTTTTCCCTGCTAAAGAAGTGGCCCTTACTTGTTGGGACAGTGTCTTGGAGTATTCAGTTTTCTGGCATGGTCATCTCTGATCCTATCTTTTAACTTGTAAAAACCAGGGAAATACACCTCTAATATAACGAACGCTTCAGCAACCTGTTCCACTTAGCCAGATGGCTTAAAATAGGTCTGGCTGCTGTTTGCTGTCAGGGTCATCTATGACTGGATCTGATTTACAGATCTGTTTCAACTTAGCCACTCTGTTGCAGGAAGGCTATTTTAAGGCCTTAGGTCTTAAAATAAAAGCTATTTTAAGAGTTTTGGTGCTGATGTAAAGAGTTTAGTTTTGCTGTATGGTAGGCATTTTCAGGTTCCATCTCAACCTCCCTAAACCAGCCCATGTTCTTCAGCCAAAGGACAACATAGTTCAATGGAGGTGTTCATCATAGCATTAGACCTTGAGGCTGAAAGGAAAGTCTACACATGTAACACTAGAAGAAGGGTTACAAAAATGTGGGTTATCCACAAGACAAACTATGATGAGCAGTTTAAAATTATAGTTTAAATGGTTTCTTCATTTATTTTAGGGAGGCCTGACACATGCCACGTGTGTAGAGGTCAGAGGACAACCTATGGTAGCTACTTTTCTCCTTCCTTAAAGTGCTACTTTTAATGCATGAGATTATGTTTGTAACATTATATAAACTAAAAAAGAAAGCATGCCTAAATGATATTCACTATCCCAATTGTTAAAAATGTAAATGTCACTTAAATCAATAAGTAGATTTTGGTAAAATACAGTAAATTTTAAGCCTATAATCCCAGCCTTGGGAGTAGAAGCAAAAGGATCAGGAATTCAAGGTCATCACAAGCCACATAGAAGATGTGAAACCAACCTGAGATACAGAGAGAGAGAGAGAGAGAGAGAGAGAGAGAGAGAGAGAGAGAGAGCGCCAGCAAGAGGGTTCACTGGGTTAAGGCACTTGCCACCAAGCCTAATGGCCTGAGTTAAATTGTAGGGACCCACATGGTGGAAGGAGAGAACCAACTTCCGCAAACCAGGCTACACGGTGAGTTTCTATCTCAAACAAACAAACAAACAAACAAACCTGCATGGGAAATGAGGGAGGGAAAAAAATTAATGGAGAAGTTTATAGGCAGCAGTTTAAAAAGATAAGCCACACGGACGCTAATGTTTTTCCTGTTGGATCTGTTGATACAGGGTCTCTCTATGTAGCTCAGGCTGGCTTTGAACTTATATTGCCTCTCCCTCCCCGGTGCTGGGATTGCAAGTGTATGCCACCATGCCCTGTGCTATTTTACGTTGTTTCTGATCACTTAGATGCTGATCTGTTTCTACAGTGCTCTGTGTAATTATCTGGCCCAGTGTGTAGCTAGGAAAACATGACTTTTCCCAGTCATATCCTTGACCAATAGCTATGAACAACTGTGACTACACACCCATATTAGCTATGATATATCTGTACGTCTTCATGAGCTTTCTTTTTTGTTTTTTGAGGATGGTGGTGTTTTGTTTTGTTTCATTTTGTTTTTTGAGACCGGTAACTCTGGCTGTCCTGGAACTCACTCTGCAGACTAGGGCTGGCCTCAAACTCAGAGATCCACCTGCCTCTGCTTCCCAGAGTGTTGGGATTAAAAGTATACACCACTATTGCCTGGTTTCCATGAGCTTTCTGGATGAGAGTATCACCATTATTTCAAAATCACTAGAGTGCAGTTTTTAAAAATCATTTGATAATATTTTTTCTGCCTATAGGACAGTTCAACGTTTCTACAGAAGATTAAAACAAAAATATCTACTGAAACAGTTTTGGTAAAAGGTAGAGCAAAAAAAAAAAAAGACTCCAGAATCTCTAGATGTAGTGAAATAAGATTGTGTCCCCTCTTACTTCTCTTTCCTGATATAGAAACTGTCATCATAACTCTTACCAACTATCATGTGAACTGGAGCTTTGGCTTTAACATGCGACTTCTAGACTCAAATCTCTTCAGTAACTCTATAACTAGGAAAGGTTATGGACCAACTGTTTACCATAGCTCCCTAATCTATAAAATAGAGCTAATCATAGTGTTTGCCTCATAGAATTGTTGTGATGACCAAGTGGGACAGGAAATCCAGAGTATTTAGTTGTTTTTGGTTTGGTTTGGTTTGTGTGGTGGTTTGAATATGCTTGGCCTATAGGGCATAGTATTGTTAGGCGGTGTGGCCTTGTTGGAGGAAGTATGTCATTGTGGGGGTGGGCTTTGAAGCTCCACTCAGTCCAGAATAGTTAGTTTTCCCCTGGCTACAGTCAGATCAAGATGCAGTGCCATGCCTGCCTGGATGCCGCCATGCCCCTGCCTTGATGATAATGGACTGAGCCTCTGAAACTGTAAGCCATCCCCAATTAAATGTTGTTCCTTATAAGAGTTACCCTGCTCGTGGTATCTCTTCACGGCAATGAAAACCCTAAGATGGTTTGGGGTTTGGGTTGGTTTTTTTTACTTGTTTGTGTGTTGACACAAGGTTTCTCTCTGTAGCCTTGGCTGTCCTGGGGTCTTGCTCTGTAGACCAGGCTGGCATCAAACTCGCAGAGTTCTGCCTCCTGAGTGCTGTGATTAAAGGCATGCACCTCCGCTGCCCATTGTTTATGGATATTAATATCTTTTTCTCATTAGAAAATTGATACCTTTTACAGAAATATCAGAATCTGTTTAAGGTGAAAAATCTGTTTCCTTTTTTGTTTTTTTTTTTTTTGTATTTTACAAATATGGAATCTAAATGAAATGAAATGTATTGGGTGATTTGTATGTGTTTTAATGCCTTGTTATGGGTGATCTAGGTGCAGTGTGGACGGGAGACAACACAGCAGAATGGAGCTATCTGAAAATCTCCATCCCTATGTTACTTACCCTCAGTGTCTCAGGGATCTCCTTCTGTGGAGGTAAGCTGGTTGTTGTCCTGAGGTGTCGACCAGGAGGGAGTGAGAAGTGAGGGTCCTCAATGCTGCTGGCCTATTGAGCAAGGATGAATGCAGGGAAGAAACTGGGAAGAGAGCATACGTGTCACTTTAAAACTTACTGCACACTCTGTGTCATGGCACACACCTTTAATCCAGCCTTCTAAAGGCAGAGATGAGAGCGTCTCTACCAGTTTAAGGCCAGCCTGGTCTGCATAGAAAGCTCCAGGACAGCTGGTTTACATAGCAAGACCCTGTTTGTTTGGGTGTTTTGTTTTGTTTTAAACCTTACATGTGTCTCGCCTAAATTGAGGACATAAAGTCAGGTGGAGGATGTCTTGTTCCCTTAGCACTGCCTCTGGAGACACAGTAACTGAGTGTTTTAGAAGCATGAGAGCACTGTAAGCAACTTAGCAAACCAAAGCCAACCTTGCTCAGCAGAGTGCTAGCTAGCCTAGCATGCTCGAGGCCTGGGTTTGATAGGCAGCAGGGTAGCCAAGGAAATAAGACGATCAGCCTTAGAGAAATATTTTGTGGTCAGCAGATGTAAGATTCTGTAACATAATTTAACTTTTTTTTTCTTTAAGATGTGTTCAGTTGCTCTAGGGCTTGCCTAGCTCACAAGAAACCCTCAGTTTGATCCCCAGCCCCACATAAAAACATGCACAGTTGCACATACCTGTGATCCAGACTGGGATGCGGAGATAGAAAGGCCAAAGGTTCGAGGTTGTCCTAAGCCACTAGCTCCTCCAAGGTCGGGCTGGGCTGAATAAGACCATCTAAAAAGGATGGGACATGGAGATGGCTCAGAGAGCACAGTGCTCACTATACAGACATGAGGACTTATGTTCTGAACCCCAGCACCCATGTAAAAGAGCCAGATGCAGTGGTGCATGCCTGTGATCCTAGAGCTGGGGAAGCTGAGACAGGAGGATCCCTGTTGCTTGCTAGCAATCCAATCTAGACAATCAATACACTTCAGGTTCAACGAGAAAACTTGTCTCAAAAAATAGAGAATGACTGAGGAAGACATTGAAGTCAGGTTGTGGCCTCCACATGCCTTCTCACACATGAACACACACACACACACACACACACACACACACACACACACACACACACAAGATGTGTTCTTAGAAAAGATAGGTCTAGTTAAAATGCATATCTGATGGCTTGCCTTTCCTTGTCCTGAGGATTTAATGCTAATAAATGTTACCAATATGAAGGTGCTCAGAATATACTGCCTCCAGTTCTAGCTACAGGTGTGTTTGATTTTTATCTTCTACAAGAATAAAACAAGTTAATAACACTTTTTTTGATATGTGTGTCCTTATGACATTGGTCCACAGGCAAGAAATACATGTCCTGCCCACAGAGTGAGCATGAACTTCTACCTAAACCCCCAAAGCTGTTGATTTGCTTCTCTGTGGTTGATATTATTTTAGCTTTTCTTTTCAAAAGAAATAAATTACCAGTCACCTTTCCTTCAATACACAGATAAACCCCTTACCAGGGAGACTGCAGTTTCTGAGTAGTGAAGGAAGAACACACAGGACAACTGCTCTTACAGAAAAGCCTGTGGCCTTTTGACAAAAAATAGAAGGAAAGAAAAGGAAATCACAGAGCATTCTGCCAGATCACTGGCTGGTGTTCAGGGTTCAGACTCCCCTATTTGAGGCCATATGTCGAGTTTAGTACACACATAGAGTGACTCCTCTCTTTTTCAAGGCCTCATTTTACCGTATCACATTATTGATTTCGTGTGGTTTCTTCATCTGGCCTTTGTCTAACCAGCTGATGTGGGCGGCTTCATTGGCAATCCTGAAGCAGAGCTGCTAGTGCGCTGGTACCAGGCTGCAGCTTACCAGCCCTTCTTCCGAGGCCATGCTACCATGAACACCAAGCGGCGAGAACCCTGGCTGTTTGGGGCAGAATACACTCAGCTGATCCGGGAAGCCATCAGAGAGCGCTACAGCCTCCTGCCCTATCTGTATTCTCTGTTCTACCATGCGCACGTGTCTTCTCAGCCTGTCATGAGGTAAAAGGAACACCCTTTATTAGGGGCTCCAGCAACCAGCCAACAGATCCCCTCAGAATGAGGGTCTGGAAAGGGAGAACAAAAGCCATGTGTTTAGTCAAGTTTCAATCAACTTCACTTCCTGTTGTGGTGCTGGCTGTTGAAAACACAGAAGCTACTGACTAGATCCCTACTTCTCATGATTACAGTATTGGTATTTGTTGAGAGATGGAAGTATTATGAAGGACAAGGAGATTTTCTAGGTTAGAGAAAAACATCCACAGAATTCTGTGTCAGCTGTTCCTAAACTCACTTGAGACCAGAAGTTTCCTGGTAATTCTGGTCATCAGCTAGGGTTAGAGACACCAGCCTTGTTACCATTCTGTAGAAACAGAATACATTGTTGCAAAGATTGGTAAATACATAACAAATATTGAGCTGGAGAGTTGGCTCAGATGGTAACACTTGTTGCTCTTGCAGAGGACCTGGGTTCAATTCTCAGCACTCATGTGGTTCCTCACATCTACATTTGACTCCAGTCCTGGGGGAATCCAATGCCCTCTTCTGACATCCACAAGTACCAGACATGCATATGGTACACATACATAATACATGCATGCAAAACACTCATACACCTAAAATAATTTTAAAACTCTAGAGAATTAGTTTCAAATTAAAAAAATAAATTTCGGGGCTGGGGATTTAGCTCAGTGGTAGAGCGCTTACCTAGGAAGCGCAAGGCCCTGGGTTCGGTCCCCAGCTCCGAAAAAAAGAACCAAAAAATAAATAAATAAATAAATAAATAAATAAATAAATAAATAAATAAATAAATAAATTTCTTGATGCTGAAGAGAGGATTCAGCAGTTTAAAATGCTTACTGCTCTTGGAAAGGACTTAAATTTAGCTCCCAGCACCCATGTCCAGCTGGAACTCCAGCCCCAAGGGCTCCAGTGCCCTCTTCTGGCCTCTGTAAGCAATTGTACTCAAATGGTATGTATGTATGTATGTATGTATGTATGTATGTATGTATGTATGTATGTATGTATTTATGTGTATACACACACACACACACACACATACACACACTTAAATAAACCATTCTCATAAAATTAAAGGATGGTTCAAAGCACTAAGTCGCTATCTAGGCACAGAGAGTGACAGTTTTGTTTTTATGAACCTAAATGCCTCCTCAATGAGTTGTATGAAACAATAACTATTTTTAAATCTTGGCAATTTCTCACCCTCCCCCAAAGTGTTACCTGCTTGAAAGCAAGGAAAATTAGTTTCTTTCTTCTAAGTAAATAATAATTAAATGATATATGAAAGTCAGTGGCTGCAAGAAGTGGTACAGAATTATCATTATAATAAAGTATGATTTTTTTTTTTTGGCAAACATTTACTTCACACCAGAAATGTTATACATTTGGACTTGCCTTAGTTCTTGCCTGCAAGAGTGGTAGGTAGTTAGTACTCAATAGTCAGATAGGAGTGTGGCACACAAGAGGAGTCTGAATATCCCATTAGGACATTCAAGTTGATAGAAACTCTTTCACATAATAAATGTAAAGTAACCATAGCAACTGCTCATAAACTCTTTGGTCATATGAGAAAGAATCTTGGCTCTTTGGTATTTTCCAATTCCTTTTGGAGAGGTATAACATTAAAAACATAAAAATCTAATAAAACATTTAATACCAAGAATAATAAAACAATATTTTAAATGCAAATTCTGTTTCCTTTTCCCAGGCCCCTGTGGGTCGAATTTCCTGATGACTTAGAGACTTTTGCTGTGGAAGATGAATACATGCTAGGTAAGTATTCATAGGTTAATTATAGTTGTGATAAATTCTGTAACTATGTTTTTTATTATATTTTCTAGTGAAAATCCCCTAAGCCCAAGAAAGACAGCTGATAAAATAAAAGAGATTCCATCACCAATATTTTTATTTTGAGTCAAGGTCTCATTTGCCCAGGCTAGCCTGGAACTTACTCTATATCTAAGGATGAGGTGGGCGTCTCATCCCAACTGCTGGGATCACAGGTATGCCTCATTGCGTCTGATGCTGGGAACTGAACTCAGAGCAGCATGCATGCTCGACACTCACTCTAAGTACTAAGCTCCACCCTGCCCTCCTTCACCAAGGCTTTAGTGTAATAGTGAGACTGTAGCACTATTCTGTGGTAATGTAGCCCCTAGCAGACTGTTCCTACTAATAACAAGAAACCTATTGTATTGTGAATATAATCTGACAGTTTTATTTTGGGACCCACAACTCTAAAGCCTGACAAGATTGCTACAGGGAAGGTAAGTATAAGAAAGTAGACCTCCTTTATATAAAACACAGTTATAGTAAAACTCGGGATTGCAATAGTAGACCTTGTTTTTGGTTTGTTGTCTTTTTTTTTTTTAAACCCAAGACAAGGCTTTGTAGCCCAGGTTATCCTTGGACTTGTAATCCTCTTCATCCAGATTTCTGAAACTTCAGGCATATGCTACAATTCCTAGCTAGGCTTCTTTAAGAGGATCAACCGTGAAGTCTAAAACATGGAAGTTTATTGTATTAGCATTCAAGCCCAAGAAGCAAGGCTAGATATTGGGACCCAAAGAGTCAATTCCATTCTAAATAGTGGAAACCTCGAAATATAACTAATGGTGATAAGAATATCAGGAACAAGAACCCCTGGAGATATAATTGAGGGCGCGCTCTTGTATAACATGCACAGGCTCTGGGCTCAATCCCCGGCACATGTGGCTTCAGCTTAATTGTCACTGCCGTGGAAAACCATCTTTCATCAGTCCTTGCTACCTGTACCTTAGTTCTATCCTCCCCATTCAAAGCCTGTCCCACCTCTTAGGTAATTTTTCCTTTGCTTTGTACTTTCACCTCTTTCAGAATTCTCTTCAAAACCCTAATTCACTTGTAATTTCTTTTTAATATCTGTCCTCTTCACTTACCACAAACTCTCATGTTACTCATGTAAATGTCCCCAGAACCTAGCTTGGTACTCGGTAAATAAATCTTTATTGGCTAAAAGAAACAATCCGATAGACATCGTGGTCCATGCCTATAATTCAACACTCATGAGTTCAAGGTGCCTGTTACGTAGTGAGTGAGACCCTGGAAACAAACCTTTAGAATGAATTCATGCATAAATGCACTTTACATATGTATAATGCCAGTATGAAAGCAAAGTAACATCCAGACTATTCTTAAGAGAGGCACAGACTGCAATGGTAAGGGCCTGAGAGCTACACAGACCAGACTTCCTCATCACTTCACAGCTCACTCTAACCAGAGACATTCCTAGCAAATGATGACCCCTGGGGAGGGTGTGGTGCTTCCTGATGGTGGGCAGCCCAGTACTTACGTAGAAAACGAAACTGTGGGACTGAGCATGGTGGC
Organism: Rattus norvegicus; assembly: GCF_021556685.1. Classification (NCBI taxonomy): domain Eukaryota; kingdom Metazoa; phylum Chordata; class Mammalia; order Rodentia; family Muridae; genus Rattus; species Rattus norvegicus. The sequence continues at coordinate 106,907,124 of NC_141536.1, forward strand.
CCAAGCCTATAACCCTGGAGTTCGAAAGGCTGAGGTGGGAGAATCATCCCAAAGCCAGCTGGGGATGCAGAATGAGTTCCAGGTCACTCTTGGCTACACAGCAAGACCTTGTCTCAAAAAACAAGAACCAAAGCAAATGAACACATGAGACTGTGATAGACAAGGCCTCTGCCCCACAATCCTGAACCACAAGTGGGTTTGATTCGTTACCTTTCTGAGCCATGCCCTTGACCTCCCAGTGCTTCTGTCTGGTGGGTTATTTGTTCAACTCATCATCATCTCCGCCTTGCAGAGGAACACAGTCTGGTGCTCACCAGAGTGTTCAACAAAGGGGAAGGAGCCCTTCGGGTTTCCTATAACGATACTCAGCTGCACATCCTCCTTGCTTTTCAGGCAATGCTTTATTGGTTCATCCAGTTACAGCACCACAGACCACCATGATTGATGTCTTCCTGCCAGGGTCAAATGAGGTGAGAGCAGTGGCAGACACAAGTCTGCTGTCTCCTAGCTCCTGTGCCTGCTTTCCTCTTGGGAAAGAAATTGCTTCAGCATGCAGTTGTGAATTTGCCTCGTACACTGTTTTCCACAGTCATGACGCTGTTCTCAGAGGTTGACAAACTTATGTAGGGAAGGTGGAGAAGAGGAATGGGTGACAACCTGAGGGATGGTTTTTATTTTCACACTTAGACATGTGTCCTTATGGAGATGGGGTACTTCGAGGTAGAGGATTTATCCCACCTAGTTACTTTGTGGGGTGCCTTTTGGTAATTTACCAACTAATTTGGTAATTTACCTCCTTTGCTAGGGCCCCCAAAGGAGAGTTTAGACACTGTCTTCAATTCTCATAATCATCCCCAAAATCAATGCTGTAGGTAGGAGTAATCAATCAATGCTGTAGGAAGGAGTAATCGCTTCCGTGGATTTCCTCCAAGTCTGTCTCTTCTCTGATGCTCTTCTCTCCTGTGTATAGTGATCGAGGTGCTGTCCTGTGTTTTGTTATGTTTTTACTTTTTTCTCTTATGGTTACAAGCATTAAGTAAGTTTATTTTTTTATTTTTTTGGTTCTTTATTTCAGAGCTGGGGATCGAACCCAGGGCCTTGCGCTTCCTAGGCAAGCACTCTACCACTGAGCTAAATCCCCAACCCCCAAGTCAGTTTATTTATAGCGTGTGCATGATGGGGAAGTCTCATGTACCACAGCATGTATGTAGAGGTCAGAGAACAGTTTTGTGGAGTCAGTTCTCCCACTCCACCTTTGTTTGGGTTCTGGGGAACAAATTCAAGTCCTTACTGTCACTTGTTGAGGCATCTCATCAACTCAAGCGTGAAGGTTTTGGAAGTCAGCAGACTGTAAGAACCGTGAAGGCACGTTCTCATCTTCCCCTCATGGACAGTTCTTTACTGCCGTGCATATCTAGCACCTAGCACAGCAGTAGATTGTTCAGCAACTAACTTTTGAATGTATAGGAAGACATGGAATGGTCTTTAGTTCGTCAATTATACCCCTTTGGTAACTTCCTCCTCCCCCTCTTCTTCGTTTTGAGATAGGCTCTCATGTATCTCAGGCCGGCCTTGAAACTTAGGGTAAACATGAACTTCTGATCCTCCCACTTCGTATACCACCAAGCCTGATTTATTATATGCTGAGGACTCAACACTAGGCTTCATGCATGCTTTGGGATTTTCTTAAATGAAGAATATGTGGGGGATCTGATGGTAGAGGCCCATAATTACAGCAAGAAGATTTCAGTTCAAGGTCTACCTGGACTACACAGTGAGTTCAAGGACACCCTGGGTAACTTAGTAAGATTCCATGTAAAATAATAGAAGGCAAGAGATCCACTTCAGGGGTAAAGCACTTCCTTAGGATGTGTGAGTACTTAGGTTCAATTCCCAGTAACATATACGTGTGTGTGTGTGTGTGTGTATACATGCGCCGCAGGAAAATACACACACACACACACACACACACACACACACACACACACACACACATACACGGGGCATGGGGTGTGGTTTTCATAACTTGTCCCACAAATTTTAATTATATTTACTTAAACTTCTTTTTATTCCTTCCTTCTGAGAGAAATGCCCACTCTCTCTTCAATACAGTTGGTTTCATTTTAGGTCTGGTACAACTCTAAGACATTTGCATATTGGAAAGGAGGATGTGCTGTGAAGGTTCCAGTAACCTTGGATACTGTAAGTTATTTTCAGAGTATTATTTTTATCTATTTAGCTGTGTTAGTCTACTCAGAATACAGCTTGGGAGGCAAAGACAACAGAAATTTATGTTTATACTTCTGAAGGAATAAGACCTATATCAAAATGCCGGCTGACTCAGGTCCTCCTGAAATATTTCTTCCTGGCATGTAGGACGGGATGGAGAGAGTAAGGAAACAGTGTTCTTGTAAATGGGGCTGAAGACATGGCTCCGTGGTTAAGAGCACTGTTGCTCTTGCAGAAGACCTAGCTTTGGCTCCTAGCACTCTATATCAGGAGTAATCTTTATGAGCTTGTCTCCAGATAAGACTCACTTCAGTGGTTGGGGCTTCAACATATGAATGGGGAGACACAAACATTCTGCTTATAATGTATTTTTCTAAAAAGTGAACCAAGAGTATAAGTGTTTGATATAACAACTCATGCTGTATATATAGAGAAAATAAATTATAATAATACTCACCTTAGGCTGTGCTTGGGAGAGGATGTGGTAAGCCATGGAGAAAGACTGCTAAAGGATACAGGTTTCTTTTAGAGGTGTTTTTGGGGTTTTAAATTTGATTGTGGCAGGGTTGGGGATTTAGCTCAGTGGTAGAGCAAGGTCCTGGGTTCTGTCCCCAGCTCCGAAAAAAAGAAAAAAAAATTTGATTGTGGCAATAGTTACTTACATGCTTTAATGTACTGAAGTGGTTTGATTATATACTCTAATTATAAATTTTGAAGCATATGAATATACCAATAAAGCCATTAAGATACGTGAAGAGTTTAAAAATCCATATACCCTGACTCGTGGCATGAAATATTGAGGATAAACAGCTCTTGCCTGTATATACACTTTTACCTAAGAACAGTGAGAAGAAAAAGAGTGTGCACCACAATGCTGAATAAATTGTCAAAAAATTGAAAGGTGCATCTCTGGGCCTCTGGGCAAGAGAATGTGTCAGTTATGAAATTAGAGTCAAGGTGACCATCCTGGCTGAATCATAAGCATGACCGTAGGCCCTGTAGAACGAAATTAATAGATTAGTGGTGTTGTTTTACAAATTATCATCAATGGTTTCATTATAAAGAATCTGGTTCCAGACATCAACTTTCAGATCCGAAAGAGACCTAAGTAATCTTCTACCCTATCCCTTTGTCTTAGTCACTACTCTGTTGTTGTGACCAAGGCAACTCTTACAAAAGAAAGTGTTTGATTATCATCATGGCAGAGAGCACGGCGACATGCGAGTATGGTGCTGGAGAAGGAGCTGAGAGCTGCAGCCTGGTCTGCAAGCAAAGACATTGGACCTGGTGGGGGCCTTTGAAACCTCACAGCCCACATATTTCCTCCCCACACCCCATTCATTCTAATCCTTTCAAACAGTGCCACTTCCTGGTGACCAAACATTAAAATATATGAGTCTATGGGAGCCATTCTTATCCATTTGCACGTGAAGAAACTGACAGAGAAGTTAATTCGTTTTTGTCCAGAATCACCACTTGGTTGTGGCAGAACTATGACAAGTCCCTCCCACCTCCTGCAAGTTTTCTGAACTCTGAATCTGTAGCCAATTCCACTGTAACTTACTGTCTTGCTCTTTAAAAATAAGGGAGAGAGAGAGAGAGAGAGAGAGAGAGAGAGAGAGAGAGAGAGAGAGAGAGAGAGCTACTTTTCCTTTTTGCTGCCTGTGAATGGGGGGGGCAGGGAAGCATATCTTGACCACCCCGAGTTCTCTCTCTGAAAATCACACATGTTCTCACCCTTTTCTTCTTACTAACACTTGACTCAGAGAAAAGCACACACACTTACACGATCTGGGTAGCTCCTTACCAGAGGCAAGAAACCTACCTACCAAGCTCTCCTGCCAAGAACCACTCCAAAAAACTGATTGATATGAACCATGGCCACAGCCATGTTGAAGTTCCCTTGATGCTTTCAGTATCAGAAGCAGCTTTTGAGTCACAGAGTTGAGTCCATCATCCTGTTGACCAAGACAAGCAGAGAAACAAATGTGCAGATGCTAGGAGAAACCAACAGAAGTTGTCTCTACACAGACACAGACACATTTGGTTACACAAGTCCCATCACACCCATTTACATAAACAGAAAAATCCACTCTTTAGCAGGTCTCTAGAGTAACATGCTTGCTATTTTATTAACAAGGACGTTAAAGGTATAAAATGGAATGTCCTTTCTCGTTAAGTTGAAAATGATTCTTTAGGGGTAACCCTGGGCCTCTAACAAGATGAGTAGAATAAAATCCATTGTTTCAGTGAAAAAGTGGCAAGGACCATGTGCTGGTTAGATCGTCAACTTGACGTAAACTTGAGTCTGCTGAGGAAGTATTTCTGTCAGACTGGCCGGTAGGCATGTCTGTGTGGCATTTCCTTGGTTGATGCAGGGGGGCCCAGCTCACTGTGGACGGTATCACCCCAGGGCAAGTGGTGCTGGGAGGCACAGGGACCTTAGCTGAGTGTGAGCCTGGAAGCAAGCCAGCCAGCAGGGTTTCTCAGTGGTCTCTGCTTCAGTTCCTGTCTCTGAGTTCCTGCGTTGACTTCCCTCGATAAGGAACTATAACATGTAAAATGGTATAAACCTTTTCTCCCCCAAATTGCTTCCTGCCAGTGTTTTATCACAGCAACAGAACCCAAGACAGATAGCAGAGATAATAAATTGGGAAATGTAGCTAATTGCACCAATATTTTAAAATGTGGGTGAATTGGGACCTGCAAGTTAGCTCAGTGCTTATTAGGCAAGCTTGCCAACCTCTGTTCAATTCTCAAAACCCACATAAAGGTAGAACAAGAAAACTGACTTCACAAAGTTGTGTTCTGAACGTCATACACATGCTATGACATGTGTGTGCCAAATACACACACATACACACAAAGCTATTATAAAAACACAAAAATAAGTATGAATAAGTAAACAATTGTTGGAGGGCAAACTTAAAGAGAGCTTTATTAAATGTTAAATACTGACCAAGAGATGGACTTTGATCAGGACCATTCTCTGGAATTTCCCAGCTGGAATAGCCAAATAATTTTTCATGAACCATTTTTCAATTGGTCCATTTTCTTTTAATCCCACAGTCCCCATGCTTGCCACTCCTCTGCACACAGATATTCTTTGCTTGAGTTTATATCTGTAAAGAGTGTGGATCTCATATAGCAAAATACTTAAAAATTCTACTTGGAACGTTCTCTCTATGGGTATGTCCTTCCTGGGAATGCTGCTGTGTTACAGATCCCAGTGTTTCAACGAGGTGGAAGTGTGGTACCAGTAAAGACTACTGTGGGGAAGTCCACCGGCTGGATGACTGACTCCCCATATGGGCTCCGAGTTGCCCTAAACACTCAGGTATTTGGAAAGCCAGTCACTGTTTTCCAATTCTATCTCTTTACACTGGTAGCCTCTTGAGGGTAAGAAAAAGTAATAAATCTCATATGAAACAATGTATCTGATGTTTATCTCAAAGTCAGGGGCTGAGTCATTTCTTAATTACTGTGAAGTCTGCGCTTCCTGGCATTGTTCTTAGGAACTCTGAAATCCAGGAATGATGCAAACATACTTCTGGGGGTGCAATGCCCTCCTCTCAGTTTGGCTTGGATTGCTACTGGAAAATATTTATTATGCAGTCCGCCCCTGCAGGCTGGTCCTGAAACTTGGTCTCCTACCGAAGAGGGCTATTGAAAAAGTGTCTTAAGGGGTTGGGGATTTAGCTCAGTGGTAGAGCGCTTGCCTAGCAAGCGCAAGGCCCCAGCTCAAAAAAAAAAAAAAAAAAAAAAAAAAGGAAAAAGTGTCTTAACTATTCTGGGTATACCCAAACTCATTCAGTGACTTCTATTCTCCTTGGGCAGCTCAAATGACTAAACCTCCCTGAGTATGACCTGGGAGTATTGAGAGTCTTTTGAGCCAAGTGAAGCTTGCCATTGTATACCTCTCATTTACCTCAATGACTTACAGAACCGAAAACATATTCTTGTTATAGTTATACTTACTTATATTAATATTGTAAAATAAGTAAGCTATAACTTTCTTTTCCATGTATTTTATTGAAGCTTGTCTTCTTCAGGCAAACTATGATCTAGGATCCATGAGGGATCCCAGAATGAATGCAATAAGCTAGAGACCCAGCCAACAGCCAACAGTATGAGTAACTAGCCTGCCATGCACAGGGCTGTAGCGTTGGCTGCAAAAGCGTCCTCCCACCTTGAGTACGAAGGGCATCTAGAGACAGTTGACTTCATCTATTACATAGTGATTTTTCAACTTCAATGCTAATCTGTGAACGTTCTTGACACATTCTGGGATAGTATATTCATAGAACTCATTACAGACTATATTTCATATTTCAGTGTCCTTCAACAAAGTCTTACTCTGGGTGCCCCTCTTATGTAGTCATCCTGTTCATATTATTTTATGGTCTACTCAGGAGTGATTGGACATTGAATATGTCAGGAACTTATGTGTAACTTTGTTCAAATGCTCAGTCTTTCAGAGTTTTCACAAATGTTCAGATGTTACTCTTTCCCTTTAGAAGATAACACTTTTTCTCTTATAAAACTATTGCCATCAGCAGACCCTCTGTAATTCGCTGCACAGGGTTCTGCTGTGGGAGAGCTGTATCTCGATGACGGCCATTCATTCCAGTACCTCCACCAGAACCAGTTCTTACACCGCAAGTTCTTATTCTGCTCCAGTGTTCTGACCAACAGGTGAGGGCAGCTGTGAGCTGTGACTCTTCTTAGACTATGCTGCCCTCTTGGCATCTTCAAGTAAATGGATAGCTCATGTTTTCAGTTTAGGGGCTTAAGAAATGGCCTTTGGGGGGCTGGAGAGATGGCTCAGCGGTTAAGAGCACCCAACTGCTCTTTCAGAGGTCATGAGTTCAATTCCCAGCAACCACATGGTGGCTTACAACCATCTGTAAAGAGATCTGATGCCCTCTTCTGGTGTATCTGAAGACAGCTACAGTGTACTTATATATAATAAATGAATAAATCTTTAAAAAAAAAAAAAAAGAAATGGCCTTTGGGTTAAAGATCCCTGGTTACTCTTGAAGAGGACCCAGGTTCAGTTCCCAGCACCCATATGGTCTGTAACTCAGCTGCAGGAGATCTGACCCTCCTCTTCTGGCCTCCAAGGGCATGCGGTGCACTTATATACACACAGCCAATTTTATATTCCTAAAATAAAAGCAATAAAAGTTATTTAAGATGTTATTTAAATAATGAATGGTAAAGGACATTAAATTTTTCAATCACTCACTGTGAGAATTCCATTTTTGCCTTTATCTTCTTTGCCCCCAAAATAAAACTATTCAGTGTAAGTACTCCTTAATACCTTCATTCCTCCAGGTACCAGTTAATTATACATCTGGTTTCTTTCAGCTTGATTGTAATGTCCAAACCACACTGTATCCTTTGCGCTCGTCACACAGTTTAGGGAGATTGATGTGGCCCTGACCACCAGTTCTTGGCACAGAGAATCCCTTGCTTTCCACCTCTTTGTCCTACTGAATATGGCTCCTATATGGACCATGACTCCATAGAAACAAGAGCTTGGGCTGGAGAGATGGCTCAGCGGTTAAGAGCACCCGACTGCTCTTCCAGAGGTCATGAGTTCGATTCCCAGCAACCACATGGTGGCTCACAACCATCTGTAAAGAGATCTGATGCCCTCTTCTGGTGTGTCTGAAGACAGCTACAGTGTACTTATATATAATAAATAAAATAAATCTTTAAAAAAAAAAGAAAAAGAAACAAGAGCTCTCAGGGTGGAGATATTGACCTGGAGACCATTTAAAGCCCCATCCCTCCCTTTTTCCTAATACCATCTATATCCTTCCAGGTGTGCTGATGAGAAGGGTCATTACCCCAGCAAGTGCATCGTGGAGCAGATCTTGGTCTTAGGCCTTAAGAAGAAGCCATCTTCTGTGACTACCCATTCTTCTGGTACGCAAACAGCTCCTTACGGCACCATTTGTGCTGGAAACACAGAGGTATCTGCAGTGAAGAGACGGTTTGTTCCCAAACTGTCATGCTGTACCAAGCTCAGGCCATCTCTGCTCTTTCTAGGTTTTCTAGTCTCTAGAGCGGCAGGCCTCCACCTCTGAGACAGAAATGGTGCTTCCACAGGGGTCGCACGTCACATATTTACATTAGAATTCATAGCAGTAGCAAAGTTACAGTTATGACGAAGCAATGAAATGATTTTATAGTCGAGGGTCACTGCAACGTGAAAAGCTGTATTAAAAGGTCACAGCATCAAGAAGGTTGGGAAACACTGCTCTAGATTTAGCAGGCTAATCTGCTTCTCTTCCTGAGTTGCTCTTTCTCCCACAGTTAATATTTACTAAGAGAAACTGTTGGAGGCCTCCAATAGTATTCTAGGTGTTTCCTTTTTAAAAGATTTATTTATTTTATTTATATGTACACTGTAGCTGTCTTCAGACACGCCAGCGGACATTGGATCCCATTGGTTGTGAGCCACCATGTGGTTGCTGGGAATTGAACTCAGGACCTCTGGAAGAACAGACAGTGCCCTTAACCACTGAAACATTTCTGCAGCCCTCTGGGTGTTTCTCAGTGTGTAATAGATTACAGTCATCTTCGGCCCTGGAAACAGAATAAAATTCTATTTTGAAGAATTTCACCTACTGCATTTCTTAGATAAATCACGTTGGTCCTGATAGTATCTTTCCAACTAGGGTTATATTCAAAACAATGAGACTTTCCCGTTTTAAAGAATTCACAAAGTTCATGAATAAAAGTGTTTCCAGATTTTCCTAAGTGAAAAATAACACTGTTTGAGAACATCAGTTAACATCAGATTTGAAGGGAAAAAAAGATTTTTTTTCTCCTGGTTTCTCACAAACTGTCTTTTTATCATCTTGCTGTTTAGATGGTAAAGTTCAGCCTGCAACTTTTGCGTACTGTGCCAAAACATGTACCCTGAGTCTGAAGAAGCTGTCTCTGAGTGTTGGTGATGACTGGGAGGTCCATGTCAGCTGACAAGCAGGTGCCCTGGTAGAGTACGGGAAGCCACCTGACCACTCTGCCTTCTTAGCCTCCTGAGAGCCGTGCTGCCATCTAATTTGCTTCCCTGGGGAAAATGACATTTCTCTTATCTCTAGTGTACTGATGACCAGTAAATTTCAGGCTTAAAGATTTTAGCCAGGTGCAGTAGCCCACTCCTGTAATCCCAGCACTCAGAAAGCTGAAGCAGAAGGATCGTGAGTTCAAGACCAGCCTAAGCAAGACCTGTCTCAAAAAAAATCAAAAATAAGATTTCAGATTTTACATTTAAAGATGTATTGTTGACCCTCTGCACAAACACTGCCCTCCCCACAGCCCCACAATTCCCTGAGACATTGAAAGAGCTCAATGAGTGGCCTGACTTGGAGCAGGGCTACTCAAGAGACCCGTTTGTGGGGCTTGCTTCAGGCTGTACAGCACACAGAGTGCTGTATAGCACATTCTGGCTGTTGCAGCAGCAGCAGAGTTGCCCAACCCAATATCCAAGTAGATAGCAGTGCCTGGTACTCTGAGGGTTACCTTCTGTCAGCAGCTGTGTGGGTGTGGCAGCCGCTGCCACAGACACTGCATGGGCAGAGCTGTGGAAAGGTCTTCTCCCCTGAGAGTGACTCCGGAACACAAGGATAAGATCCTCTTTCACACTTCTTAGATTTAAAACTACCAAATCAATTTTCAAAGTCAGATTTATACCTTTTAATTATACTTTATTAAATACTATCTACTAACTGAAGAATATGTATAAAGTGAATATAATAAGCTATAATTAGTAAAAAATGAAATAAATACCCACATCCCACAGGTGAACTTCAAAAATAGAGCACAGGCCTGGGCCTAGAATAGCACAAGTGATTGGCAGTTGTCTTAGGCACGACCAATAACCAAAATAAGTAATATTTCAATACACTGTCTTTAAAAATCAAAATGAATGCAAAAACCCACACAGGCTTAACAATAGGTTTTAAACAAAGCCACCTCAGTATTATTGACTCTTCCTTTTGCATTAGGTTCCAATATGGCTTGGCATGGGCTAAATATTGTAACGCAGCAGTGCGCTGAGATGTTCCTGGCTCTGGAGAGCCTAGAGACTCCCTGCTGTCTGCTGCAGCAGTTGTTGGGGTGGTCTTGGTTCCTCAGCATCCAAGCCTCTCTCTACACTTACTACCTACTTGGCAACTGTCACCGTACTGCAGCCTCTTTCCTTGGTCACTGAGTGTCTCTTGCCTCCACCCGTACGGATCTTACGATCCTTCCAGACCCAACCCAAGACCTACTTTTCCATGAAAAGTTCTAACCTGACACCCCCAACCTCCCAGTGCCCACTTCACCTTTGTCTGAAATGCTGCCCCACAAATAATTGTGCCCTACTTTGCATTCTCAGGGATGTTCTTTAATATTTCAAGCAAGACTGTGTATTTCCCTACTAGAGTGTATGTTCCTTAAGATCATGTTACATTTCTCTCATATATGTTATACCACTGTGGTAGTTGGTATGAAAGCGCCTGCCCCTATAGGTTCATACGTTTGAACAGTTGGTCCCCAGTTGGTGGCACTGTTTGGGGGGGTTATGGAACTTTTAGGAGGCACATCTTTGCTAGAGGAAATATGTCATTGATGGCAGGCTTTGATCAGTTGTAGCCTCATTCAATTTCCTATTTGCTTGCTCTGCTTCCTGTGAGCTATTGAGATGTGATCTCTTTCTGCTTCCTGCTTCAGCCCCTGCTGTGATGTTCCCCTTGCTGTCATGGACTCTCCCTGTGGAACATGAACCAAAATAAACTCTTCTATAAATTGCCTTTGGTCATGGTGTTTTATCATAGCCCTTTTGTTTATATGTATTGGTTATCTCATTCACTTGTTATAGTGATAGATAGCCAATTGACATCATTCAATCCAACCTAACCCCAAAGGAATATTAAATTCAGTCCTCTTCATAACCACTTGCTGAGTGCTTTAAAAACCCTAACAGCATTTTAACTGCATTACATGAGTTAACTTGTTTACTCCTACACAACCCAACAACAGAATGACTGTCATACCCACTTTACGTGAGAAAAGGCCGGTTCAAGGGAAGGTAAAGACTAAAGCTGCACAGTTACAGCCAGCAGAGGCCAACCTAGACCTTGATCCTGGACAGTCAGCCATCCGAGGCTGCTCAGCTCTCTTCTCCTTCATGAGCACTGATACCTTGAGCATTCTCTTGGAGGGACAGGAAATAAATTGATAGTTCCAATAGCTGAGACATAGGGTTTCTTCAAGCTATACTGCCAAGAATCATGAGCCTGTGTTCCCTTTGATTGTGTGCATCTCTCTCTCTCTCTCCCCCTCTCTCCCTCTCTCTCTCTCTCTCTGTGTGTGTGTGTGTGTGTGTGTGTGTGTGTGTGTGTGTGTGTGCGCGCGCGCGTGTTTGTGTGGGTGAGACGGGCATGAACATGAACACATGGGCGTGCCATGCCACACAGAGGAGGACAGTCTGGGGTGTTGGCCCTTGCCTTCCACCTTATTTGTGACACAGTGAGACATAGTCTTTTTGTCATTTTTTGCTGTGTGGGCTGACAACCTGCCGATGCTTCTATGGCTTCTCTGCCTGTGCCTCTCATCCCACTGGGGATATACTGGGATGGCAGACATGTTACTGCACTAGTTTTATGTGGGAGCTCAGATCCTCACTTGTAAATGGCAAGTGCTACCACTGAGCCATCTCTCCTGCCCTATGCCCCCCACCACAGTTGTCACCTCCTACCCTTTCCTCTCTTCTAAACTTGGATCTATAGGGCTGGTCACTTAGGAACAGGCACAGCTGCAAGCTAGGACAAGCCTCTACTCTGTCATATGTCAGATATAACCATTTCATTATGACCCAGAGAGCAACTACCATGGTAAAACAAAAACAAAAACAAAACAAAACAAAACAAATACAGGTAGAAGCCAGGCAATCAACTCCCTCTTTGATTCCCACTTAAAAGCCCTGAAGCTGAGTCCTCACTAGGCATGACATCTTAGGACTCGACATTAACCTGGCTCTATTTCCAGTTCTGTCTAGACGCTGATGTGGTGCAGCTAAATAATCTAGCGCAGAATCTACTAGGATATACATTGTGTAATAGACTTGATCTCACTGTGTCCAGTGGGCAAGAAGAGAGAGATTTCCTTGGCTGGAAATTCTGCTGAGTGGCATTTTCTACCCACTTGGATGGAAAGCTGACTCCAGAATATTCTAGAAAAGATACTGACTCTAAAATACTCTTTTCCATGTATCCAGCGGCTACTGCTCCAGTAGCCTGTATGGCTGCCTAGTCCTTAACACAAGTTGCTGATTTCTGTCGTTCACTTGTCTCAGATACTCTCACTTCTTGACAAGCCGAGTTCCTTAATGTCAATTCAGAAATATCTCCAGCTAGGTCCTTCCCTACCACTCAGTCTAGCCACGCACTGGCCTCTTGCTTCCATGTTCACGATCTCACTTCACATCTATTTTTAGTTTTCCTGGCTTAAGCTTCTTCAGGCCACTGAAACACAACCCTCATTCTCTTTTTCTCCTCTGGCAAGCCTGCTGCTGGTAGGCACCCCCAGGTAGAAGCTGCGTCTAAATCCTTTATTGCCTCTTCCTCAGGAATACCTATTGCTCTAGGGTCATAGTTCACCTATTTAAGCTGGTCAGAGGCCAGCCAATTTTCTGATAGGATTTAAACTTTGAAGAGACTGTAGCCATTTTTTTCCTCAGATGACAGAATCACTTCAACTTCCACTTTGTAATCGCTTCCTTTCCTTGAAGGTAGCTGAATCTTGTTTTCTTTAAAAACGTCTTCCTTCCAAAGTTGCCTGCCATGCCGACCGTTATTAGTCCAACTGTGGCCCCAAGGACAGGAGCTGAGCCCAGGTCCCCAGGGCCAGTTCCTCACCCAGCTCAAGGCAAGACCACTGAGGCTGGAGGTGGACACCCGGGTGGCATCTATTCAGCCATCATCAGCCGCAATTTTCCGATCATTGGTGTGAAAGAGAAGACATTCGAGCAGCTCCACAAGAAGTGCCTAGAGAAGAAAGTTCTTTACCTGGATCCCGAGTTCCCACCGGATGAGACCTCTCTCTTTTACAGCCAGAAGTTCCCCATCCAGTTCGTCTGGAAGAGACCTCCGGTGAGTAGCTTACTGGTTTTGTAGCCGGCTGGAGTTTGCCTCAGAGAAGTCCTCCCACTCAGCACCTCCCCAAGCACAGCTGGGCACACGGACACAGGCGGAAGGATCCTGGCAGGGGCCTAGGCTCTGGCTGCAAATGTAAAAAAGAGAAGACAGGGTCAAGTCTAAGAAAGAGCAGGCAGGGCTGGTTCTCTCTCACTTTCTTTCTGCTGTTCATGAAAGTAGCTAGCTCCCAAATTCACCTTAAAAATGGCGGTCCCTTCCCCAGAATCAGTTCCAGAGCTTATGCTCTTCTTAACTGTATTGAGACTTCTTCCATTTCTCAGGCTAAAATCATGAGATGCTGTTCTTTTTTTTTTTTTTTTTTTTTTTTTTTTTTTTGGTCATTTGTCAGTGACCATGGATTTCTGAAACACAGAAGCCAGGGAAAGAGGAGAGGGGCAAAGACTACTTTTTGTAACATAACATTGAGATTAGAAGAATTTTTGCCTGTGTAGCTCACTGCATAAACCCAGAACCCAGCAACAGACTCAGCATGTGACAGGGCCTGGATGAAACCCTACTCGCTAGCCTCGTTCACTGATGGGGATTCAGCAGAGGGAAAACTGAGTTTCCCTGGCTCCCTTCTCTGATCATGCCTCCAGCATGACTCTAGTCACAAAATAGTCTGGGGCCAGGAGTACAGCTTAGTGGTAGAGTTCTACTCTTCATGTCAGGGGCCCCATGTGTAATCTCTGACACTGCCACCCAATCAGTAAATAAATATAAAAGGGGGAGAGAGAAGAAAGTAATTACAGCAAAGAGACAGAAAGAGTTATTGCAGGTCCCCTAGCTTCACATAGCGGGCAAGTTACTAGGAAAAGTGTTGTGAACAAGAGACCAACACTTACACTGTTGCAGAGTCTAGAGTCTCGAGGAAAACGTGGGCATTTAGGTTGAGTGGTCGCCAGGACTCTGTCATCACAGAATAGATGGGATCAAAGAGAGCAGGCCAGGTCAGGGGTGAGTTCATCAAGAAGTGGTATTAGGGGGCTGGGGATTTAGCTCAGTGGTAGAGCACTTACCTAGGAAGCGCAAGGCCCTGGGTTCGGTCCCCAGCTCTGAAAAAAAGAACCAAAAAAAAAAAAAAAAGAAGTGGTGTTAGGCTCCTCACAGGATTCACTGGCCATGTTTTTCTGTATTTGCTAACTAGAGCTGTCTCCTCTCCTCTTCTGCTGTCCTTTGGTAAGGTCCATCCTTGGCTGTCATGAATGTCCTCAGCTTAGAAGAGCATGCTGCAGCAGGCTGGGTGTAGCTCAACACACACCTAACATGTGAGGTCCCAAGCCGAGAAGGTGGGCAACCCAATCAATATAGACATGGGCTGGAGAGATGGCTCAGTTGTTAAGAGCACTGACTGCTCTTCCAGAGGTCCTGAGTTCAAATCCCAGCAACCACATCGTGCCTCACAACCATCTGTAATGGGATCTGATGCCCTCTTCTGGTGCATCTGAAGACAGCTACTAATATATAATAAATAAATAAATATTTTATAAATATATATATACATATATATATATATTTAGACACACCATGCCCCCACTCAGCCCCTACTACCTGCAGCATAAGTCCAAGCTGCCTCGCTGAGCACAGCCCTTCTCAAACAGACCCATGCCTGACTACTCACCTTTACTCTCTTCCCCTCAACTTGATACTGCAACAAAACATCTGGCTGCAGTACCCTTCCAGGGTTTGGCTGATTGGCTCTGCCTTGTGTTCTCTGCATGACTACTGAGTGCCACTTCCTTCAGCCGCTGTCACCATGCAGGGTCTGGTTGTGGTCATTTGTGGGCCCTGTACATATTCTGAACGCAACAGTACACAGATGCTGATAGCAAATGAGTACCCACCTCTAAAGGGCTGACCCAGGACAGCTCTGCCTCCCAAGGTAGGGAACCCCTACAAACACTGTTCTTACTAAGATCGCTGATGGCTTTGAGCCTAAAAACCAGACCTTGCAAGCCTGGTGTTCTGTGGCAGTGCCAGTGGTCTATGCGCACATATGGACCAGTGTGCTCCAAGAGACCTGGCTGTTTGAGGCTTAGCCCCTATGACAATCGCCAACAACGAAGATCCTGAATTTTCAAACCATCTTGGTTAAATGCCATTCGTCCTCCCCAGTTAAGGTCAGCGCAATAGTGGGTTGGAGAGATGGCTCAGTGGTTCAGAGCACTTCCTGCTGTTGATGAGAACTTGTGTTTGGTTCCCAGCACCTACATGTGGTGGCCCCCAACTGTAAAACTCCAATTCCCAGGTCCAATGCCTCTTGTGATCTCTGCAGGCTCCAGCACACATGCGACACACATACAGACACACAGGCACACATCCATATGTACATATAAAATTAAAGATCAGGGCATACTTATATTGATTAACATACACCCCAAAATGGGTTTAGAGGTGGGCAGAGTTGGAACGGGTCATGGAAGTGTTATCCAAGCCCTTCACTTTAATGATTATAGTCCAGAGAGTGCAAAGAACTTATGTATATTGAAATGACTCCAGAACTTTCTAAAACGTAAAACACTCTTGGAAACATCCATTCTCCCAAGCACTTCTTTGAACATAGTAGCCTCTGTCAGGCCTAAGAAGAAGAGGCATGCCCTATGAGGAAAGGGAGGAGATGAGGGCTTCGTTGGGCAGGCACATGGGCTCCCTGCTGCCTGCTGTTAGTGTTTTAAACCCCCCTCGAGCCGTGCTTTGCCCAGCTGTCACCTTCACTCCTTCACCTCACTAGTTCCCCAGCTGCCCACACCTGGGCCTGTAGAAAGCCACCATTCAGACAGAAGCCCCTCTACCTCCATTCAGGAGACCTACTGCTTATTACCATAACTGGGAATTTCTTAAATTAGGCTCCAAGGGTGACGTTTAAGTGAGCTTCCCAAGCGGCCGCTCACCCACAGCCATGTGTTACCAAGTTGAGATGTTCGTCCTAGCACTTGCTTAATCTCCAAGGCCCTAGCAGGTGATGGCCACCCCTCACCCACCAAGCACTTTGGAAGGAAGCCTGGTGGTGTAAGATCCTCTGTGGCTTCAGGGCTGTGGGGGATATGAGGAAAGTGCTACAGTGGGTGGGAAAAAGAGACTCATGAGACTCTTGCCCACCAGCGTGAATTCAGCCACATTACCTAGACTCCACCGCTCTCGGTGTGACTGCAGGCTTCCTGACATCCTTATGCCCCTTCCAGGATCGTCAGCGCCCAGGCTGAAGTAGCTTATCCCCAGTCCTAAGGAACACAAACAACACCGAAGCTACACTCTGAGGATCCGAGTCTTGTTCCTCATATAGAACTCTCTCTGATTGTTTGCATGTCTTTAGCAAATGTACTTCCTCTCTGAATCCTTATCTGTCAAGAGGAAACACAAATGGAAAAATGAGAGAGAGAAAGAGAGAGAGAGAGAGAGAGAGAGAGAATATGTGCCTGTGTGTGCCTGTGTGTGCCTCTGTGTGTGTGTGTGTGTGTGTGTGTGTGTGTGTGTGTGTGTGTGTGTGTGTGCAATCCCATGATTACAGGTGACTGCAGAGTCCAGAAGAGGGCAGCTGGAAATGGACTTACTGAGCTGCCTGATGTGGGTGCTGAGAACTGAACTCAGGTCCTTTGCAAAAGTAGTGTGTGCTCTTTAACCTATGAGCCGTCTCTCCAGCCTGCACTATAATTACAGAAGCCAGGCCTGTGGGTACCTGCCTGTACTCCTAGCAACTGAGGAAGATGAGGCAGGAGGATTAGTGACACTGTCAAGTTTGACATCAGCCTGGGCAATATGAAGATCTTGACACTTAAAGACAAACAAAAACAAATTGACAACAACAAAATACAGAGTGCTTTTCTTATAGGAGGTGAACATGATTGTTTTCTAAATGGAAAAAGAAAAAGATCTGCTGGTTGATATATAACAAGAGTGAAAGCTCGGCTGGCATGAACTGGACTAGAGAAGCCTGAGGCATGCACACACACACCTCACACACCACACACACACACACACACACACACACACACACACACGCACACACACACTCTTGTGCGGGCACATGCACACTGCTTCTGCTATTCTCTATGACCTAACAGTCACTAAAGCCGTGAAATACTTGAGACAAGTAACCTTTTGGGAAAGGGCATGCTTGAGCTGCATCTTGTCTTGAAGTGGCAGTGCTGAGCCAGCAAGCTGATGTAGAAAGCACAGGAATGGAGAGAGAAAAGCAAAAGAAGAGAAAACTCCTGGGACTCACTAAGCTCTGGGGTAGGGGAGATGAAGGGGGAGACCCTGTCGCTCAGAAGCTATGGGTTGAAGACCTGTGTAAGTCTCCAAGGATGCCCAGGGCCTCTTACACTCGAAAATCATTCTGGTTACTCCATGATGCCACTGGTACAGCATGAAAACCGCTATTAAACACTACATGTAAGTCTGAGAGCAAAATGTTGAAGAACAACTGCCAACGGTCTGAGGTAGTCAACTTTCCTCCTGACACATGGAGTATGAAGGGAAAGGAGCTCTCCTTCAGCACGTACATGCCCTGATTTCCACATTGGAAAACTCTTCATTTCTAGCTGGAAATCATCTGGCTACAACCCAGACAACGGTGAAGGAATCCAGTGGTGTCCTCTGTTCCTGGGTTGTCACCCTGCCTCTGGTTGCTTTATCAGATAGTCACAAAACGCTTGGGCAGGGGCTTTCCCAGTGCAGGGCATTAGAGCCCTCAGTTGCACAGCCAAGCCTCATTATCTAGATTCTATTATCTGTTTACTCTCCTACTTAGTTAAATTCATCGGTGACTTCCAACTCAATGCTGGGCTTCTGTGGACATTTGCGGCCTTGCTCAGAACTCTGAAAACCTCAGGTCACCAGACAAACTGGTTCCCAGTTTGAGGTTCCCAGTGAGGTCAAACACTAGCCAACACATCAGCACCCTTAAGGAAGGGATTTCTCCTGATTCCAGGGGGCCTCTGGGACTTATGGGCTCTTCTGGAGGCCCCACAGCCTTTAAAGTGAAGTCTATAACTAAAGTATCTTCCCAGCCCAGGGTCACTTAACCAGTATACTCAATTCTGAAATGAAGAAACACTAGATAATACAAAATAACAATTGCCCCATGCCATTGTGAGTGGATTTAGAGACATTTGAACTCCATAAGAACCTAGTCTGCATGCAGGGGCACCCGGCCCCAGCCTAGGACTTGGCATAACTTCACAGGCTCATTTCCCAGTGAAATTACTTTCTCAATGAAAGTAGGTTGGCAAGAGGTCTCTGCTTAAGATCTGTTAAGTGTCTGCCACCTTCTGTCAGACAGTTGAAAGGGAAGTTGGGTACTGCACTAGCCACAAAAAGGAAGAACTGGGCCACAGTACACAGTTTGAGACAGGATTTGAACAAGCAGACCTAGTGGAAGTCTGATCTGCTGCTTAGCAGCAAGTCAGGAAAAGGATTCAAGTTTCACTTTCCTTTTCCATAAAGTAGCTAAATGTACTCTCAGTTCAGCACTATACTGTTCGATGTCCCTAAAGTCCTAGATCAGCGGTTCTCCACCTTCCCAATGCTTTGACCTGGTTCCTCATGTTGTGATGACCCCAACCATGAAATTATCTCCATTCCTACTCCATAACTGTAATTTTGCTACTGTTATGAATCCTAATGTAAACATCTAATATTTCCGATGGTTTAGGTGATCCCAAAGGGGTCTCACCCCACAAGTTGAGAACCATTGTTTTAGGTGTCCACAGTAAGGCAGTAATAGCCAAGAACAAGACAACCCAGGACACAGGTTTTAATACCAGGGGAACCAGAGCTGTGCCCACTACTAAACCATGTGACTGACTATTCCTGGGTCTCAGCTTCCTCTTCTGTAAAAAGCAGATGAAAATTCCAGCTTTCACAAAGTTGCTGGAAAGATATAACAGGATACTACATCCAATGCACGCATGCACGCACGCACGCAAGTACGCACGCACAGCTGGTGGTCTGATTGAGCTTCCAGGTGCTCTGCAGAGAATTACAATAGCACCACACCACCAACCCGGGATAGCAGAGGGTAGGAGAGGCTGCAACATTTTGGTAAAAGTGAAGGTTGCCTCAGCTCCTCCTGAGGGTCATGATGGGGACAGAGATCCAGAGACCACACTGAACACATTGAAATGAGTTGGCAGGATAATGTAGGAAATAAGGAAGGTGGGGACAAAAATGAGCAAGAAACCATGAAAAGATGCATTTCCCTTATAAAAAAGCCACAACATCCTTTTTGCACATTCCTCCTCTCCCCCCTCTCCCCCCTCTCCCTCCTCTCCCTCCTCTCCCCCCTCTCCCCCCTCTCCCTCATCTCCCCCCTCTCCCTCATCTCCCTCCTCTCCCTCCTCTTCCTGATTCTTGAGACAGTGTCTCCCTATGTTGCCCTGGCTGGCCTAGGACTCACAGATTTGCCTGCTTCTGCTTCTTGAGTGCTGGGGTTAAAGGTGTGAGCTTCCGGGTCCTATTTTATGTATTATTATTTAGTGTGCATCTATATGTGAATCATGTATGTGTTCCTTGACCCATGTGTGTCAGAGGACAACCTTGTGGAGTTGGTTCTCTCCTTCCACACCTACATGAGTGCCAGGGTTTGAACCCAGGTCATCATATAGCAAATGCCTTTTCCCACTGAGCTGTCTCACTGGCCCCATTCATGTGTTTCTAACCATCTGCTAATGTCTTTTGCTCTTTTATTTTTTCTTGTACTCACTTTTAATAATGATATACCATAAAATATAGCATATCAGCCATCTTAAAGGAAGACTTTACTTTTGCATGGTGTCTGGCTTTAAATGTGTAGCCCAGGCTGGCGTCGAACTTGTGATCCTCCTGCCTCTGCCTCCTTCAGCAAATCCTACTGGCATGCGCCATCACAACCGGCGTCTTTTGCTCTTATAACATGTCTTACTTCTAATTTTTAAATTTATTTATTTGTGAGTGTACACATGCATGTGCCATTGCAAGGCATCAAGGTCAGAGGACAACTATGAGGGACCAGTTCTCTCCTTCCACCTCGTGAGTCCCAGGATCCAAACTCAGATCATCAGTCTTAGCAGCGGGTGCCTCTACCCACTGAGTCATCTGTCCATTTATTTTTCTCTCAAGTCTGTCATTTTAGTTGGGGTTTCTATTGCTATCAAGAGAAACCACAACCATGCAAGAAAAGTTTATAAGACCTCAAATCCCACCTCTGCGGTGACACACTTTCCTCCAGCAAGGCCGCACCTACTCCAGAGAGTTCACACCTCCCAATAGTGCCAGCATTCAAACACGAGTCTCTGGGGGCCGTTCCTGTTCAGACCACTCAGATACCATCCTGCATTCTTGCTCATTAGTGGGGCAAGCTCGGCATTTCCTGTCCTGTGCTGTGCAGTCTTAGCATCTGATACACCAGCTTCATTAACTGGTGGGGACTGCACTCCTCCCATTCTCTGAGACTGCACAAGATCCAAACTAGAAGCTCCTTAAATAGCTCTTGTTACTGTTTTCTCTAAAGGAAACTTTGATCTACGGAAGTAACTGCTTTGATAATCATAGAATAATATAAAATTATTTTTCTTTGTAAATCAGTGCTTATTATTTTTCTAGGAATTTGTGGTAATTTTCTATGAAATTTTTGCTTTTGCTAAAAAAAAAAAACCATCTGCCTTGTTTGGTGTAGGTGCACAAACATTTGGAGTGAGTGTTTATATAAAATATACTTAGTCTTTCAATTTCAACATTCCTGTGTTCTGATACCTTAAAATTATCTAAAACTTGAAAAAATATTCAATCTTGGGGATGAAGAGATGGTTTGTCACCTGGCTGCTCTACCAGATTACCAGGTTTTGAGTCCCAGCACTGGTATGGGTATGGTGGCTCTGAGCTGTCTGTAACTCTAGTCCCAGGGCATCAATGCCCTCTTCTGGCCTCAGGCTTACACATACTGAATACAGTGTTACATTGCAGCCAGAGCATCCAAACACATTAAAATAAATAGACTTTTAAAAACGTTAATTCAATCTCTAGCCAGCTTTGGTGGGTAAGAATCTGAAATCCTAGGACTCAGAGGTGGAGGGAGACAGGGGCATCAGGAAGATCAGGAGGTCAAGGCCAGCCTTGTCCACAAAGTGAGTTCAAGTCCAACTTGTGGTATGAGACCAGTCTCCCAAAAAGAAAAAAAGCACCCTCCAATTTGAAAAAAATTACATAATTATTTTTTTTCTTTTTTTTTGGTGCTGGGGACCGAACCCAGGGCCTTGCACTTGCTAGGCAAGTGCTCTACCACTGAGCTAAATCCCCAACCCCAAATTACATAATTATTAAACATTTATTTGTTTATTATGTATATATGTGTGGGGGCAATAAGAGATGGGCAGGGTAATATGCTTAACATCCAATATATGCCAGTAAGAAAAATAATTGAGGGCATAGTGAGTTTTTTTGTTTTGTCTTTTGCTTTGATTTGTTTTGAGATAGGGTCTCATTATGTAGCATTGACTGGATGGAACTCTTTAAGTAGACCAGGCTGGCCTCAAAATCACAGAGGTCTGCCTATCTCTGCCTCACAAGTACTGGGATTAAAGGCATTTCCCACCACATCCAGCCATATATGATGTTTTGATCAAATTCATACCCCATTTCCTCTTCTCCCTGCTACTACTTACTCCTCCCAACTTTGTTCACCCCCCATTCACTTTTGTTTTATGTGAATGAATTTGTCTGCACATATGTGCACCACATGCCCACAAGGCCCTTAGAGACCAGAGGAGTGTGTGAGAAAATTGTTGTCACCATGTGCGTGCTGAGAACTGAAACCAGATCCCCTGCAAGAACATGGTGGTCTTAACCATCGCTCCAGACACCTTTTTCTTTTCTAAAACACACTGACTCTACTTAGTGCCATCTGTATATGCATGGATATAGAGCCATCTACTGGAGTATGGGTAGCTTTTGGGGGCTACATCCCAGAAGAAAACTTAGTCTTCTTCCCCCAGCAGCCATCAAGTATTAATAGTTTCTCAGTCAGGGTAGTATTCCATGAACTCCTCCCCGTGAGCTCCCTAGCCAGATAAGGGATGGTAGAGCATTGCCCATACCCAGCATCGCTCAGAAAGCACAGCAGAAGTGGAACTGATCCCTACTCAAATCAGGCTTTGGCCTACTCTATTCCATAGAGACAAAGGGCTCGTCATGATAAAGCCACTTAGGCTGCCGTTTCCCCTACCCAGGAAACTGGCTCCTCAGAAATCATGGGACCAGCAATTGCTAATATAGCTGATACTTGCAAGGCCCTGCCTCACTAAAGCACTTTCTCCTTTGTCCTTTTTTCTCCCCTCCCCCTATGACTCGAGCTATATAAGCTAGCTCCAAGCAAGCTGTCCTCTCAAACAGTACTCACTGCCTTCTGCTTGCTCCCTAGCTCCCCTGAACCCTGAGCCTGCTGTGGCATTGGCCAGTTAGGGGCAGGGGACCCACTTCTCCCCAACCCATGCTGGAATTTTTGGCTGTTTTGATCATCTGCAGGTCTTGTGTATACAATCATATCCGTTGTTCGCATCTGTAAACTGCACTGTCACATCTGCCAAATATTGTTTGACTACAGACACCCACGACATCTGGCTCTTAGAATCTTTTTACTTCCTCCTCTGCAATGGTGTCTGAGCCTTGAGACAAGGGATTATGATATAGATGTTCCACTTAGAGGTAAGCACCCCACAGCCTTATTCTCTGAACATTACTAGTTGTGGGTCTCCGTATTAACTGTTGTCTACTGCACAAAGAAGCTTCTCTGATGAGGGTTGAGAGATGCACTAATCCACTGATACAAAGACGAGAAGAAAGAGGACAATTTAATACTACATTTAGCAAAATAATACTATTAGGGTCTCCCATTGGTACTATGACCTAACCAGGGTTTTGGCTCAGTTAATAATACTAGACATCATCCCATACTAGACTAGTCCCATCTTGTGAACTGGATTTTAAATCAAATCAGAAAGTGGTTGGTTGCTCTCATAACATTTATGCCACTATCGCATGAGTGGGAACATTGTGCCAAGACAGTCACTTCGTTCTTTTCTCCCTGAGTAGTATAAGTAGAATACAGCATTATAAAATGTATCCGGTAGAAATGAAGCTTTCTGGTTACTACCAGTTTGAGTCTCCACATCCTCTGACTGAAGTGTGTGGTATGTTCAGGATTAGGTCTTTCTGTAAAGTTCTAGCAAGAGCAAGAACAATGGCCTGCAATGTTTAGAGGAATCTGTGGCCTACAACATCCAACAATATGAGAAGAGAAAAGCCATGCCTGGCATTGGGCTTTTTATTCGATAGCCTATGGTGCCTGGGGGAGGCATGTCCCCCTATTATAGGGTTAATTCCATTTAAACTCTTTTTTATTTGTATATGTCTTAGGAAGTCTTATACAATAATAGCTTTCCATGTGGCATTTCCAATGGTCTTTAGTGTCAGTTATTCCTCCTTATATATCCCCCATATCCTACCCTCTCATACCCCAGCCTATTTCGGAAAAAACACTTGTTTTGAGTTTATAAACCTTTTTTATGAAATATATTTGCTAAGCACATGATTTTATCTAAAATTTTTGTTTTTAGGACAAAAATCATCGCATAAAAATCCATTCCAATGCAGTATATCTCAGAGACCTGTTGTTGCTTCCTTAGTCTAAAAAGGGGATAACAAGAATTGATTTCTTTTTTTTTTCCGGAGCTGGGGACCAAACCCAGGGCCTTGCGCTTGCTATCACTGAGCTAAATCCCCAACCCCAACAAGAATTGATTTCAAGTAACATATAAGTATGTAATAGCAAGTTAAGATTACCTATGTATACTCTACATTTTTATTTGATATTTTATTTATTTACATTTTAAATGTTATCTCCTTTCCTGGTTTCCCCTCTGCAAACCCCCATCCCATCCCCCCTCCCCCTGCTCCTATGAGGGTGCTCCCCCACCTAACCACCTACCCCCATGACCCCGCCCTGACATTCCCCTAAACGGGGGCATCGAGCTTTCACAGAACCAAGGGCCTCTCCTCCCACTGATGCCCAACAAGGCCATCCTCTGCTACATATGTGGATGGAGCCATGAGTCCCTCCATGTGTACTCTTGGAATGGTGGTTTAGTCCCTGGGAACTCTGGGGGGTCTGGTTGGTTGATATTGTTGTTCTTCCTGTGGGGTGGCAATCCCCTTCAGCTCCTTCAGTCCTTCTCCTTACTCCTCCATAGTGGTCCCTATGCTCAGACCAATGGTTGTCTGTGAGCATTCGCATCTCTGTTTGTCAGGCTCTGGCAGAGGCTCTCAGGAGACGGCTATATCAGGCTCCTGTCATCAAACAAGAAAAAACACTTTTAAACTAAGAATCATGTTCAGCTACTACGAAATTCTAATGATAAAAATTATTTAAACTTTGGTGGAACTAAGAGCCTCCTGATAAAATGATTTTAAGTGCAGTGACTGGATCTGAGGAAACAGCTCAATAGGTAAAGTGGAATGAATCTTGAGGGCCCAAGTTCTGCCCCCAGGACCCATGTTTTTAAAAAGCCAGGTGTGATAGAATGTACTTCCGTGACCTCTATGCTAGAGACACAGAGGCAGGTGCGTTCACAAGGTTCCCTGGTTAATCAGTGAACTCCAGGTTCAGTGAGAGGCCCTGTCACCAGTGGTCAGGGTCTGAGCTGGGTGTTTCCAGGGTCTTGACCTCCTACCTAATGAAGATAAGGGCACACATATATTCACAAAAGAAGAATAATAAACTATATTGTAAGGGAATCAGTAAACAGACTATAGGGGGGCACAATGTAAGATGGACATTGGGCCATGTGAGTGCTCAAGGACCTTCCTCCTGTGTGGAGCTTTTTCTTTAATGATATTGGAGAGAAGGAGGAGTTGATTACTAAGGGGTATAGTTTGGGCAGTTCTTTATTTTGATTGATAGATTAGGCTGTATATTCATTTTCCCTACTGTTCCTTTCCCTTCCCACAATTCATCTGGTTTTCATCATATATACACATATGTACATACATACATACACACACACACAGAGAAAGAGTGCAACATAGAACAGAAACAACGGAAAGCGCTCTGACCCACCTTTATCTGCTTCTTCCGACTCACACATTTCCTACCCCAGGGATGTTGACTGTAAAGCATTAGGTGTCTGCATTCACCCTAGACTCTACTGTGATAGGGACTTTTGCTCTGAGGTCCAGATACTTGGCCTCTGCATCCTCATAGATCTGAGTCCCTAAGGTCTGCAGGGGCTGGGGCAGGAACATCGGGAGAATGAGGCTTCATTACCCTCAGACAAAGGCTTGCAGCAGATTCCTCCTATGCATTCAGCAGCCTGTATAGGATTAGTGTATACAGCATGTTTAGAAGGCCCCATGCTATACCCCATTGATGGCCAGTGTCAAAGGCATGAATGCCTTTTGCTGAGGCAGGGGGAGCCCTCTGACACTATATTTTCTCTTTTTAAAGCAAGAGTCCCAGCAAGGCTGTTGGAGGTGCCCTAAAGGTCTACAAGGCATTGTTGTCTGTCCCCCGAGCCATCTCTGGCTGGCTCTCTCCCCCTCCCTGGCTCCCTTCTGACTTGCCTGTGTTGCCCCTAGACCACGGGCTCAGGGGCCTCTAGCCAAAGCTGCTGACTCTGACCACGGCCTTTCTCTGGACTGTGTTCATTAGCATCAAGCTGCTGGGGGTGGAGGAGCTATATAGGCTCCGGGCCATTCACCAGAGGATTAGGCCTGGGCTGAGGGTGCAGCAGGAGAGGCCGCAGGGAAGGCCGGGTTCCACTGCTCGTCATCATGCCCTACCTGCTGCCGGGATTCTTCTGTGACAGAGTGATCAGAGAAAGGGACAGGAGAAATGGAGAGGGCACCGTCTCACAGCCTCTCAAGTTTGAGGGGCAGGATTTTGTCGTTCTCAAACAACGGTGTCTGGCTCAGAAGTGCCTCTTTGAAGATCGAGTCTTCCCAGCAGGTACACAGGCCCTTGGCTCACATGAGCTGAGCCAGAAAGCCAAGATGAAGGCCATCACTTGGAAGAGGCCAAAGGTAGGGATCAAGGGGGCATGGACTCTGCAGACAGATGTTGGGGAACAGGGAGTGAAGTAGTGAGAGCCTGAGGGCATGGATTCACCCAAACCCTCAGCAAGTAGCTTATTAGGGTCCTCCTTACCCTTATGTCACAGCCCCAAATACCTAACTTCCTGTGCTAGAGGCTAAGGAGGTTATTTTCTGTTCCTGAGCTGCACGATGAGGTTTAGGATGACCTCTAGATCCACAGGATTATAAATATTTAAGGGTGCTAATGCGTTGATTTAAATTCCCATAAGATTCTAAGGTAGAATCAGTTCTTCCTGAGAGCAGGAGTTTGGGAAGGAAGAGCGGAGTGGTGAAGAGAAAAGAGGCAGGTGCACAGAAGGGGTGAACAGAGAAGGAACAGGAGACTGGAGATAAGCCTTAACCTTCTAGCCAAAGCTGACTCAGCATGGTATCAGATCTGTTTAAACAGAAAAGTCCCCGCTGACCAGCCAGACTCCTTCTTGGGTGAAACAGCTGATTCAGGCTACCCTACCAAGGAACATCCTAGGACCTCCAGCCTGGCAGCAGGAGTAGGTCAAAGCATGTGGGACAAAGCCCTTCTCCCCGCAAGGAGGTGCCTATAGCTGCAAGAGAGCCTGCTATATTTAGAGCCGGCAAGGAATGTGTGTGTGAAAATCCAGAACTTCTGCAAGGTAGATTCATTAGTGTATAGGCAATTTTTTAATTAGTTGAATTTCTTTTTAAATTTTTAATTAGATTTTAAATTAGTTTTACAATTACAGGTTTACATTAAAAACTGTAAAGATAGTGCTGGGTTCCCATGTGTAGTCAGTCCCTCTTACCTGTGCCTTTTACTCTCTGTGGTGTTAGTCGGCCTGTAGTCAACTGTGACGCAAAAATACTAAATGGGGAATTCTTAAAGTATTTCAGAAGTTTTAAATAGCCTCCACTACTGTATATTGTTTTAATTATTTTATTTTACTCAAGTATTAATCGTCTTTCATTGCCTGATTTATAAGTTCAACTATCCTTGGTATGTGTATAGGAAGGAGTCTAATGATCTCTGTGGGCGTTGGTCCTAGCCACGGTTTCAGATTTCTGGGGGTCTTGGGATATGCCCCACAAGTTAGGAGTCTGCTGAACCTTCAGTCCAGTTTTTCCTGTTATATCATCATGATCTGTCCACTATCTATCAGAAACCGAGACCAATGTGTTATTGAAAACAGAGTTCTCACTTTATTTCCTTGGGGTTTGTCCACTGTCTTTTTCTGTTCCAAGACTCCTCCCTTGTATTCATGTATGTGTCTTGTGTCCTTAGCCTCCCCTCTCGGGTTTTCCTTGTTTCCAGTGAGCTGCACACTTTCACAGAGCACTAGTCAGGGATTTTATAAAACACCTCTCAGTTGGCATCTGTCTCAACTCTTCTTCTGAGTAGACTGAACTTATGGATTTGTTTGGCAATATATATATATATGATTTTTATGTTTATGTTAAGTATCTGAGTGTTTTAAGTATCTGAATATGCCACATGCTCCTGGCGGCCAGTAGAGGGCACTGGAGTCCATATAACTGGAGCTACAGACCATTGGGAGTTAGGGTTCTCTGCAAGAACAGCAAGTGATCAACAAAGGCTGAGCCATCTCTCCCGCCCTGGGCTTATGTGTTTTGAGAAGGCTGACCGCAGGCAGAGGTTAAGTACCTCTTAGCACAGCACACATCGAAGGCACAGACTGTAAACATGCCTCCTCACCACTCAAGCTGACTACGTTGATATGTTCCACTCCTTGGGTGCAGTGTCTTATAATCCTGCATGAGGTCTGTGTTCCCTTTGTGTCTCTGTCCATTATTCCAGCGATAGTCAATGGAAGTCCCTGTAGCTATGCAACACATCCCTGGGTTGGTTTTGTTTGTTTGTTTTGGGGGATTGGGCGGTTGTTTTGTTTTCAAATATTCTTGAGAGCATCATGATTTTGAATCATTATGGGATATTACAGGTTCATCTGATATAATTCCGCCTCCAGTCTTAGAATCAGCCATACAGTAGACAGGGTGTGTGCACCAGTCATCTATCAGAAACTTGAAAATGAGGTCCAAGAAGATCACTTGGTCACTATAGTGTCGATGTACAAACATGATGGGCTGAGATCGATTCCCAGACCTGATTTAACAGTCTGGCGTGGTGGCATATACCTGTAATCCCAGCACTGGAGAAGCAGAGACAGGTGGATCCCTGAGGCCAGTCAGCTTAGTCTACCCTGTGAGCTCCAGGTTAGTAAGAGAACAAAACAGAAAACAAACAAGAAACCAGTGGAGAGCAGTTGAGTTTTGACACTCAAGGTCCTCCAGCCTCCACGTGCATACACACATAAAAGATGGGTTTCATTATGACCTTTTCATTACAGATAAAGAGATAACAGACAGAGAATCTACTCCCCATCACTCTTTCTGCCCGTTCTCCCCTCACTCCCGCTGCTATCCCTTCTCACTCGTGTACTTTTTTCCTTTTTTAAAACTAAGTAGACTTTGTTTTGTTTTGTTTTTTGGGTTTTTTGTTTTGTTTTGTTTGGGGGGGGACTTTTGAGACGGTCTTATGAAGCACAGGCTGGTCTAAAACTGGGTGAGTAGTCTAAAATACCTTAACTCCTTACCCTCTACAGGCGCCCACCTACCTAAGTGCTGGGATCACAGGTGTGCCACCACCCCCGGCTCCCCTCATTCCTTTTTATAAATACATTGTACTTATTTTGAAGATGTTCTGGGCCATCATGTACATTTATACAGTACTGGGATGAACCCAGAGCCTTGTGCATGTTAAGCAAGCATTCTACCAACTAAGCCACACAACTCCCCACCAATCTTTTTTTTTTAAGATTTTTTTTATTTTAGGTACACGAATACACTGTCGCTGTCTTCAGACACACCAGAAGAGGGAATCAGTTCCCATTTACAGATGGTTGTGAGCCACCATGTGGTTGCTGGGAATTGAACTCAGGACCTCTGGAAGAGCATTCAGTGCTCTTTACCTCTGAGCCATTATCCCCAGCCCTCCCCCCAATCTTTTTAAACCTAGATTTTTCCATTTAAAAGGAAACATGCAACATTTGTTTTTCTGACTCTGTCTTATGTTTAGCATGATAATCTCTAGTTCTATTTCCTACAAATTACATAATTTCATTCTTTTTTCATATATGTATGCATGTATACAAACATATACATTTATATATTATATATTATGTAATATATATTGTATGCATTTATGTTTACACGCATACATATATGCATATAAATTATATATTATACATTACATATGGAGGAAGTGCATGCCATGGTGTCTGTGTGGAGGTCAAAGGCCAACTTGCAGGAACTGATTCTCTCTTTTCACTGCTTGGGTTCTGGATATTAAGCTCTTGACAGCAGTCTAGTGGTGATTACCGTCACCTGCTGAGCGCTCTCACTGGCCCAAGTCTTGTTCTTCTTTTTGGCTTAATAGAATTCCGTTGTCCACATACATGTTCTTAATACATTCTTCTGTTGAGGAGCATCTAGGCTGTTCCCATAGCTTGCTCCTGTGAATAGTGCCACAATAAACACCACAGGAATCTCTGTGATCTATGAATCAGGTTCCCTCAAGCATATACCTATAGTCTTATAGATGGTCACAACTGCTTTTTAGTTTTTTTTTTAAATTCCATACTGACTTTTGAAAAAGGTTTATTTTTTTATTTTCATTTTATTGTATGTGTGAGAGTTGTTTGCGTGTGTGTACCATTTGCGTGCCTAGTGCCTTCCTTCAGAGGTGCTGGATCCCCTGGAACTAGAGGTCCCGACAGTTGTGAGCTACTGTGTGGATGCTGAAAACCGACTCTAGGTCCTCTGCAAGAATTTAAAAAAAGAAAAAAGTGCTATTAGTTGCTGAACCATATCTCCAGTCCCTGTTTTGTTTTCGAGAAAGGGTTTCATGTATCCCAAGCTGACTTCAAATTTACTATACTGCCAAGGATTACCACAACCTTTGACCCTCCTCCTACCTTCCAGCTGCTGTGAGGACAGGCACACTGAGTTTATAGGGCACTGGGAATCAAGCTGGGGCTCCATGCACGGAAGGTGAACTCTACCAACTGAGCTACATCCTCAGCCTGTGTGTAAAGTGACTTTGAGTAGTTGCTACTGGGTTGTAGTGGGCTTTAATTTTTTAAGGATTTACTTATGTATACTGTATTCTGCCTGCATATGTGTCCACATGCCAGAAGAAGGCACCAGATCTCATTGCAGATGGTTGTGAGTCACCGGGTGGTTGCTAGGAATTGAACTCAGAACCTCTGGAAGAACAGCCAGTGATCTTAACCACTGAGTTATCTCTCCAGCCCCGGCTTTAAATTTTTGTTATTACATTTATTTGTTATTTATTTACTTATCCCTGTGCCCTTAAAAGAAAGTTTTGTTGCATTCTAAATCCTTGTCTCTGTGTAGCCCTTGCTGACCTGGAACTCACTCTGTAGACCAGGCTGGCCTTGAACTCACAGAGATCTGCCTGCCTCTGGCTCCTGAGTGCTGGGATCAAAGGCCTGTGCCGCCACACGCAGCTCCGTTCAGTATCTCAGATGCATTGCCCCAGTGTTGCTGGCATAAACCATTACTATTTCGAAGCCTGATGATAATCTGCATGGCCCCCTTGGGAGTCTCTTGGCTTTTTCTTGCATACCCAAAGCGTGTGTGTGTGTGTGTGTGTGTGTGTGTGTGTGTGTGTGTGTGTGTGTACGTGTGTGTGTGTTTACTTTAAACCCATTGATGATCTAGAATATGGTTTCATGTTGGCCATGCTGGTTTGCCGTTCTTGGTATCCTACTAGCTCTGTCAGCGTGCAGTCACAAGCCTCTGATTTTGGGAGAGTGTATTTGAGTCACGGCTTCCAGTGTTGGTTTCGTTCCTTTCTTTGCTCACCTTCTTCAGAATCCACTGTTGTCAGTCTGTTGGTAGTGCTTCCAGGCGCTTGGTATTTGGGTGGTGCTGGGATTTTCTTTTCTTTTTTTTTTTTTTTTTCTTTTTTCTTTTTTTTCGGAGCTGGGGACCAAACCCAGGGCCTTGCGCTTCCTAGGCAAGCGCTCTACCACTGAGCTAAATCCCCAACCCCATGGTGCTGGGATTTAACCTAGGGCTTTGCACTTCGCAGGTAAGTGCTCTAAAACCAATCCACATCCCCAGCCCTTGCCATTCTTAGTGCATAGACATAGGAAGACAAAAACAAACTCTTAATAAACTTAATTTAACATTGCAAGATTATTACTTCAGCGATTTTTAAGAGAAATGTGTGTGTGTGTGTATGCGCGTGCATATGGCTGCTGCAGTCTTACAGGTGGCTGTGAGCTAGAAATGAAACCTGTTCTAGGAACTGAACTTCATTCCTCTGCAAGAGCAGCAAGTGCTTTTTTTTTGTTTTGTTTTGTTTTTGTTTTATTTTGTTTTGTTTTGTTTTATCTTTTCTCTTTTTCGGAGTTGGGGACCGAACCCAGGGCCTTACACTTCCTAGGCAAGTGCTCTACCACTGAGCTAAATCCCCAACCCCAGCAAGTGCTTTTTAACTACTAAGTTACCTCTCCAGCCTCTACTTTATAAATATATGTGTATATATATATATATTCTATACTAAAAAACACTTAGTTCTTAATCATAATAATAAAGTTCTTATTCATTTTATTACCTATATAATGTGTCAAAGTTCTGAAATAATGTTAGTATCCTTGTCTTTTTTAAATGTGTTTTTTTTTAAGATTTATTCATTTATTATGTATAAGTACACTGTAGCTGTCTTTAGATACACCAGAAGAGGGCATCGGATCTCTTTACAGATGGTTGTGAGTCACCATGTGGTTGCTGGGAATTGAACTCAGGACCTCTGGAAGAGTAGTCAGGTGCTCTTAACCGCTGAGCCATCTCTCCAGCCCTTTAAATGTGTTTTTTGGGGTTTTTTTTTTCTCCATCTTTATTAACTTGGGCATTTATTTACATTTCAATTGTTATTCCCTTTCCCGGTTTCCGGGCAAACATCCCCCTAACCCCTCCCTCTCCCCTTCTATATGGGTGTTCCCCTCCCCATCCTCCCCCCCCATTACCACCCTCCCCCCAACAATCACGTTCACTGGGGGTTCAGTCTTGGCAGGATCAAGGGCTTCCCCTTTCACTGGTGCTCTTACTAGGCTTTTCATTGCTACCTATGAGGTCAGAGTCCAGGGTCAGTCCATGTATAGTCTTTGGGTAGTAGCTTAGTCCCTGGAAGCTCTGGTTGGTTGGCATTGTTGTTCATATGGGGTCTCGAGCCCCTTCCAGTCCTTTCTCTGATTCCTTCAACGGGGGTCCCGTTCTCAGTTCAGTGGTTTGCTGCTGGCATTTGCATTCGTATTTGCCGTATTCTGGCTGTGTCTCTCAGGAGAGATCTACATCCTCCGGTTCCTGTCCTTCCCCCCCGCCCCCCCCCCCCCCCCCCGGAGCTGGGGACCGAACCCAGGGCCTTGCGCTTCCTAGGCAAGCGCTCTACCACTGAGCTAAATCCCCAACCCCTGCACTTGTTTTCTTCATCCATCTTATCTAGTTTGGTGGCTGTATATGTATGGGCCACATTTGAATGTGGTTTTATGCAGCCCAAGCTTCCATGTATCTGAGGATCGTGTGTGTGTGTGTGTGTGTGTGTGTGTGTGTGTGTGTGTGTGTGTGTGTAGCCTCTCCTCCTGCCCCTGCCTGCTGAGCTCTGGGGTCACAGGCAGCCACCACCACACTTGGTTTATGCAACACTGGCTCGAACCTGGGCTTTGCACTAGTTAGGCAAGCACTCTACCAGCCTGACTCTTATTATTATTGTTTTAGATTTTGTCCTCAGAATAGATTCCCCAAAGAGATAAATCGCCAAAATTTGTACTTAAAGTCACTTGAAATAACTCCATCTATGTATGTGTGTGTTTCTGTCCTACCAGTTTGTTAGGTACTTAAGCTCCATTTTCTCTGTTTGGTTTCAACTTTTACAGACTGCTTTTTCAACTTATATTTCCTTTAATTCTACCTTTAAATTATGTAAAACATCCTATGGGTTTCCTGTCAAAACTACTTCTAAACAGTTATACTCCAAGTTTCTCCCAGCCCCACACCCTCCTACCCAATAGAACACTTCTACTCCCTCACAGTCTTTTGCTTTGCTACACAAGGAGGGCTATGGTATGACATGAATGTGCCTTTCTATGTAGTAGGACAGAGATGTCCCTGAGTGTGGGGGTGGAGCTCAGCCCACTTGGGAGAATTGTGAGAAAAGAGAAAGATGGAGACAGACAGAAAGACAGAGAACATGTCTTAATTAGGGTTTCTATCGCTGTGATGAAACGCCATGACCAAGGCAATTTGGAAAGGGTTTGTTTCAGCTTACAGTTCAGGTGACAGTCAATCACGGAGGGAAGTCAGGGCAGGGACTCAAGCGGGCAGGAACCTGGAGGCAGGAGCTGATGCAGAGGCCATGGAGAGGTAGTGCTTACTGGCTTGTTTTTGGCTTGCTCAGCCTGCTTTCTTATAGAACCCAGTATCATCAGCCCAGGGCCCTCCCCCATCAATCACTAATTAAGAAAACGCCCTACAGCCACATCTTATGGAAGCATTTTCTCAGTTGAGGCTCCCTCTTTTCAGATAATTCTAGCTGTGTCACTGTGTCAAGTTGATATAAAACCAGCCAGCCCAGAACACTTCACAGGAATAACAAGGCTTCTTTTTTTTTTTAAATCTTTTTTTTTATTTTATTTTATTTATTATATATAAGTACACTGTAGCTGTCTTCAGACACACCAGAAGAGGGCATCAGATCTCTTTACAGATGGTTGTGAGCCACCATGTGGTTGCTGGGAATTGAACTCATGACCTCTGGAAGAGCAGTCGGGTGCTCTTAACTGCTGAGCCATCTCTCCAGCCCCCCAAGGCTTCTTGAAGCTGTGAAAAACAACATTAAAATCAAAACACACACACACACACACACACACACACACACATACACACACACAAATAAACAAATAAATAAATAAAAAAATGAAATCAAAACTCTGAATCTTTAATGAGTTTAAAAGTTAAAAAAAATAATTAAAACAAAGCAGACAATGAAATCAAGAGCACTGTCCGTTGGCTGCTGATGTGCTGGGCATGACCGAGCCACGTGCTTGGAACCTGCAGCTGCCACCACTGCTGCTGCCACCACTGCTGCTGTGGGTGTGTTTGTCCCTTCCAACAAACTGGGAGGGGCAGGGGAGGCTCACACCGGATTTACTGTCTGCTTCTCCAACTACCAAGGCCTGTGGACCCTGGGACATAGGCTGACTCTAAATATTTATGTCCAGAACTCTAAAAATTAAAGATCACCCTCCTCCTCCTCCTCCTAGCATTCTTTCTCCTGGTTTAGAAAAAAAAAAAAGCCATGAGTTCTGCTGTCACGTTGCCTCCACCCCAAAGATACACGCTACTCAGCATTGAGGCATTCTCTTACCCTCTCTCACCCTTGGTTGTTTACTGTTCGTTTTGAGACAGAGTCTCCCTATGAAGTCTAGGCTGATGTGAACTAGCCATGCTCCTGCCTCAGCTCCTCTAGTGCTGGGATTACAGATGTGCACCAACTTCTGAGCTTCAGCTTTCTAGTTTTAAAAGAGGAGTGCTGGTACCTCACTTGGATAGCTGTGGAGGCCTGGGGAGGGGAAGAGGGAGGGGGAGGGGCAGTACGCCATCACCTCAGCCCAGAACTCCCACAATTACCAGCATTACCTAGTTGTTTTCTATTTGTTTCACAGGAAATTTGTGAGAATCCCCGATTTATCATTGGTGGAGCCAACAGGACTGACATCTGCCAAGGAGATCTAGGTAGGAAAACTCCCTCCACCATGTCCTGCCAGATTACCCAGGGCTAGTTAACCCAAGAGATCTCTATTCAGGATGTGAAGAGATAAATTCTGGATTTTCTTTTAGTGCATCTCCTAATCTTTTAAAGATTATGTATTTATTTAATTTGTATGTGTGTCTGTCTGTCTGTCTGTCTGTCTGTCTGTGTGCTTCTGTGTGCACATACCATAGCATATACCTGTGAGAGTCAGAGGACAGCTCATGGGGTCAGCTTTTTCCTTCTTCCATGTTGGATCTGGAGGTCAAACTCAGGTTGTCGGTCAGGCATCTCTCTACACTAAAGGAAGCCTTTGACAGAGGTGGCATTTGCCATGTAGGGAGAGGTCAAGGTTCTGTCAGCTTGTTGGCTTGGCTGTTCCACGTCCCTTCCTTTCCTTCCACCTTTTGTTCTGGAAGCATCCTCCTTGGGCAGACTGTAAGCTAGCTCTGTGAAGAGAAACTGGAGAGACATTAACAGACTATTTAAAACTTGACCCAAAAAGGCAGGAACAACTGAAAAATACTGCTACTTTGTTCCAGAAAGAGAGGCCGAGAACACCTCCTGCCCAGTGGCTTCCAGTACCCGAGCGGCACTGCCTGCGCAAACTAAGCCCTGAGCCCTTCAAACCAATACACTGCTTTTGAGCTGATTCAAGGGAGGGAGATGGCTGGTTTGGGTGGTTGTCAGCCTCTCTCCCCACCAACAGCGTGGCAGCTAGCCTGTGCCCCCAGTAGATAGCTGTGGGACTGTCAGGGTACCAGGTATGCCCCTTTGCCAGTTTAAATGCCCTGTGTAGAATGGTTCTGGGGCAGCTAGCTACCCAGCACCCTGCCTTCTGACACACATCTGCTTAGCTGATGGTTCTCTGATACAGTTTTCCTTGATGCCAGAAGGGAAAATGGGCTCAGCACACAAAGACTGAGGGCAGCCATAATTACCACTGCTGTCTCCACTGAGACCATAGAAGGAAGTGTTTTGTAGAAGGACGAATCAGTTGACCTTAGGAAAGCATCTAGTCCTGAGGGAATGAGTTACCCTGCTCCTCATGCTGTGGAGAAGCTCCTGTCCCCTCTGTCACTCTCCTTGCCTGGGCTCACATCTAGTTGAGGGCAGGCTGGAAGTAGGGCAGTGGGCACTAATTCATGAGCATCCCAAGTCAATAGCTATGGGGAACTTCTGGTTGGGGCTGGGCCGTCTCTTCCCAGAGAGGAAGCCTCCATCTGACTACCTTGGTCTGCGTTTACTTGCAGGGGACTGCTGGTTTCTTGCAGCCATTGCCTGTCTGACCCTGAATGAGCGACTGCTTTTCCGAGTTATACCTCATGATCAAAGTTTCACTGAAAACTACGCAGGGATCTTCCACTTCCAGGTGAGCAAATGGGAACGTGGTTGAGACGGCAGCCATGCCTCAGTTAGTATAATAAAGATACCCTCAGAGAAGGCACCAAAATGCTCCTGCTGGATAAGGAATGAAAACAAAGTGACCTTCTCTTGTCTGTAATTCGCACTGTGTATGGTATCTAATGCGTATATGTGTTTGCTGTCACATCTGTGTCTGTTCTCATCTGTGCCTGTATCATATGTCTGTTGCCTAGTTGTATGTGTGTATGTATGTGTGTCTGTCTGTCTGAATCTGTGCCTGCCTCTAACAGAGGGCTTTGGTTTGTATTCATTGAACAAAACAAAAATTCTTTGCAGAAATCTTGAACGGAGTTTTACAAGAAAAGAAGTCACCTTACTGACCCCAACTCACCCAGCACATCACTCAAAAACACAAAACCACAGACATATTATCACCTCACACCCACATGTTGCTTCCAACATGGGGTATTTGTTGCTTACAATTGCTTCCAACCTCTTGGCTGTTTTCAGTAAATTATTACCACAGCATGCATAATCGTGGGTCATGGCCATGGCGGAGAACATAACGTAAGATTGAAGCTGTGCATTTAGCTTAGGTTGTAAAGGCTGATTACATGGGAAATTGGAAGCATAGTGAGGTCGGCTACACTGTCCCCTGAAAGGCCAGTTAAGCTTCAACAGGTTGGGTGCAGAGAGGACGGCAGGGTAAGTACACAGTCCTACATGATCTCAAGGCATATTATTAACTTGGCTGCAAGGTCCAGAAAACAGTCAGTCTCTTCAGAGTCAAGAGATAATTTTAGACAAGTATATCACCACACAGCCACAGTCTACCCATCCCTGGTCTCCCGGCCTTGACTTCCCAGTTGGCTCAGGAAAGGTTCCACACTCCTACCTGTGGGCAGTGACCCCTTTACAGCTACAAGCAGGTGTTTATCTGTGCCCCCTGACTTACATACTTTCCACGGTGCCCCAGAAACGGGGGGAGAAAGGCATCCTGGCTGCCAGCTTGTGTATCTATTTTTGCTCTCCAGCTGGCTGGCTGCTATGTTATTCCCTGAAGCCCCCTCAAACAGGTTCTCAAGATGCTCAGTCTGAACGTGTTGTATTTTTTTCTGGGATCTCTGGTTCATGAACGGCAGCTCCTGTACCCTGTACCCTTGACAGAGAAGTCTACTTACCTTTCTGCTGCTATCACTTAACCTTTCTAGGTCTTGCAAGAGAATTTCAGTCTTCTGGGCATTTAGTGGCTATTGGTTCTAGAATTAATTTATCCACTAGAATTTTCCTGGGCACTATCATCTTGGTGCAGAGACAAATTCTGGGCTGGATCGGAACAGATCTGAAACCTGCATGTGGGGTCTGGAACTTTCAGCGGTCGTGAGCAGTGTGCCTCTGGCCCTGAAGACTCCTAATGTCCAGAATGACTCAAACTGATCAGCTGACATCCCACTAGTATGTTACCTCAGTGTATTCCCGTGCACCCTCCTTCTCCACCTTAGTCCAACATTTTTTCATCAAGAAATAGATAAATCAGTTGGGCTTGATGGCACAGACCTATGATGCCAGCACCGAGGAGACGGGGGAGGGAGGTGGAGTAGGGAACGAAGATTAGGGTAAGTTCAAGGACAGTCTGGGTACCTAGTAAAAACAAGTTGTTTGGTGCTAAAAATGGGGCTTCTTTTCACATTCTTATAAATATGAAGCTCAGCTGTTGCTTACAATTTTCTTAATTTTGTATTTTCCAAGTGTGCATATTGGACACTTTTTGGGGATGTGCTTAGTAATGCTGTGTGACTGTCTGGAGGGTGACGACTTTGCTTGCGGTAGATTCTTTTTAAAAGAATGGGCAGTTACATGAGTTACATGCATACTTCAAAAGTATTTTTCCTGTATAAAAAAAGTTATATAGGTTTTGTTTGCTATCTTAATTTTGGTTGTATTCTTTGATGTTAACACATTCTGTATAATTGTACCATATAGCTGTATTGAATCATGTAGTATCAAATATTAGATGTGATTTAATAGTGTTAACCAATTTAAACCCATTTTAGTCTCTTTTTTTCCCCAAAAATACTGCCAGATGCTGACGTTCAGTGTAATTCTTTGCCTATTCAGTTACAGAAAGTGGGGCTCAGTTGTGGAATGTATCGTACCTTTAACACCTGACGTGTGTGTGCATTCATGTAACAGAAAGGGCAACAATAAAATAGCCATCCTAAAGAAAGATTATGGCAGAAAGACATCTGTAAGCACAGCCTTATTTTCTTCTGTTGTCCAGAATACTTACAATTCTTAAACCTCCCAGAAATTGGAAGCTAAATAAAGCAACTTGAGTTTCCTCTATTTTGCACTCAGTGACAGTGACTGTGATGAGGTCCGTGCACGGACGCTTAGTATTTCCTACACGCCCTGAATTCTGAGAACAGGCAAGAAGCACCCCGAGCTAGGGAACTACCAGCCTGGCTGGCAGGATTGCCCTTGATATCCTGGTGTGTGTGGGAATGACGCGTTTGCATGGGGCCTGATGCTTTCTGAAGGGAAGGCACTGACTGGCAGTGGGTGCACCGGGGAGGATGGGCCTACCTTCTTTCTCGTCACTCAGGCTGCCTTCAAGGGCAGTGGCTCCTTGGCTTGTCCAGTCGGAAACCTCAGTACAGTCCTTATTAGATGCTATCAGATGTAGCAATTGAGTGCCAGTAGCTGTTTGCTTGCAGACACACTAAGTGCAGAGCGGCAAGGTGATTAGATTATTAGAAAGTTGTACTCAGTGAGTACTTAAGTTGTCATGTGTGACCTCTTCAATGTATGAGTATAATTTTTGAATTTTACCTAGGATCAAATACCAGACTTGTTAAATATTTTATAAATTGCCGTGATACATCAAAAAAAAAAAGGAAAAAAAAAACAAAAAACAAAAAACAAGTTGTTTATCTGTGCCCAATGACTTCACATACTTAATGCCGTGCCCCAGAAAGGGAGGGAGGAAGGCATCCTGCCTGCTGGCCTGTGTGTCTCAAAAAATAAAACAATAAAACGGAAGGAAGGAGAGGAGGGGAGGGGAGGAAAGAAGAGAAAAGGGAAAAAGAGAAATACTTAAGTTAGCCCAACAGCGTTCCTTACTATCATGAGATCGCAATCCTGGGCAAGCACTGCGATCACTTGGGATACATGAACGTACTTATAACCAGGTCTGTCCCAGACCTATGGGCAAGGGAGAAAAGTCTCAAGCTCTAAGATATTCACAGAGGACCTACTATGCCCAGAACTGGGCTGGGCTTTTGGTAAACACTAAAGGGCATTCAGCTTCTGTCCTGCAGAAGCTCATTGCCTAGTCAGAGATAGATTTACAAACTCAAAAGCCAGACTGGAATGAACAAGCTTCAGGACACAAAGCCCAGGAAATGGTAGGGTTTGGCTCAGAGCTCTGCGGGATGTGGGATCAGGTAAGGCCACAGGTGTGACTCTGCTTACTTCTTGGCAGTTCTGGCGCTATGGAGACTGGGTAGATGTGGTTATTGACGACTGTCTGCCGACATACAACAACCAGCTGGTCTTCACCAAATCCAACCACCGCAATGAGTTCTGGAGTGCTCTACTGGAGAAAGCATATGCCAAGTAAGGCAACATTTGGGATGGGAGACAGGACTACAGGTGGGGATATGGATTTCAAGAATCAGCCAAAGTCTCCCTCACGTTGGCCTAGGCATGTGTATACTATACATGCTCATGTGGATTGTGGGAGTTCAGTCCAGACTCCCAGTCGGCTTGAGATCAGGTCCAGGCAGTAGGAGCCCTATCTGAAAAACATAAACAAAAAGGTATAAAGACGTGTGCAGTAAATCTTCAGCTTCCCGCTGCCGGCTCTTTGATCTTGCCTTCCCGGTGGCGTTTCAAGTCTTGGATCAGCTCATTGCATCTCTGGAGTTCAACTCCTAGGATCTAACTTACTTAAAACCATGTACTTGTAGCCTGTTCGTAGGGCCA
Source organism: Rattus norvegicus (assembly GCF_021556685.1). NCBI lineage: Eukaryota > Metazoa > Chordata > Mammalia > Rodentia > Muridae > Rattus > Rattus norvegicus. Next base: position 106,947,831 of record NC_141536.1, read on the forward strand.
AGTTGTCTCTTACCTCAGGCCTCCACCTCCACCACTGGATTTAGCAGTGGAAGAGTGCTGTGGGGAATAGGGACAGTCAGGGACAATGCTTCTGGCCCTCTGTGGCATTGTGTTAACTCAGCTGGTCATACTTCCTGGGGCTCCTAGACTCTAGATTGACTTTTGTCCTCTCTCCAAGGCTCCATGGTTCCTATGAAGCTCTGAAAGGTGGGAACACCACAGAAGCCATGGAGGACTTCACAGGAGGGGTGACAGAGTTTTTTGAGATCAAGGATGCTCCGAGTGACATGTACAAGATCATGAGGAAAGCTATCGAGAGAGGCTCCCTCATGGGCTGCTCCATTGATGTAAGTGTATTCCAGGGAAGCCTTTCACTCAGCTAACAACACACAGATTCCTTCTGAGATAGGTGGATGCTTGAAAACAAGAGCCATATGGATGAGATGGTTCACTGGTAAGGACACTTGCTGCTAAACCTGAGGACCTAAGTTTGATCCTTGGAATCCACATGGTAGAAAGACAATGGACTCCCAAAACTTGTTATCTGACTTCTGCATGCACTTCCTCCCGACACTACCGCAAACAAAGTCGTCACCCTCCAGAAAGTCACACAGCATTACTAAGCACATCCCCAAAAAGTGTACAATATGCACACTTGGAAAATACAAAATTAAAAAAAATGTAAGCAACAACTGAGCTTCACATTTATAAGAATGTGAAAAGAAGCCCCATTTTTAGCACTGAACAACTTATTTTTTTAAAGAAACTACCAGTAATTCCAGCAATTTAAAAGCTGAAGCCAACCTGGTTTGCATAGTGAGATCCTGCTTTTAAAAACAAAGAACATGGATGATTGTTGACTTTAAAATGGACAGTTTTTCAGTGGAAATGTATTCCTAAGAATGGGGTGCTTCCTAAGAAAAAGGCTGAGCGATGAAATGTCAAACCCTAGAATTCTGGTAGAAATAGGTCTCTTTTGTCCAGACTGCTCAGCACAAGCCCTGCAAGACAACCGCATCTCGGGCTATGAACCTTGGGGGCTGTGGACCCTGACCCTTAGAAAGCTCCCTGGTTGCTGAACTTTGACATCACCTCAGTCCTTAGGCTCTGTGCTGCTGTCAGGATGATCACTTTGACCCTCTCTCAGGGGATCAAAATCATATGAACTGAGACAGGAGCACAGAGAGGACCCACAATGGCCTGATTTCAAGAGCTACTTTGGGACTAGTAGTCTGGGATGGGGCAAGCCACCTCCTGCCTCTTTCTCTCCCAGTACTCCCTCTGGGTAGGGAGGCTTGGTTGTCACCACATGGGAACTCTCCTGTCCTACCACTGTCTTGCATCTTTTCTGCATTTGCTCCCTGTTGATGTCTCTCTCCTCTTTTGTTTTGCATGTCGTTCCTCCTTTCTGTCCCCTTCCCTTCCCACCCTCCCTTTTTTTGCTCTCTTTTTCTTTCCTGGGTTCTCTACTTTCTTGCCTATCGGGGCTCAGGATGGCACCAACATGACTTATGGAACCTCTCCTTCTGGTCTGAACATGGGGGAATTGATTGCGCGGATGGTGAGAAATATGGATAACTCGCTGCTCAGAGACTCAGACCTGGACCCCAGGGCCTCAGATGACAGACCGTCACGGGTGTGTACATCTCCAAATGTCAAGACTGACTGGCACCCCCAGATCTACATAGCCCATCCTTCTGAAGTCCACTCCCCAGAGAGTCATTGTCAACAGAACAGGTTCCCTCCCTTTTGGTAACTCTCCTATAAAGGTCACAGGGCCCCTACCCTCTATAGTATTTGGGTCCTCCTGCTTGGAAGGCACATGTACTTACTGAAGGACTGAGACATACAGAAAATCACAGAGGGAAATTTAGTCTGTACTTTCCCATCCAAAGATAACTGTCCAGCATTTGGTATATGGTCCTTCTAGGCACATGCTTAATCTTTATTTTTGTTTTTAAAATTGTATCTTAGTTTATGTTACAACTTTGCAACCTGCTTTTTTTTTGTTCTTGTTGAGGTTCATATTTTTAAAATGCAACTAAGTATTCTTATATCATTTTAGCAATATTGTAATGTGCAATATATTGTAATTTACTTACTAACACTCTGTTATTGAAAAGTTAGAGGGCTTTTTTTTTTTCTTTTTCTTTTTTTTGGAGCTGGGGACTGAACCCAGGGCCTTGCGCTTCCTAGGCAAGCGCTCTACCACTGAGCTAAATCCCCAACCCCTAGAGGGCTTTTTTTTTTTTTCTTTTTCTTTTTTTTCGGAGCTGGGGACTGAACCCAGGGCCTTGCGTTTACTAGGCAAGCGCTCTACCACTGAGCTAGATCCCCAACCCCTAGAGGGCTTTTTTTAATCTGTTTTTCAAAAGTACTATAATAAGCATAAAGACAGTATTCACCCACAATGGCTTCCATAGGACAGAGTCTCAAGAGTAAAACTGTTGGGTCAAAATGATAGGCTGTGTAGATCCAGAAGCCAGCCCAGGCAGCCTCAGGTGAGCAGACCAGTGAGTGCCCTGCCCTAATCTGGGTCAAATGAATGAAATATAAGAGACTAAAATGAAAAAAGTTCCAAACTCGCCTACACCTGACACCCTGAAGACGGCTTCAGGAATTCACACCCATGTAGCCCCCAAAAGCTACCCCAAAGCTGTTGTTACTAGGCCAGCTGATGCTGAGATGCCTGTCAAGGGCTCAGAAGGCCTTGGTAATCTACCCTTGTGCTAAAGAACCCTCAAGAACTAGAACTTGAACATTTCTGCCCCTGGGCATAGTCATGTCACAGCAGGGAGCCACCCAGTATTCCCAGCACTGGGAGCAGGGACAGAGTTTTCTTGACTTTCATGTTCTAGGTAAGTGTGAGGGAGGTGAGGTAATGTCAAGAGAACTCCCTCTCTTAAGTCTTTCTTTGGGGAATAGTCAACTCTAGATGGGCTCGGAGGAAGGCACAGATCCTAAATGTCCCCTCTCCTCTGCTGAGGATGTTAGAAGAGAGGGGCAAATTCTTTTACTCACATCCTACTCCAGAACTCACCTTGCTTTATGGCCATCAGGGCAGTAAGGTCAGCTAGGAAGACTAAGGCAGCATCTTCCTGTTGCTTTTGAAAAACTATCGAGGGTCTAGTCCCAGCCATAAGGCATAGGGTCAAGGAAACAAGTCATTCTTAGTCTGAGATAGTTCAGAAATGGACCAGTATGAACCCTTGTCTTCAATGAGCTGAACTTCTGCCCTTTCCCCCAACTCCTGACAGGCTGTCTGGTTATTACTCTACAGACAATTGTTCCGGTGCAGTATGAAACAAGAATGGCCTGTGGACTGGTGAAAGGGCACGCCTATTCAGTCACTGGGCTGGAGGAGGTGAGTCTGCTGAAGCTTGGTGGAAACCCCTGAGTTGACCTGCAAAAGTCAGGACTTAACTTTCTATGCCTCTTTCACTACCCAGAGAACTTTCCAGTCAGGGCCCAGCTGGGTTCCTGAGGGTGGAAAGGACCTATGGGACCGACTCTAGGTAGACCTGGCCTCTGATCTTCTTGGTTCAGCTTTGTGTGTAGTGTATGTGTATACTTACACATGTGTGCGTGTGGAGGCCAGGGGTCAGTATTCCTCAGTGGTTTGTCTTATTTCGAGACAATGCCTCTCACTGAGCCTGGACCTAGCAATTGGTTAAACTGCTTGGCCAATGAACTTCAGAGGTCCAACTCTCCCTGTGCTGGGGTTTCAGATATACTTTTGTCTTAGTCAGGTTTCCTATTCCTGCACAAACATCATGACCAAGAAGCAAGTTGGGGAGGAAACGGTTTCTTCAACTTACACTTCCACATTGCTGTTCATCACCAAAAGAAGTCAGGACTGGAACTCAAGCAGGCCAGGGAGCAGGAGCTGATGCAGAGGCCATGGAGGGATGTTTCTTACTGGTTTGCATCCCCTGGCTTGCTCAGCTTGCTTTCTTATAGAACCCAAGACCACCAGCCCAGGGACGGCACCACCCACAATGGGCCCTCCCACCTTGACCCAGAAAATACCTTACAGATGGATTTCATGAAGGCATTTCCACAACTGAGGCTCCTTTTCTGTGATAACGCCAGCTTGTGTCAAGTTGACACACAAAACTAGCCAGTACAACTTTGTAGTGGCATCTTTTATACATGGGTGCTGGGGATCCAAACTTGGGTCTCTACCCTTGACCAGCAGGAATTTTATCAGCTGAGTGGTTCCCTGGTCCTTCTCTTTGCTTTTAATGCTGAAGACCGGAATTGTTTCTAGTTCTTTCCAAGGAACGATTAGAAACACTACTTTGTCTAATAAAGTTGTTTGTCTACTGCAGGTTTCCTGTCCACTCATGTTTGTACTGCTTCCTGTGGGGTTTCTGAAGTGCCCTGGGTCACTTCCCAAGCAGGAACATTATGAGACTGTAGCATACAGCTGGACAGGTTTATGTCCTGAAAAAAAAAGTAGCCTAAGAGAGGCTGTGTCTGTATCCCCCACTGCACGTGACTGGAGAATAGGGCATCTTTTTCTAATTGGTCCATCGAGAGGCGGCATCTGCCTGTAGTTTAGCCATCAGGGGCCTTTTTTAAAATGACCCACACAGAGGGGTAGTGCGGGGACTCGGTAAAAACACTTACTTGCACAAGTCCGAAGACCTACGTTCAAACCTGGAACCACAGTAGAAGGAGAAGACTAACTCCAGGAAGTTGTCCGCTATGTCCACATGTGCACACCACCCTCACATCAAGCACAAACACATACACATGCAGGTACACTGAATAAAAATAGAGGCAGGGGGTTGGGGATTTAGCTCAGTGGTAGAGCGCTTGCCTAGGAAGCGCAAGGCCCTGGGTTCGGTCCCCAGCTCCGAAAAAAAGAACCAAAAAAAAAAAAAATAGAGGCAGGAGAGGTGGCTCTGCGGTTAAGAGCATTTATTGTTCTTCCAGAGGACCTGGGTTTGAGTCCCAGCACCATTAGGTTGCTTATAACCACCGGTAACTCTAGTTCCGGGAGCTCTGAGAGCCTCTGGCCTGCTCAGTCACTTGCAGGTATGTGGTGCCCATAAACTCATATGGGCAAACATACATCCACATAAATAAAAAAGAATAAAGCCAAACAGAAATACTTGGGGTTGGGAATTTAGCTCAGTGGTAGAGCGCTTGCCTAGCAAGCGCAAGGCCCTGGGTTCGGTCCCCAGCTCCGAAAAAAAGAAAAGAAAAGAAAAAAAAAAAAAACAGAAATACTTAATATGTTTCTATAGCTTCAACATAAATGTTTAGCCCCCTCCACCAGCACATACAATGGTCAGATGCCTTACCCTGTCGGCAAGCTTCGGGCCAGGCAGGCAGCCTTCATACTGGATTCTCTCAACTTCTACCCAGCCCTCAGACCAAGTCAGATGCCCCATCTTTCCAAACTTGCTTGAGCTTCAGAGCTGTCTCTTTGCCCCAGGCCCTGTTCAAAGGCGAGAAGGTGAAGCTGGTGCGGCTGCGGAACCCCTGGGGCCAGGTGGAGTGGAACGGCTCTTGGAGTGATGGGTAAGGCAGACCACAAGCAACAGAGCCTGGGGCCACACTGAGTTGGGTGCCAAATCTCGAGAATACTGTTGGTACTGGTGGGAGATCACCCTCAAACCAGTGACCTGCAGAGAAGGACACTTGTGTGGGCTCCCCAACAAGGGGAAGCCAGGGGACTCAGTGAGCATGATGGTGCTTATGGGCTTGAGAGGGATGGTTCTAGAAGTCTCCATCAGGGTTCTGGACTAAACAGGCAATTCCCCTCTTAGTGTCCCCTTTACCTCACCTACAAAACTGCAGTACTAACAGTGCCCAGGTGGCTCTCACGAGGGCTAAATGTGACAGCTGGGGAAAGCACCTAAGTGAGACCGAAAGAGCCTCTCCTTCGCTGCCCCAACACAAAATCTGTCAAGGCCTGTGAAAGAATTTTACTGCTTATCTCTGAAAAGAACAGACTGGGAACAAGACGACCACCATGGAGAAATCATCATAAAGGTTTCAGAATTTCGCAAGCCCCTCTAGAGTTCTCTCAGCCACTGAGGCCAAGTTGTCCCTGCTAAGTGACAGGCAGCCTCTTGGGTTTGAACACTAAAATTCAACAGTGGAAAAGCCCACCCATGCCTCGTGCAGCTCTGTTCTTACAGACTTATGTACGCACTGTATAGCAAGGTATGGCCACTCCGGGTTCTTTTCAGTCACATGTTCATTCACTTAGCAAGTGTTTATTCCTCACCTATGAACTAGGAGGCACAGGGCTAAGCACTGAGGTAGTCTGTAAATGATTCACCTCTCAGTAGGCACACAAGATGCCGATTGTGAGCTTGCCACCTCATACATCCCTCTCCCTTGCCACTCATCAAAGTGACAGATTCTTCCTTGCAGCTGACTATATGCTACTAGAGATGTAGAGAGGAATGCAGAAACACAGGCTTGCTCCTGTGGATTAAGGGTCAGTGCTGAGATCATACTTTGATGGGATGGGAAGTTAACTCGGCCACCTGGAGGTATTGCTGTGTGAACAGCAAGCAGCACTCTGTGCTGTAGGAGGTCCTCAGCACCTCATCTTCTCTCTTCCACTGGTCCAAATCACCCACAACGACCTTGCTGTGTTTCCAGACTAACTCGGTGCCTGGACACACTTCCCGTTGATTCCTTCCTCGTGGGGGCATATCCCTCAGCAATCTCCACCCCAAGCCCCATTTAGCACACCCAGAACCCCATTTAGCTTAATTCTAACCCAGCCTGAGACATATATATATGTGCTTCCTTCCTTGTTCTGGAGAGGAGAAGGAGTAAGAAGCAGCCAGTCTTAGAAACATTGCCGGGCTGTTTCCCTGTTACATGCTCGATTTTTCCTTAGCAACTTGGTGGGCAGCAAGCTAACAGTTCCCATGAGTTATTTCATGAACTCATCATAGCTCCTGGATAGAGGATGTAGTCATTTCCCTTCTGCAGCTGCGTAAGCTGACAGATCCAAGTGACATGTCTAAGGATATACAGCTATCTGTTACCAAAGGAGAATCCCAGTTTGCCTATTTGCAGATTCAAGCTCTTAATGAGGAGGCTAGAAGATTCAGCCAGAGACAGCCAAGCCCTTTGTGAACCCACTCAAGGGGTTTGGTCTTAGTACTGAAGGTTGTAGGGAATTGACTACAAGCTTCCCCCTGATGGTAGCAGGCTACAGCTATGTTTTGATGGTTCATACTGGCTGTGGTCTGGCAAGATGCTTTCCAGCTTTGTATGTCTCTGATCCTCTGTCCCAGGCCACATCAGCCCTCTCCTTCTTCCCCCTCCTTTCTTAATACCTCCATTTTCCTACTAGTTGGAAGGACTGGAGCTTTGTGGACAAAGACGAGAAGGCCCGTCTGCAGCACCAGGTCACCGAGGATGGAGAGTTCTGGTGAGTTCATGAACCAGGCAGGGAGGTGAGATCTCAGTTCCCAATCAGAAGCCATCACGTTCCATCTTTAGCATATCTGGGCCCTGTTTTCCCTGGGGGGGGGGGGCTCAAGGCCCAGCAAAGGTGAGGTTCTGAAAAGAGAGGGTCAGGTCATGGCAGTGACTGAGCTCAGACCCAGGCCCTGTCATGGCAGCTCCAGCCACCCTTGAGCACTGGCCCTGACATGGCTCTCTTCTGAACCAAGGGGCTTTTCTTACCTGATGTCCAGTGCCAGGCTTATTCTGGTCACATCAGCCTTCTGAGTCTCAGCTAACAACATCCCCTACGACACCTTTGGTTCCCTCCGGGTGCAGATGCATTTATCTGTGATGCCATAAGCCTTAAAACTATCTTTTCCCAAGTGACATCTCTTTCCCCTGTGCCTAAAATGTGCCTGGCAATGGGGAAGCACACAGTAACATTTTGGAGGATTGGTTTCCGGCTCTCTCAAAGACAAATGAGGAGTCATGACCATAAGATACATCAGAAATGGGAGTGCCAGGCACACACCTGTAAGCCCATCATTTGAGAGACAGAGGCAATCAAAAGGTCAAGGTCAACCAAGACTAGAGGATGAAATTCCATCTCTCAAAAGCAATCGAACGAGCAAAGCGACATCATGGTCTTCTGGGGAGTTTTACTGTATTGTATTAGCCCTTGAATCTCCCCTTCCCCAGCCTGTGTGAGTCTCTCCTCTTTCAACCCTCAGGATGTCATATGATGACTTTGTCTACCATTTCACAAAGCTGGAGATCTGCAACCTCACAGCTGATGCCCTGGAGTCCGATAAGCTTCAGACCTGGACAGTGTCTGTAAATGAGGGCCGCTGGGTGAGGGGCTGTTCTGCTGGAGGCTGCCGGAACTTCCCAGGTGGGAGATCCTCCGGATGGGGGAAGGTCTAGGCAGAACTCATTCCAGGCAGAGTAATATTAGCTATCAGTTATTGAGCCCATACTAATCTTTTTTTTAAACTTTATCTGCATTTATTTTCTGCTGAATTTATTCCCCTGCCATGAGTTTTTGTTTCTTCAGTCTCTTCTGGGATATCTTTTTCTTCCATGCAACCTCCTCTTCTGACTTTGGAACAGTCTGTTCCTTCTCAGTGAGGAGCATCTCAGTGTGGCAGGGAGAGCTCACGGATGGGTTAAAGCGGCGGTGAGTGCTGTAGGTCTGTCTGCAGCCGTGAGCGCTGTAGGTCCGTCTGCGTATCTTAGGTGCCGTGCTCACCCGCCTGTGTTCAATGACAGAGAATCTACGTCTAAGCCCTTAGTCCAGCATTACTCTCTGCATTGGTAAGCATGTGCAGCAAAAATTCAGCTCTCTGTTTTGGCCGCCATCCCTGTGCCCAGCCCCACTGTTTGGCCTGGGTGCACGTACCGACTCCACCATTATACCGCCGGAATGGCACACAAGGCTTCGTTGAAGTGACCTCCTTCAGATACTTGGTGGCTTTGGGGATATGCTTACCCTTGATGACCTGGCCAGTTTCCCGGGTGTTCTTAAAGTGAACACGAAAGTTTGAACCTCTTCGTGTTCTTCATGATTCGCATGGTTTTGCGGGGTTCTCCGGGTCAAGAGAGTAGCGGACCATCTTCACAGGTCACCTCTGGCCGCTTACAGGAAGAGCCAGCCTGTGCTAGTCTTGAGGGAGGCACCGTCTTATTGAAGCCTCCTCATTTAAGGAAGGAAACATGCTGAGGAATCTCCCACGGGGAGCTAGCAAGTCCCTGCTTCCTCTGCTGGCAGCAAATACTGAGGCAGGGAACTGTCAGGACACCGTGTCAGTCCTGCTGAAGGTTTATTTGAGGACCTGAGAGAGATGCCGAATGCATGTCCAAGTCTGGCTTCAGAGATGGAGGGAGGGTTCAGATTTAGGGAAGGAATAATGAGTAATACCAAGGGTCCCAGCACAATGACCTGGGCAGATGTGTCAATATTGCAATATAAATTACTCAGAACAAAAGCTGGTGTGTTGCTTTTTGTGTGGTTGGCTGTGAGTTACAGTAAGGGGAGTTTAGTTTATGACATGAGAAGTTTGAGGTACATATTGACTGCCATGGTAAAGATTTGTAATAGAGAATTGAAGTCGTCGACATTTGAGAGTGGACTTAGTTATATGATAAAAACTCAGTGAAGATGACAGAGAGATGGTTCAGCCTATAAAGAACTTTCCTGATAAACTGAGTCTGGATCCCCCAAACCCCCACAAAAGTGAGGTTCACTCAGTTGTGTGTCCATGACCCCAGTGATGGGAAATGGAGATAGAATCCCAGAAGCTCAGGGGCCGTTGGCCCAGCATCCACATCAGCAGACAGAGACCCCCAAACAAGGTGGAAGGACGGGCCTGATGCTCAACATTGCCCTTTGACCTCCATGTGCATACCATGCCACACATGCACCTGCTTTCACACACACACACACACACACACACACACACACACACACACACACACCATATACACAAAAAACTCAGTATTTTATGATGAAAAAAGTGAGTAAATAAATGAGAAGAAAAGGGTGGTAGAGAGCAGGGAATCAGACAGGAAACTGAGCTCAGACATATAGCTCAGGTATCATTGGAATATAGGGGTCAGTGAGAAAGCAGAAGTCACACTAGGCTGTGGTGGGGCACTCCTTTAAACCCAGCACCTGGAAGGCAGAGGCAGGCAGATCTCTGTTTGAAGCCAGCTTGATCTTCAGAGAGAGTTCCAGGACAGCCAGGGAAACACAGAGAAACTCTGTTTCTGGAAAGAAAAGAGAAGGGAGGGGAAGGGAAGGGAAAGGAAGGGAAGGGAAGGGAAGGGGACACACACACACACACACACACACACACACACACACACACACACACAGAGAGAGAGAGAGAGAGAGAGAGAGAATAAAGCATATATGGTGGCATATGCCTCTGATCCCAGCATGAAGGATGTAGTCAGAAGAATTGTCTCAAAATCAAAAGAAAATAAATTTATTTATTTTAAAACAGTTCATTAGTGCACATGTAAGCTTACCATCTATTTGTATGTTAGTGAGGTGGATGGACTTGTTCGTTTTGCACAAAAATTTAAATCTTGTGGAGCGTTAGACACCGTAGGAGACAGAGCGTCTTCAACATTTTTTTGTATTGATGGATATTTTGATGTCATAACTATCAATCTCGAGAATTCCATTTATATAAATAAGTGGTATGAATCATCAGCAGTAACATAGGGCCATTTCAGAAATTTCTGGGAATTCTGCCCTAATTCTAAGTCAAAAATCTATTTAACAGGAACTGGCAAAATGGCTCAATGGTAAAGAGCTCTTACTGCTCTTGCAGAGGACCTCGGTTTGGTTCCCAGCAACCACATGGAGGCCCTCTTCTGACCTCCATGGGCACCATACACGCATGTGGTACACAGACATAGGCAAAACACCCACACACACATAAATACAAATCCCATAGGGAATAGAGGAGACTGGTTCCCTGTCTCACTTTCCTTCCTGCCCTTTCTCCAAGAGGTGTATCTGAACGTACATTTCCTTTCTCGGGACACAGACACTTTCTGGACCAACCCGCAGTACCGTCTCAAGCTCCTGGAGGAGGATGATGACCCTGATGACTCTGAGGTGATTTGCAGCTTCCTCGTGGCTCTGATGCAGAAAAATCGGCGCAAGGACCGGAAGCTGGGGGCCAACCTCTTCACCATTGGCTTCGCTATCTACGAGGTATGAGGACCCCTGGCACCAGCATGGGAAACACACCTTTCCAATGGGGAGAACTTGGGAGTTTGCAGCAAGGTTCTCTGGCTTTCTTTGTCCCCAGTGACCACATTCACATCGGAGGTGTTCTTTTTCTCTTTTGCTTCCAGGTTCCCAAAGAGGTATAGCAGTGGCAGCGGCCAGCCGTGGTGTGCAGCATTCCTTGGGGGTCCTAAGTCTGTCTGTGGCTCCCCGAAAAGCTTCCTGGTAGGGTTGGTGAGCGAGGCTGATAGGAGGGTACCATGCCCGTAATGTACGTTTTCTCCCTCCCACCAGGACACCCCGCCCATCAAACACACAAACCTTCACACACTTATTCTTTCATACTCGTGAAAGTGTACACTCACAGAGATGCGTTTGAAGGAGGCTGCCTCCTAGAACAGGAGAATCGCCTTCTTCAGAACCCAGTCAGAGTCTTTCCCCATCTTTGGGGCACTTGTGAGCTTGAGGTATTTGGAATTGAGGATCATCAGTTCTGGTGAGTGGCCCTGTCAAGGGAAAAACATAGACCTGACCTTTAGTTCAGAATTACAACAACAACAACGAGAAAAAAAAAAAAAAGGAGGAAGTGAGCTATGAAACTTCTGTGATGTTCAGCAGTTTGAGGCCTTAGAACTGGAAGTAGGTAGATAAGGACTGTGAAACGAATGACCAAAGAGTTAAAGAGTTAAGAAGGGGCCCCACGGAGGGGACTATGAGGAAGTCCATGCAACCCTCCCAAGGGCCTCAGTTCTCTTGGGTCCTTGTCCCCAGATGCACGGGAATAAGCAACACCTGCAGAAGGACTTCTTCTTGTACAATGCCTCCAAGGCCAGGAGCAAAACCTACATCAACATGCGGGAGGTGTCCCAGCGCTTCCGCCTGCCGCCCAGCGAGTATGTCATTGTCCCCTCCACTTACGAGCCCCATCAGGAGGGGGAATTCATCCTCCGGGTCTTCTCTGAAAAGAGGAATCTCTCTGAGTGAGTACCAGCCTAGCTTTCCCCACCTGTCCCTAAAAGGTCACTCATGTGGCCCATCCCACAGCCAGGAGGCAGCTGGACCAATTTCCTTCAGGGCTCTTGGGACACACCTACTGGCCTTTGTCATTCTCCATTCTGGAGCTTGTGTTCCCTCATTCCCTTGATTGCCTTTTACAGCACTGGAGTGTAAACCCAGGGCCTCACGGGTTTGCCTCAGTTTCCCACGTTGGTCTTGAATCTTTGATTCTCTTACCCCAGCCTCCAGAAGAGTTGCAATTATAGCCCTGTGGCACCGGAGCAGCCCACAAATATTTGTTCACTCCATTCATCCTGCAGATATTTTTGAGCAACCAGTCTATTACAGGCACTGGGGATCGTGAAGTGAATTAAACAGAAGGGGCTCCATGCCTTCCTGGAGCTTAACGCTCTTGGGACAAGGGATAAGAAAACATATATTGTTTTATAGAAACGTTGGATTTATAGACATATTAAGCGGTTGGGATGCACGGGAAGCCGGCCAGGCTACATCTCTGCAGATGTACTGACAGACCCTGGCTCTCTGAGCTCTGCCTCCGGTAGAGATGCTAGGCCTGTTGCTGGGTAGCTGGGCTGTGCTTTGGGGGAGCTCTGGGCAACACCAACAAGAAGCTGTGTGCCTGGGCTTTTCTGGGAATGGCATCTACAGGAGGCTGGCTCCTGGGGTGAGTGTTTAGTCCCAGGCTTTTTTAGATTTAATCTCAAATCTCTGACCACAAAGAAGCCATGTGACCCGAACAAATTCCTGGGGGTGATTCCTGTTTGTTCCGGGGATATTAAGACAGCCTACGCTTGTGTTTTTCACAGGGAAGCTGAGAATACAATCTCTGTGGACCGGCCAGTGGTAAGTGGTTAGGCTCATAAACGTAAGAAGATATAGGGGTCACCATTCAGCCTGGGCAGGGCAGGCCAGTGTGCCGGGCGAAGGGAATGAGTTCCGTTGTAGAACCATTTTGCTGGTCAGAAGCCAGGAGTGTGGAAGAGGAGAAAGTATTTTATCAATTGGAGGAAGGCAGCTGGGTCTAGGAAGGAAGGACAAAGGAGGCTAATATCGGACTGAGAAGTTGGATTGTGTCCGATTTCTCACGCAGCGAAAAGGAATATACTAGGTTCAGGAACCAGGGTCAAAACCTGCATCATTCACCTTCCCCCTCGGTGACCTGGTCAAGTTTACAGAACCCCTCTGACTCAGCTTTCTACTCTGCAAAATGGGGATAACAACAATGCCCTGGCCTGCTGGTGGGTTTAGATCTATTCCTGCAAACTTGCTAAGTGTCTGGTGTGGCATGTGCACCACAAGGGTATTCTAGACAGCCTTCACGAATGAAGGCTTACATCATTTTTTTTCTAAACATTTGGAGAAGTGGATGAGGTTGTCATCCCAGCTTTTCACTTGAAAAGGTGGTGACTCAGTAGGGTTAGACGGATTCTTTGCACTACTAGAGGTGGGAAGTGGCTGGTAGGGCAGCTGAGAATTCAAGTTCAGATTGTCCTACCTTCAGGCTGCAGAAGCACCAAGTGTGTGTGTGTGAGAGAGCGAGCGTGCGTGCGTGTGTGTGTGTGTGTGTGTGTGTGTGTGTGTTTGTGTATGTGTGTGCGTGCGCACACACGCAGGCGTGTATTGCAGGAGAGAGGAGTGGGGTGTATTGAGGAGTTTCAGGTCTGCCATGGATCTTTGACCTTTGATTTGACCCAGGACAAATGCCCTGAGTGAGCACCTTTCAGGTAGTGACTCCTAAGATCATAATGCTGACTCTGGGCTAGTGACAAAGCCAGGCGCCTTCCTAACCACTGCACATCTTATTTTAGGGTTAGGTGCATCTTGTTCTTCCTCATCCTTTGGATGCTAGAGCAGCATAGAGTATGTGTCAGGAGTTGCACACTCAAGAAAGACTTCACAGACTGGGATCATAACTGAGTGTAGAATGCTTACCTGACATCCACAAGGCCCTGGATTCAACTCTAGCACTGCATAACAGGGGGGGGAGAGCAGCTTATCGGAACTGGTACATCTTGAGTACAATGAGTCAGTGTTGGGGGTCTAGTGTCCCTACGTAACTATGCTTGTCAACAGCTTTCAAATGACACTTGGTGGGCTGGGTGTGGTGGCACAAGTGGATCTCTGTGATTTTGAGGCCAGCTTAGTCTACAGAGCAAGTTCTAGGGTAGCCAGGGCCACACAGAGAAACCCTGGTTTTTTGTTTGTTGTTTGTTTGTTTGTTTGTTTTATTAAAGACACTGGCCAGTGGCTCAACTGACTTGCCACAGAACATCCCAGGCTCAGTGTAATCACCAAACCTTCAAATTTAACAAAAGAAGCCCCCAAACCTGGAAACACATATGAAACTTCTCTGTTACATGTTTGCCTAAATATTAAAACAAAATCTGGGGGCTGGAGAGATGGCTCAGAGAGTAAGAGCACTGGCTGCTCTTCCAGAGGTCCTGAGTTCAATTCCCAGCAACCACATGGTGGTTCACAACCATCTGTAATGGGATCCGATGTCTTCGTCCGGTGTGTCTGAGGACAGCTGCAGTGTACTCATAAATAAAATAAATTAAAAAAAAAAAGAAAAGAAAAGAAAAGAAAGAGAAAAAAAATCTCCTAAAAAAAAAACCCTCATTTTCACATGCTGCATTTTGGCATTTTGGTGACCAATTTTATTTTTAAAGACTGGCAAGGTCCTTTCCCTCCCTGGCAGCGGATAGTGTAACAAAGCATAGCAGCTGTCAGTCTTGAGGTGGGAGAACACTCTTCCACCTTTGCCCTCTGTGCTCCATACAAAACTATATTTTATTAATTTATGTATTCATTAATGTATGTTCATGTCCTAAGCACACATGTGGAGGTCAAAGGCAGTCAGTTCCCTTCTTCTTCTTCTTTTTTTTTCTTTTCTGTTTTTCGGAGCTGGGGACTGAACCCAGGGCCTTGCGCTTGCTAGGCAAGCGCTCTATCGCTGAGCTAAACCCCCAACCCCGTCAGTTCTCTTCTTTTGCTTTGTGGTTCCCAGGGGTCATATTTAGTTGTCAGCCTTGGTGGCAAGTGCCTTTACCCACTGAGCCATCTCATTGGCCCTCATATCCTTTTAAACTCCAACTGAACACAATATCTGGACCCTAGAGCCTTGAGCCACTGGCCACCCCTGAAACTTGATTTTTCACCCATTCCTCATTTACTGTCCCCCTTTCATGCAGAAAAAGAAAAAAAACAAGGTGGGTGTAACAGGATGAGTGGGTATTGTGCATGTGTGAGTACATGCATGCATGCATGTGTGCACATGTGTGACATGAGGTATGTGTACACACGTGTAATATGTGGCCCATGTGTACATGCACGAACATGTATATGCACATCTGTAGCACGTGGCATGCTGGGTACATATGTGGCATGTGTATACATGTGCACATGTGTGTATATGCATGTGTGTGCATGTATGTAACATGTGGCATGTGTAAGGTGCACTTCTTCCTCCTCTCCTTGGAGCCTCTGCTGAATTGGGTTCTCTTGCAGATGCTTCATCTCAACCTCACAGGACAACCACTAGGACTGTGGTTCCATTATCAGTCCTGTCTTTAGAGGGAGAAAAGGTATAGACCATCTAGTCTCCCTGAGACCATACTTAGCCAGCCCTGGAGCCGGGGGGTTCCTCAGAGTCTGTGATCTGAAATACTTCAGTCATCAGACGAGGTTTGGCGTGGATGCTGATGGCAGTCCTGTGGAATCTATCACAGAGGTTCTCCTGGCATGCATGCTGGCGCAGACCAGAGGGAACATATACCATGTGGCGCACTTGTGGTAGCAAGCCCCTATCCGCCTATATAATAGTATCTATAAGGTAGGCACCGTCTACGCTTTTTAAAAGTGAGGGTCCACATTCAGAGAAGCGAAGTGATTTGCCCACAGTTAGCACCTGGGGACATTGGAACCACAGTACCATAAATGTCTACTCCGAGAGCAGTTTCTTGTCCTTACCCTCCCAGCACTCCTTACACTTCAAGTCCTGTGTTGTCAAGACTTGCATGTAAGTCTATACATGCATGGCAGGTAGAGATGCCCCATGGCTATACCCTGCTCAGACCATCAGCTTTGTTCGTTCTGAAATCCCCACAAGCTTCATTTGCTTTGGCAAGAACTGTTGTTTAGAAGAGCAAGTTGGGGTCTGAGGAGCCGCCTGGGGCTAACTGGAGGCAGAGCTGCTTTCCCCAGCTGTCCCCCCGGGTGACCTATATGGGAAGAGCGTGGGGCCTCCCAGGGCCAGATGGCTTCTTTAGCTGAGGCTGCTAAGATTGTCTGTACTTTGGCCCCAAGCCCTACTGCTTTCCACCACACCAACACAGGAAGGGCATGGTGGTCACTCTCTAGCTCTTCTGTGGCCTCTGCATGTGCATGAGCATGACCTCATGGTAGCCCTCTTGCTTCTGTAGTTAGTACCTTCCCTTCTGGGTTTGCACAGTACGGCTTTACCTTCACTAACCCGGCTGCTACCCACAGAGACCCCATCAGAGGGACAGTCAGGTTTTACCTGACTGGCAGATGAGCATTGACTGACAATGAAGGTATCTCTTAAACGGGGGAGGAGGGCTGGCCAGAGTGGACATGCCACAAGAATCAGATTCCATGGGTCCTGAGGGGCTGGAGCCCTGTTCTCTGCTAGGACAGCTAGTAGGATTATAGTTGTGTGCCACCATGATGGGCCTGAAAGCCTCATTTTTAATGGGATTTACACTGAATTTCTGGGAGACTTCAGTGTTTTTCCATTTGAAAAGTAAATCACGGGGTTGGGGATTTAGCTCAGTGGTAGAGCGCTTGCCTAGGAAGCGCAAGGCCCTGGGTTCGATCCCCAGCTCCGAAAAAAAAAAGAACCAAAAAAAAAAAAAAAAAAAGAAAAGAAAAGTAAATCACAAAAATATTTGAGAGTCACCGATCACATCATATGTGCTCAGCACTCTTAGCACTTTTGCATGTGTTACTTAGCACATGTGAGGAGGGTGGGTGGCATAACATAGTGGGTCCTCTAACTTTATACATTAGTTGTTTTTAAAAACATGAATAAAACTGAGAAAGAACTGAGGTTCATGCCACACATGGCAGTACACATAGGGCAAGCCTGAGCTACACAGTGGGACTCAGCCCCAAATCTCTCTCTCTCTCTCTCACACACACACACACACACACATACACACACACACACACACACACACACACACACACAGGGGAGGCGGGTGGGAGGGAATTCCAAGGCCCAGAAAGGCGTGGCATCTCTCCCCTGGCTACCATGACTCATCAGTGCAGAAATGGATGTGAACTGAGACTCAGTTCCTAAGAAACCTTTTCCTCCTCCTCACTGGACAAAGCCGCCTCAGGGGTAGTCTGCCTTTTGTGTCTGTCAGCTTGTAATATGCTTCCTTCCTGCCCACCCCATTTTCCTCCCCTCCCCAGCCCATCATCTTCGTTTCAGACAGAGCAAACAGCAACAAGGAGCTGGGTGTGGACCAGGAGGCAGAGGAGGGCAAAGACAAAACAGGGCCGGATAAACAAGGGGAAAGCCCACAGGTTTCTGAGCATGCAGCATGGATGGGGAGTTTAGCTCGCAGTGGGGGCTCTGCTATGCCCTTGGGGGTCCATAGGGGTTATGGAGGCTCCCAGGGGAGGGTCTCTTCAACACTGAGGGGTTTGGAATTGCCCCACTGACTTTTCCTCCCAGCAAGTTCCTCTGAACTTGGCTGGTATTTCTTGGGTAAATGTCCTAAGGTGGCTGCCACACAGACTCAGTCCTGGGCTGGAAAGGATAGGCCAGGCACAGCCCACGGAAGCTTCTCCAGCTAGGACAATGGCGGACAGGGAAACAAGGCTAAGACAAGCTGGCAGGAGAGAACATGGCTGAACGCTGTCTTTGATATTCAGAGTTGTTGGCAAGGGAGGAGAAAAGGATGGTAGCTGAAAGTAGGGCCTGACAGCAGCTAAGCATTCCTGCAGAACTCCATCCAGGAGAAACCATCAAGTGGGGATGGAGGGGTCCTTTGAGGACTTAGCCACAAAGACAATAGTGGTTGGAGGACCTGGCCAGAAGTCAGGCTCTAAACAGCAAAGAAAGTTGTAACTGGAAGAGAGCTGGGAGAGAGCCGAGGTGCTGTCTGCATGTTGGCATGGCAAGTTTGTCCTTTGGCTTGAGGTGCCAGGGCTAGTGAGGCAGGAAGTAGAGGGCTACAGTCCTCACTCCGGGTCTGCAGATAGACTGAAGACATGAGCCCTGTGCCACCTACTGTTGCTTTGTGGGGCTTTTAGGGACACTGACACCTGGGTTCCCATAAACCAGTCTCCTTTGTGTCCCCATAGCCACGGCCTGGCCACACAGACCAGGAGAGTGAGGAGCAGCAGCAATTCCGGAACATCTTCAGGCAGATTGCAGGCGACGTATGTATTCCTCTCCTAGCTCAGAGACCCAACTATTCAAGTGGCTCATTGTTTAACAGAGGTCATTTGATTTGGGAGATCCAGAGAATGTGGGTTGTTTTGTGTTCTGGACTAAGACAACCATTGAGTGGCTCGGAGCCTTCTGGCAATGAGCTGCTGGCTGTGGTCTGGACAGCTGAGGGTGCAAAACCAAACCCATCTTGCTCAGAAAAGCCCCAGCCTCCCATGGCAGAGGAAAGGGGGTCTTACACATGTGGGCAGCCAGGACTCGTCTTGCAAAGCCACTGCCCTATTGGCTGCTCTGCCTCCATAATTCTTTTCTCCCTCAGGACATGGAGATCTGTGCGGATGAACTCAAGAATGTCCTTAATACGGTGGTGAACAAACGTGAGCGACTCGCGCCAGACGTGGGGGATGGGCAGGGGCCCCAGCTGTCTGAAAGCAGCTCCTCACCCTTCTCCATCCCCCCAGACAAGGACCTGAAGACACAAGGGTTCACTCTGGAGTCCTGCAGAAGCATGATAGCTCTCATGGATGTATCCTTCCAGTCCACAAAGCTAACTCGCTGACATCTGCCCATAGGTCAGGGGAACAGTTAAAGGTGCCCACGCCCAGGGAAAGGCTTAAGGGGATCCCCGCAGATACTCTCGGATGTCTGGCAGAGGTTAGAAAAGGATCCTGGGTGGTGGCTGGTCATCACCTCTGGCTCATACCACAGGCGTGAAACCCTACTTGGCATGCTGCCCAAACAAGGACTGTTTCTAGGGAACAGGCCCTGTGAGCTATAGAGATGGCAGGAATTCTGGTTAGAACCTGACAGGGTCAGGGGCCCTGGGAAAGGCTGCTGAGTTTTTTTTTTTTTTTTTAAGATTTATTTATTATGTATACAGCATTCTGCCTGCATGTACTCCCACATGCCAGAAGAGGGCACCAGATCTCATTACAGATGGTTGTGAGCCACCATGTGGTTGCTGGGAATTGAACTCAGGACCTCTGGAAGAACAGTCAGTGCTTTTAACTGCTGAGCCATCTCTCCAACTCCTAGTTTAAACTTTAAATGTTTTAAAATGTTTTTTACTTATTTGAAGAGAGCATCAGATCCCATTACAGATGGTCATGAGCCACCATGTGGTTGCTGAGAATTGAACTCAAGACCTCTGGAAGAGCAGACAATGCTTTTAACCTCTGAGCTGTCTCCCCAGCCCAAAGGTTGCTGGTGTAACCACCTTCCCTGCCACCCCTAGACACCCCTCCCAGTTCAGGGGATTTTACTATGTGCCTGTGGTCCTGACATCTATCCTCCAGACAGATGGCTCTGGGAGACTGAATCTTCAAGAGTTCCATCACCTCTGGAAAAAGATCAAGGCCTGGCAGGTAGGAGGAGCGCCTGATGTGGGAGTGATGGACAGGGTTAACTTGGGATTAAGTGTGTGAACTGCTGTCTTTGAATTTTGTATTTTCAGAAAATCTTCAAACACTATGACACTGACCATTCTGGTACCATCAATAGCTATGAGATGCGAAATGCAGTCAATGATGCAGGTGCTGGGGTGCAGTGGCTGCTGGGGGGAGGGAAAGGGCGACAACATGTAGACCTGAGAGCTAGGGAAAGCAGGAGAGAATGGGAGACTGGACTCCTAGGGCCCCTTTAGAGTTCATTTCCCAGGCCAGCCTGGCCAAGGGGCAGGGAAAGGAGACTGCAAGTCTGAGAACTTCATCCTTCCTCTCCCTGCCCCTCCAAGGCTTCCATCTCAACAGCCAACTCTATGACATCATCACCATGCGCTACGCAGACAAACACATGAACATCGACTTTGACAGCTTCATCTGCTGCTTCGTCAGGCTGGAAGGGATGTTCAGTAAGTGAGGAGCCACCCCTCAGACCTCTCAAGCCCCTCCAGGCTCCTTCCCCATGGTACAGCCACAATAGTAAGCGCTCAGTCTTGACAGTTGCTCACTCTTCCAAAGGGGCTGCACATCAGCCATTACTCTCTGAAGGCCAAGAGGATGGCAAAGGGGAGACAAAAGGTCTGAGGGAGAGAGAGATGCTGGTTATGCTCTGCACTGATTGGTGTGAGGACAGCACTCAGCACAGACTTCTTAAATTACAGATCCAAGCGCTCAGATGATGCTCACTTGTGACCCCAGCAGTTAGGTAGGCGAGACAGGAGGGTTATGACCTCAAGGCCAGCTTGGGCTACTTGGAGAGACCTTGTTTCAATAACAAAAGAAGGGCTGGCAAGATGGCTCAGCTGCATGGTTCTGGCATCTGAGTTTAATGGCTGAAATTCATGAGGTGGAGAGAACCAATCTCAGAGTTGCCCCTCTGACCTCTCTACATGTTCTGTGCTCACACGCATACAGTAATAAATTCTTCAAAAAGCAAACACAAGTAAACTAAGCGAAAACCCTAAAAAAAAGGAGTGGGAGGTGACAAAAGAAAATAGAGGAGTCTGCAACTCGTGGTTGCTGTATGCTCTCTCACACAGGAGCTTTTCACGCATTTGACAAGGATGGAGATGGCATCATCAAACTGAACGTACTTGAGGTAAGCGTAACACAGCACATCCTCTGCGTAGAAGCCATGGTGGAATACACGAGGCTGATGGAGGCCAGTATGCTTTTCACTACCAAGAGCCTGTTGAAGATTGTGATTCCTGGGGTGGGTGTACCATGAGAGCTCTGCCTGCCCCCACGATGCACTGCAGTGGAAGACCTCTTTTCCTAGGAAAGACCCAGGGAAAAGGTGCAGGCTGCTTGCTCCTTTGACTCCTCCCCTTCTCCTTCCCAGTGCTAGCAATTCTAAGGGACGGTGGGCACCTCTTTGCTTGCTTTTGTACTGATCTCAGAGTTTCTTCTTCCAGTGGCTGCAGCTTACCATGTATGCCTGAACCAGATGACCTCATGTAAGATCAACCAGGATTCCATCTCAACACGACACAGCTAGGGCTGTTTACCACAAGGAACCCAGTAGGCACACCTCCACCAAACTGGGCTCCTGGTCACGTTCCTTCTCCACTTTGACCCAAGTCTTGGTGCACAGCCACCTCAAGTGTCTGGCTTGCTGGGAGCTCTGCAGACGCTGTCTACATAGCTTGTAACTGGGTTGTCCACAGCCCTGTCACCATCTGCACTCAGTTCTGCCAGTTTTAGGGTGGGTCTACTCTGGGGTCCATAGGGTGTGGATACCTGACAAAAATGTGGCTACATTCTGAAAGAATCTATCTAAATAAAGGCACGCACATGGCTGGTTCCACCATTCTCCTTATTAGTTCTTTCCAGCCACAGCAGGACTTTTGTGTCTTCCAGTCATACTTTCATGTATCACCTCCACAAAGATCTAGTTTGGGGACAGAGAGACGGTTGAGTAGATACAGGTCGTCACAAGCATGAGGACCCCAGTGCAGATCCCTAAAAGCCCAATGTGGTGGCTTACACCTATGAACTCCAGTACTGGATGGCAATGACAAGAGGAGTTTTGCAGGCCTGCTGGCCAGGCAAGACAAAAGGATGAAGTTTGGTGAGAGAGAGCCTGTCTTAAGGGCAAAAATGCTGAGTTTGGATCCCCTGCACCCACATAAATGCACGTATCTGTTGGAGTAATCACCTGCCTGCAATCCCACTGCAAGGGGCCAGAGAAAGATCACAGACACAAACCAACTAGCTAGACTAAGACCTGGGCCTGTGTCCAAGGTACAAAGTGATTGACCTGACCTCCACAAGCATGCACACAAACATAGAGGAAATACTTGTTGCAGTAACCTCTCCTACCCGACAAGTACAAGCTAGCGTCTGGATTGGGCAGATCTACTGCTATACTATCCTATTCCCCAGCTCCAAAATCCCTCATAACATGGATTTTCCATGCCAAGTCTTCAGCTCCCTCTTCCTCCTTCTCTCTCCTCCTCTCCAACTTCCCTTCCCCTGCCCAAATCATGCGCTCTCGCTTTTATTTTACAAATCAAATGGGGTAAGATTCTGATAAGGTCACCTGAGTCCTGAGTACTTGACTAGGCAGCAGTCCTCGGGGCAGCAGAATTAGCATCAAAATACAGACAACTCCAGGGCAAACCACAACACCCAAGTCAATCTGACCTACACTCTGGCACATATCACAAAGAAAACCCTTTTTAGCCTATGTGCATACCTCGTCCTGTCAGGTCTGGTGCTCAGAAGGCGGCATCCAATTCCCTAGAAGTGGGAGCCAGCGATGGCTATGAGCACCCTGTGGGTGCTGGGAGCCATACCCA
Source organism: Rattus norvegicus (assembly GCF_021556685.1). NCBI lineage: Eukaryota > Metazoa > Chordata > Mammalia > Rodentia > Muridae > Rattus > Rattus norvegicus. Next base: position 106,970,679 of record NC_141536.1, read on the forward strand.
GGTGCTCTGGAAGAGCAGCCTCTAAGCCCCAACAATCCCTCCAGCCCCACCACTTCTCGTTCTTGAGTAGAGATCACCCAGACCTTTTCCAAGATCACTGGTGTAAAACACACACCAATGGGGGTAAATTATTATGTGTGAAATCAAGAAATAGACAAATTTAAGATCAAATTAATGGATAACAGGTCCAGCAACCAGAGGGCGATGCAGGAGATGTGATTTTCTTTCTCATCCTAGTTCCTCTGCTCACTGACATTAAACAAACCCCTTAGCCTCCCTCGGGTGGGTCTATGGCACATACACAAACACCTTTCCTGACTACTGCCTTGTTTTTTATGCCCAAATGAAAAAGACAAATCATGAATATGCAGACACATAACAAAATGAACACTTAGTAAAAGTACTTTATTTTCTTCTTGTATTTGCTTTATATCTCACTTACAAAGTTATGAAGTTTACAGCTTTTATACCAAAATGTAAGAAGGCTGTTTAGAAATATCTTTGCAGTCAAATGTCATCTGACATTTCTTCTAATCCACATTTAACATTGAAAAACCAAGGTTCTGGGTATCCACCTCCCCTAACAGCCTTTCCTTCTCCACTCTGCCCCCACTGGGCTACTCCTGGGCTGGGCTGGGCCATGTCTTTGGGGTTAGAGGAGATAAGTGGTAGATTTAGTTTACTCAAGATTTCATACTATTTGCATATGGGACCAAGCGAGACCCACCACAGCTTCCTCCTTTCCTACCTATCAGGCCAACTCCCTCAAATCCAAGGTTCTCAATGATAGGACATGGATGAAACCACCACAAGTATGGCAAGTAGTCTTTAGAATAATTCTAGAACTCTCCTTGAAGCAACAGGAACAAATTTGCTAAGTAAGCATTTGCGAATTTAAGCAAACCTACTTCCTGTTCAAACCCCACTTTACAATGAATTTCAAAATCCTCCTCAATGAATTATCTTCCATAAAATTATCTCCCATATCATTCTTTAAGTGTGCACCTACACTCAGCAACTCAGCCACATGCCCATGTCCCCAAGTTGTGCCATGATAATCTAACAGAAAAACAAAAAAACCCAACAACAAAACCTTTGTTGGCAAGAATCACTTCAATCATAAAAGTGTTGCCTTGGATTCTATGTAGTTCATGAACTCAAACCTTCAACTGCTAACTCTCCCAGGAAAACCATTTTCTTCACCATAGCAATGAATGTAATGCTAACAACATCTCAAGCTCATGTCAGAAAGACATTTTTTTTAAAAAAAGATTTATTTATTTATTGTATGTGAGTACACTGTTTCAGAAACAACAGAAGAGGCCATCAGATCCCATTTCAGATGGTTGTGGGCCACCATGTGGTTGCTGGGAATCGAACTCAGGATCTCTAGGAGAGCAGTTATGCTCTTAACCCCTGAGCCACCTCTGCAGCAAGCACATGCTTTTGCTCCTTTTTAATCTGCACTGTCTACAGTCTAGCAGAGTGTGCCAAAATGTGCTTTGAACCTAGGTAAAGACTTTCAAAATAATTCAAAGTGGCTGGTATCTTTAGACCTGTCACTGAAAATACACACAAGAGATTTTAAAGTTTTTCTTTGCTTTAAGTGGTTGAAATCAGCATAAAGAATTAAAAAAATATATAAAAATGACCTTTAAGTAACTCATAAGAAATGTCTTGGGTTTTGTCAGGTTATTAGTTACTTTCTTTCCTTCAACAAAAAAATCAAACAAAAATTGGCACAGACAGAGCTGTCCCTTCCGAGGGACCTGGAGGCTGATCACGAAAACAGACATCATGAATGACCTAAGCACTGTCCTGCCTCCTGTGGGCAGCTTCTGTTGAGGAGCCAAGACAGGCAGGTTCTCCATTTTCAGAACACACTAGATCTGGGGAACAGCGACTCATTGTCAAAAACAATTCTGCCTGTGCTTGAATTCATTATACTGGTTCTAAGAAACCCCTGCAAAACAAGGAAACCCGAGTGCAGGTGCATGCACCACTAAGCAGGCAGTCACGTGTACACGACGCTGCCAAGGGAAGCTCGGATCAGGTTATACTAATCCTATCAGTCTGCATGCCCTCAAACGTCCCTCACCATGGCCGTGCGTTCTTCATCCTTGCGGCTTAAGGTCCCACCACTCTTCCCTTTGCATATTCCCTTTGGAGAACAGCAAGGTGAGCTTCCTTAGCATACCACCCCAGGGAATGATGCAGAGTTAGCAATAGACGCAAATGAACTTTCCCAGGAAATCACTTCTCAGACCCACAAAGTGTGGCTCCTCTGCACACACTCCTTACAGGGAGTGGAGTGAGAGGTGGGAAAGGGTTCCTAATCTCAAATTTTCCCACACTAAAGGCCACACGTGAACAGTTTGTGGCAACTCATGAGCTAGTATCAGCTCCTAGATTAGTTCTTAATATTTACTGGATCCAGAAAGAATTACTAGAACCTTTCCTAGGGGAAAAAAGATCCGCCAGCAGCCTATCAATCAATTCCTGGTAGAGTCGCCCTGCCCTAGAGCCTAGAGGGAGGTTTGATCAGGCCAGAAAAACAGAGGCTACAACCCCAGTACCAGAAAGCGTTGCACCCTGAGGCTAGGGTGTGGCATGAGGGTCCACTCCCTCTGAAGGCTCTGTGGTTTTAAAATCCAGAAACAAAATGTTAGAGAATAAAACTTGTTCAGTTTTACAAGTCTTAAGAAATCCAAGAGCAAAGCAATCCCACTAAGACCCACTAAAGATGGGTGCTCCCTCACCACACTCCCCTCCACAGTTGGCATGAAATGAAGACAGGCACTGGCTTCCCTAGCTCTACCTCTAGAGGAGGCCTGCCTGACTCCAGATGCTTCTCCCAGTTCCCCTACTTAGGGTGCTGTGCCACTGAAAGCCTGGCATGCCATCGCTCTAGGCACAAGACAGCAGGAAAGTTTTGGGGCTCGCAACGGAGCAACCCAAAAGGTGTCCAAGCTTTGTGAGACTCCAAGAGCCAGAGCTAGAAAGGTGATAAAAGTATACACTTTCAGTTCAAGCGCCAGTGAGTGCAAGGGCACAGGGAGTCCACACTGAGCACTGTGGAGTGATCACTGGAAGTTCCGTCTTCAGGGAATTCCGATCATGGACCACGTCTGAATTCTGACATACAGCAGGGAGGGCAGCGAGGAGTTTTAGGACACTACCGTGTTTCCTGCTGCACTCACAGCCACTCTGTCCAGCTACATCAATAGTGAGACACTGCACATAATTACTTTAAAAAGAAAACAATTTTCTTTAAATTTAAATACCCAGTTATTTCAAAAGGAGGAGTTAAAACTGATCTGGAAAAATCTATCATAAGCCATCATAAGAACATAAAGCAGAAATCACAAGCCAAATCAATAAAATATATGTATGATTAGGGTTAAACTGGGTAACTAATTAAAATCTGCATCTTTAATAAACACCTATAGTCTAGTAGCATAAAACACTGCATGTCATTTGTTCCAGAAGAGTAGGTTCCTTAGAAACCGCTCAAGCATCTCTTACGCGCCTGGCGGACCTGAGTTGTGTGTAACTTTTCCTTAGACTGCTCACTTTGCTAGTGGTGGGTCTGGCTGTGAACCACTTTCTCCCTCCCAGCTTTGCTGAAGGACAGATAGGGGCCTGGAGAAGGACAATGAATGGCCCATGGGAGAATTGTTCACTAATGACTTCCCAACATGGGAGGCAAAAACTTCATGAATCTATTTTGCTGTCATCTTCAGCGTGGCATTCAATATGACCTGCAACATCCTAGGGGGAAAAAAAGAGAGAGAGGGGCTGTGAGAAACAAACAGGTAGTAGGGCTGAGGAGACCACACTGCATCAATATACACTGAGGGTGGGAGGCTCTGGCATCCTGTTAACCAACAGGAAACTATGCACTTAAAGATGATGTATTCCCTTTACACAAGAGCACAATCTAAGGACTCTGCTTATGTGCTTTATTAAAAACAGCACAATTTTTTTTCTAAAACCCCCAAGCTCTTGAGTAATAAAATGAAAAGTTCCTATGTAGGCTTTCTGTATTTGCTGCAATTCTGAACGATCTAGGAAGGTTGAGAAGCACGGCTCTCAGTGGTCTGTTGAGCCTCAGTTGATCCCACAGAAATACCTGCTTGGATCCTTTCCTGGCTGTGAAAAAAGCATCACAGTTCCTCCAGCGACACTTCAGCGTCTGGAAGTTGGGATTGGTGTGGTCAGTCAGCAAGTGTTGTTTCAAGTGATCCACAACGCCAAATATCAGAGTGCAGCCATGCCACTGTGAGAAAGAACAAGCAGTACATGAAGAAGAGCAGCACACATGTGTGCAAACAAACACCCTCTTCCGTCTCACTGTATACCTCTGGCTGGCCTAAACTTGCTAGGTAGATGAGGCTGGCCTTGAGCTCTCAGAATTCATTGGCCTCTGTTAAGGGTGCAGGCTACCATGCCCAACTAAAGCATACTATTTATCTTAAACCGTAAATAAAACTTGTATTTATTTTGTAATCCATTTTTTTTACAAAAGGCCAGCAGGTTTTTATATTTAACAATTCTAAGAACCATGAAAATAACCGACAAAATGATGGAGGTTGTGATTAGTGGTGCACATCTGAAATCCCAGCATTTGGGAGGGAGAAGCAGGATCATCAGTTCAAAACCAGCTTTGGCTACATAGTGAATGGGAAGTCAGCCAGTCTGGGCTATATGAGACTTGTCGCAAGGCAGATACCTACTAAAGTCTTACTTTAAACCTCACAACTTCTATCTCTTGAATTACAATCTTTTACCTACCTGCTTAAAACAAAATGCAACTTTCTTTAAAGCTTTTGTGTATGTGTCTTAATTTCACATAACATTCATAAATTGCAAAGGCTCTGTTTCTGCTTTTAAACCTGCAGTCTTGTAATGAATTATGATTCATCATTCCAGGATGTTCATCTGTTTTTAATTAGCATGAATTAAATATGCATAATGGATCTTATTATACTGCTTTCAACAAATGAATACAATGTATTTGGACCGCATATAGCTCCTCACCCTCTCTTATGCCCTTCATTCCTAGGGACATAGTGATCACTAATTGCCTGCAGAGCCTCAAGGTTGGATCTCTAGAGCCCTTCCCTGGGGGATGCTCATTACAAACAGTAATGAAATTGGAATTTTCCAGTCAGATTACTTCAACTACCCTTGTATTGTAGGTACTTTCCCTGAGATGCTTACAAGCAAAGGCAGTGACTACACACACACACACACACACACACACACACACACACACACACACACACACATTACATATGAGGGGGTCAGGATTTGGGGAAAAGAAACCCACTGCATGGGGGCTGGAGAGATGGCTCAGCAGTTAAGAGCATTGACTGCTCTTCCAGAGGTCCTGAGTTCAATTCCCAGCCACCACATGGTGGCTCACAACTATCAATAATGGGATCCGATGCCCTCTTCTGGTGTGTCCAAAGACAATTACAGTGTATTCATCATAAAATAAATAAATCTTAAAAAAAGAAAGAAAGAAACCCAGAGCTAAGTGCATCCCTGGTTACTTCTGGTACTAGAGCCAAGTAGAAACAAAGCCTAACCAGACGGTGCTTGAGTTTCATGGGCTAATTTGTAGCTTCTGTTCTTTAAAAACCACACAATTTAGCCCCATAGACTAAGACAAGACTGCAGATTTAAAATTGCAAGTTTTCTTTGTCTATTCATCAGAAACCAGCAAGAATATAAGTCAAACCTTGAGTACGTGTAATACCAGAGGAGGGTGTGCGGACGGAAGAGGCTACAAGAATAAGCCCCGCCATTCACTTCTTGTACCAACTTAATAACCAAACAGAGACCGCCTGGGAGGGGAGAGACGTCAGTGGCAAAGGACCACTGAAGCAAGGCTGTCAATCAACCTGTGAAGGTTAACCCTTAGTCCTGCGAACAAGACAAAACAATCCCAAGTCCTCAAAACAAAGCAACTAGGGGACAAAGTGAGAAGACACAACTGACATATCTTACATCTAACGAGAGATTTTTCAATAAAGAAGCCGAAAAGCATTCTGTGTATTCTTCCAATATGAAGCTTGTCTGTCCCAAAGTAAAAGAACAGGCGTGAGGCCAATCCTGAAGTGCAAACTACATTGATGATCAAGATCTACCATCCAGCCCAGGCCCGAGAAACCCTCAATGCTGGTGACAACTGTCCCACTCTTACCCAGCAGCGGTAATTCTGCATCAGATTCAGCCTCACAGCCTGGATGCTGCCATCATAACAGCCAGTGTAAATCTGGAGAAAGAGGTTTATTTAGGATATCAGACTAAATATGCATGAAGAAAACAGCTACAAAAAATTATTCACAGAAATTTAAATAAACATAAAAATTTAATGTAATAATTTAAATATAAGACCCATCAAAATCCCTCAGAGGGCCATCCTTCACCTGTGGCCCACAGCAATGATGGCAGGCTTCAAGGTTCCCACTCATTCTGCACTGGGACTGCACTGCTAACAAACTGGGAGTCTTTTGGTTCTTTTTTTTTTTTTTTTTTTTTTTTCGGAGCTGGGGACCGAACCCAGGGCCTTGAGCTTCCTAGGCAAGCGCTCTACCACTGAGCTAAATCCCCAACCCCACAAACTGGGAGTCTTGTATGCATTGCCAAGAAAGGGCTTTACTATTCAAGATCTTGAAAACATCCATCCTGGTTCAGCCTCACGATTAAAAACCCTAAATTAAGCAGGGAGCCAGGTGTGATGGCACTTAAATTCCAGCACTGAGGAGGCAGAGGCAGGCTGATCTCTAGGTTGAGTTTGAAGCTAGCCTTAGTCTACACAATGAGTTCTAGGCCTAACAAGGCTACACAGTAAAACCTTATCTAAAAACAAGTAAGAAGGTTGGTTAAGCAGGGTTAGGTGAGTTGCCTGTAACTGTGCCACACTGGCCAAAAATCCTGCTGACTCTGTTTCCAGTGTCCCGTTCACAGCATGTCTGCAAGAGCAGTGTTTTTTGGCTTTGTTTTTTTAAGCATCTAATTGCACCTTCCAATTAGCAGTGGTAACGGATTTCGCTGCACTCATTTTAGCTATTGATGGAAACAATGCTCAGCAACACTGCTGGGTCACTCCTTATGACAAGAAGCAGGACACTTAGTAATGGGGCACATCACAATCAAACTGTTAAGATGTCACTTAGTATAGCAAGCACAAGGCCCTGGGTTCGGTCCCCAGCTCCGAGAAAAAAAAAGTCACTTAGTAGACACATTATCAGCAGCATATGGAGTTTTAAGTAGTAAACATAAAGGCAAAGATTTGACAAAACAAGAGATACCCACCACACTTTTATGGATGGTCATACACATAATCATGTCTTTGTGCCCTCCATAAACTTGCAGTCGATCATGGGACTTAAGCAGAAGGAAAAAAATCAGAGAATTAAGTCAGCGGGAGGACTTGATAAATTATACATTATCACCAATGTCTTTACAACCAAAGTCTCAAACCTGAAACCATTGTAAGGAGGGCTGAACAGGCTTTAAAAAGCTACTGATGCTTTCCAGAAAGCCTGTAAGTCGTGTCAATGATGACACTAAGTTCAGCACGCGGGGTCAGGAGTTCAGCGATATCCTTAGCTACCTAGGGCTGTACAACCCTGTCTCAATCCCTCTTCACCTATCTACCCCACCACCCATAAAAGGCAGGCAATAAATACAAAAATACTAGTTTTGACAACCAGGAGCCTGATCAAGTATCTCAGAGTGGTTTCTGAGTGCCGTCCTTGGCCTGGCTGCTTCCTAACCATTTTAGAAGGCTTCTGAAAGTATGGACTCAGGTGCCAATCCAACCTCACACCAGCACTAAGCGTCATACACAGTATGTGGACCTCATCCTACCTGTAACTCATAGACACGAACAAACTTGTCCAGGCAAGCCGTCACCATCACTTTCCCCAGAATATTCACCACAGTCACTGCGTGGTTGTGGCCTTTATAGATGCGCACGAGCTCACCAGTCTGTATCAGAAGAGAGACACTCATTAGACTGGTTCTTAGGATTCTAGTTGCATTTTCTGATTGTAAAGTTCTAAGGGAAGATTCCGAGGTAAATAATGCGGCTGTTCTAATGCTAACAGCTCATGTTTTTACTCTCAAGGACGTCAGCTACAGAAACATTACACATACCCTCAGACTTTAACATTTATTGACAAGCCAGGTAGTGGCGGACCACGCCTTTGATTCCAGCACTGGGGAAGCAGAGGCAGGAGGATGGATCTGAGTTCCAAGACAGTCTACAGACAGAGTTTCAAGGACAGCCAGGGCTACACAGAGAAACTGTGTCTCAAGAAAACAAAACAAAACTGGAAAAACCACATTTCTGACTTTGTGTTTCTGTTCAGGCACACAGGCCACAGCACACACACTGGAGGTCAGAGAACAGCGTAGGAGAGTCAGTTCTCGCCTTCTACATATGGATTAAGGGGACTGAACATATCTTGTCAGGTTTTGTGGTAAGCGCCTTTACCTGCTGAGCCATCCACAATCTCCTGTTTTTGAAGTATGAGTATTCCTGATCCAAGTATCAGAAATGCTCTAAAATCTACAGCTTTAGAGCAGACATCAATCACAGGTGAAAGTCCTATGCCTCACCCATGTGTCAGGTCACAGTCAAAACTTAAAAAACATATTAAAAACAAAATTACCTTCAGGCTATATATATGAAAGAACTTTTGTATTTATACTCAAGATATTTATTTTATATATACAAATGCAACATACAAAGAAACAATCTGAAATAAGAAACAATCGCCAAGCCGCACTCTATTAACCATTTCACTAGTCCCAAGTAACATGTCATGATGGCCAATGCCATCTAGAGATCAGGAAGAGCTACTCTTCTCTGAGATCGAGGGCAGGCTCTCAACCGTTCATGTCTGTTTATGTACTTTAAACACTCACTAAGAGCCCCGAGTTCAAAAGAGGCCTTCAAATGAAACCTTCCAAAACCCCAAGTCTTCCTGATTAATTCTCTTTGGTAAGGTTGGGATTCTGGGTTTGAGATCACCGAAGAGCACACACATGCACATGGGCTTCCCTAGACAATGGGTCAGATGTAAAAGACCCAGGGCTGAGGAAGCCTCCAAGCTTTAGACTCTCATCTAAAACTTCCGTCCCCTCAGCAACACAGCTTACGTGAATGTTGTGAGCATGCACCGACTGGTCACTGGAGCCACTGAACACGAGGTCGTTCACCACCTTAAAGAGAAACAGGCAATAGATTAACTTCTGTGTAAGTTCTGTCTCCTCTCTAACTTGTAAAGCATACTGGTGGCTGTGAATTTCCTATTTTAAGATGAACACAAACTGCATAAAATAATGTTTCCCAGACACATTTTCTAACTGAAAATGCGTGCCTTACCACCAGGCACTGATGAACTTGCCAGGGCATTGCTAGGTTCATGACCTACACAGGACAACTATGAACTACCCTAGAAGGGCATGAAGTGTGGCCACACTACAGTAAGATACATTTGTTTCTCGCCAGCGTTATTAAAAATGGTTGTTCACTTTGTGATCCAGGCACAAAGGACTATAATCCCCTCGACTGTGCGCTACAGGATGAAGCCATGTTCTAACAACACTGCAGAGCAGCAGAAATGCTGTTCACGCCACCACCCATTCACTCACCTTCATGCAGAGAACAGTCTTGCTGTGGCCCTCCAGGGTTCTGAGCAGCAATCCGTTTCGGGCATCTCGAACACTAATGGTGCAGTCGTAAGATCCTACAACCAGCAGTTTTCGCGCACCTTCCTGAGCTGTGGCGAGGCAGCTGACTGCCCGAGGGCCATGGCATTCAAAGATTTCCTGTCGCTTGTTGTTCTGAAAAACAACCAACCATTCCATAAAAGCAACTTACCAAAAAACGCCAAAAACAGCTAACTCAAACTGCTATATAAACCCTCCCATCTACTGCCCACCCCAAATCCCCAATGTTCCAAACCCTTGCATGACAGCTCCAATCTTCTTTGCTACTTATGACCTCCCCTCCCCTGATCTAGTAGTGCAAACCCACACAGCAAATTCTTTTCTATCCTTGAGCTGAACTGTACTGACCCTAACAACACCCGACTCCAGCGTAGTCTCTGCCAGACTTGGGACTCCTCCAGTGTTATTTTTCTTTCCTTTGCTTGCTATGCAGCTCAGCTGACCTTGAACTAGGTAGCCAGCCCAAACTACTCTCAAACGCATAAATTCTCCTGTCTCGGCCTTCATACTGCTCGAATTACAGGCATAAGTCACCATGCCTATGTTCCCATTGTGTTTTGTCCCTCCAAAGAATATGCTATATAATCTCATGACATTTCAAACTATCTCTGCTGAGAAGTGACTATGTTCTTAAACAATTTTAATTTATTTTTATTTATTGTATGCCTGTGTGTGTGCACATGTATTCAGGTCCCAGTGGAGGCTATCTGAGGGTACTGGCTCCCCTGGATCTGGAGTTACTAGCACTGTGAGCAGCATGATGTGAGGGCTAGGAACAGAAATCTGATCCTCTTAATCACCAGCCCTCTCTCCAGTGTAATGAAGATTCCAACCTCTCAGGAAAGACCTGACTGACCTCTGTGGGCATGTGGTGCACAGACATATGCAGGCAAAACACTCTTACACATAAAATAAGATAAACTAATCTAAAACAAAATAAGTAAACTTAAATTTTCCACGTTTGTGTTACTTTGCTCTTCTGCCATACCCTCACCCCCAGATGTCTGTCTTATGAGGTGTTTTAACAGAAGACAGCAGTCTTCCTATCAGAATGGCATGTTTACACCACAGATTCTAAAACACGTGTTCTTCATGCATGTCTCTCTCCCCTATCTCTTCTCCCTGCTTGCCAATCTTGCTCATAAAGCTTCATTTTTTTAAAAAGATACGTTGGGTACATACATAAAGTAAAACTCCCAGAAACTAAGCAGAAAGCAGCAGCTTTCATATAAGCAATGACATCAAGCCATCCTGACATGCTAAGAGCTGTCTGGAGTTCAGTGTGCAGTGAGGGACAGAGGGAGACTATCTCTCCTGAGCACTATATTCTGCATGCTAGAACATGGGCCAAAAAGAGCCAGTCCTCATGTGCAAATCTCATGCACACAACCATTTGTAAAGCTGCCCTCTACTTCTTGACTTTCAACCATCTAAAACCTTTTCTGCCTGACATCAAACTCTCCCTTTGTAATGTCAATCTCTAACAACAAAACCTGTACAAAAGAAATATATCTTATAACTATTAAGCTTTTGCCTTATAAATAGAATTTTAATTTTGCCCTTTTGTCTTTATTCCTATTGCTTAATTCAATCTGATCAGGAGACTGGCACTTCAATTAAAAAAAATCTGCACTTGTCACAATAACAATGGACCAAATCACTTATTATAAACGTACTAGAGTCTTCAAATGTCATTTGAAAAGTTTCCAAAAGGCCCAAACATCACATTTCTTACACCGTGCTAGTCAGTGCCACAGCAGAGGAACCCTGGCAATGACGAGGGGTGGAGCTACACCAGTCACACTTGGGAACCCTGCCTCCATGGATAGTGCTCCCACTCCCTTTTCCTCAGCCCGTCCTTCATGTCAGCTGCCACAAGGCATTCCCACAAGGTGTCCCTGATTCTACCAGTAAGTCCTACCCAAGTTTGTCAATGCACACTTACCTTCTTCTTAAACAGAAGCGAGATCAAGTCTCCTGGGGCACAAGCTTACTACTCTCATATCTCACCACCAGGAACTCTGTAACCGAACTCTGTATAATGCAATTTTCATTATCAACTAGATACAACCTAGGATCGCCTGGGAAGAGAGTCTCAGTGAGGTCTGTCAGGTTGCATTGTGGGTAATGAGAGACTGTCCTGAATGCACTAAGTGGGGAGGACGTGAACCACCCACTGCAGGTGCAGCACTCCCTAGGTTTAGATGCTGCCCGTTTAAGTGCAGTAAGGGAGCCAAATACAGAAAGCCTGCATGCATGTATTCACTTCCTTCTCTTCTTGGCTGTGGATATGACTGGCTTGTGTTGCCTTCAGCCAAATAGACTTTTTTGAGTTGATTTTGATTGGGCATTTTATCATAGCAACATAAACTAGGAAACTCTGGGGCCCAGCAAAGGAAGAAGTTTGCTCACCACATGAGTTGGAAAAGAATGAGGCTGTTAAAGAAACCTCAGAATGACTTCACCTCACAGAGCAGTCTCCAGCTACATAAGTGCCATACATCAGGGAACTCGAATTCACTTTCCATGGTGTCATTCTTAAATCAGACGGACTGGCTTAACATATGACTCATTATTTGGCCCAAATACCCAGGCTTGGTTTAGTTTTAGTAGGACTGCACTTTGGTCGTCCTAGCACACATGAGTCTGAGCTGACCCAACAGAGGACTGATCTCACTTGCACTGGAAAGCAGTGGTTTTTGAATAAAGGCCAGTTCTATTGTTTCCTCAGAGAGAGAAATGACTACTTGCTGTTTCCTACCAGAGAAAGCCGGTCTACTTACAAAGGGCAGGGAAATCCAGCCTGCTTCCCCAACCACTAACCTTTATGTTGAATGTGACCACAGTGCCATTTGCTAGACCAGCATAGAGGGTCCGCCATCTATTATGAAGGCAGAGAACCCGGTCTTCCAGCTGTAACTGTTCCATACATTCTCGGGTCTGAAAAAACAAAACGAAACAATTCCTTACTAACAGAGGGGAGTGGCAATGAGAAGTGTGAACAATTGTTCCTCGAAACACTTTTAAGTGTAAGGCCAAGATCGTAGGGTGTGGTACTATCAAAAAAATAAAAAACTCTAACGATACTGGTATTTCTAATTAAAAACATGAATTCTTTAAAGGGCTAACTTGAGTCTTAAGCTTCTTTTAAAATATTTATTTATGTATTTACTTATTTACGTCTTAAGCTTTTTAATCTTTATCTCTAGATAAAGATGCCCCTGGCAGGCTGGAGTTGTAGCTAGCAGGCATGGAGCCCTGGGTTCAGTCCGAAGCACATCACAAACAGGGTGTGGTGGCCTATGCCTGTTTCTCAGTATTTGGGAGGTAGTAGCAGGAGAATCAGAAATTCTATGTAGTTAACTTGATACCAGCCTGGACTTGCTGCTTGATGGACACATAAGACACTGACTGGTGTGGAGGCCAGAGGACAACCTGCTGCTTTCTTTCTTTCACCATGATGTGGATCGAATGGATCTCAACTTTGGTTAACAAGCTTGACAGCAAGAGCCTTTCTCTGTTGAGCCATCTTGTGGGCCCCATGGTCTGCTTTTTTAAAGTGGGCTCTGGGACTAGAAGGCATTTAAGGCAAGAACTTTACCAATCAACTCATTTTCCCGGCTGCCCTAAAATTTAACTTTAAAGAAGTTAACAGGGGCCAGTGGGATGGCTAGGCTGGTAACAGGTGCCACTGGGATGGCTAGGCTGGTAACATGGGCCAGTGGGATGGCTAGGCTGGTAACAGGGGCCAGTGGGATGGCTAGGCTGGTAACAGGGGCCTGTGGGATGGCTAGGCTGGTAAAGGTGCCTGTGGGATGGCTAGGCTGGTAAAGGGGCCTGTGGGATGGCTAGGCTGGTAAAGGTGCCTGTGGGATGGCTAGGCTGGTAAAGAGGCCTGTGGGATGGCTAGGCTGGTAAAGGTGCCTGTGGCCAAGCCAAGTTTGAAAGAGAAAAAACACTCCTCTGACCTCTGCACACATGTATATAAACACACACACACACATACATATACAAAGTAAGTAGATAAATAATTAAAATGTTGTAACTAGGATTAATTCTGGCAAACTAAGACCAAGGGGGTACACTGATACTGATGAAGAAAGAGAAAATGTGATTTATGCTAAATCTCCTATCTACCCAGGATGGTATCTACATGCTAAGATATGGCCTGAAGGAAAAATGAGAAAGTCAAACAGTAGGACAACAGTAAATGCAGCTGAAGGGTTAGTACCATTGTGATTTCTCTAGAACCACTAACCTTAACATTGTAGCAGCGGATGGTGTGGTCACTGGAACCTGTGTAGAGGACAGAATTCTTCCCAGAGGTGTGAGTGACAAGAAGGCAGTTCACTTTGGAAATGTGTCCCTCAAAGACACCAACACACTTCCGACTCTAAGGTGAAGCACAGGTCAGATTGGTACTCACAGGATTGAGAAGATATAATGTTTGCATTAGAAGTGTCGACGAAGGGCGTGGGTATTTGCATACTCTGTCACCAGTTGGTGGTGCAGCCTTGGTGCACAAAGTTTGTCAGCAGGGGCAGGCTTTGAAGAGTTTAGGATTTACAGCATTCCCAGTTTACTCTGTTCCATTCCTGAGGGTCAAGATGGGAGCTTCCTAATGCTGCCACCATGCCTGTAGCCAGCCACGCAGTTCCCATCATTACAGACTACAACCCTCAGGAACTGTAAGCCTAAATAAACACTTCGTTCGTTCTAGAAGATGCCCTGGTTGTGGTGTTGTCTCCAATAGAGCAAAAGAAGGGTATCTAATACAGACAATGCCTTTTACTAATGAAAAAAATGCTACAACTTCTAGTCCACTGCTGTATTTACCCAGATAGGCTACCTGGTACACAACGCGTGCTTAGTAAATATTTGTCGTTCACTAAATGCCAAGCAAAGTCATGTACAGTGCAATAACTACAACTATACATTTACGAAGCCACACTCAAAAATACCATGAGGCAAGAGAGAACGTCACCTAATGCTTAGGTCAGGTTTTTCTAATACACGGGGCAAGAGACCTAGAAAGTCTAAACTGCAGCTGCCTACCCAGAGCAGTTACACATTTGACTACTAGCTTATGAGAATACACAATTTAAAATGTCAGATGCTACACTGGTCCTAGTGGCATAGGAATGCTTTCCTGAGAACTATCTTACATGCTCCATCTGTGCACATACCAAATCTATTTACAATGTACATATATACATCCACATATAGATCTCACAACCTAAAAATTAGATGATTTACTAGATCAATTAATTTATCAAGACAGTTTCATGTAAGTGCTTTCTAAGCCTTTGTACCAGAGGCTGGCTTTGCACTCCAGGTCCTCCTGCCCCTACCTCCATCTCCCAAGTGACAGGACTACAGGCACAGCCACCACACCCAGTCCCACTCCTGCAGAGCATTGCTCACACTTCCATTGCCACTGCTTTCTTCCGAGGTCATGGCCCCAGATCACAAACCTGCTGTCTACTGGAAAACACCCCTTGTTCATCATCTAACACCTTTACGGTGTTGGTGCAGAAAGCATGCAAGTATTCCTAAAGTGTCCTGATTATCATTGTGGAAAGTGTTTTCTGAAGCATCGATGGGCATCACTTACACTGAGGGGAAGCATGGGAAGGGACTACTCCTGTCAGAACCTGTACTCTATAGTCACCAGAGAAAAATTCTTACTCAGACGCGCTGCGATCATCATTTCCTGCTTCTTCTATTGTGCAGCAGCTGTGTGACTGAGCACTAACTTCAAGGCTGGGGCCTGACTGGATGCTGGCTCAGAGAATAAACTGCAGGACTTTTTCTAATGGAGAGGGGAAGAGATCCTGAAGGTTCCTCTCAGAAACACATTTTAGGAAAATGTAATGAAGAAGGCAGGGCTGAGAAAAGAAGCCTACTGTCCCAGCTGACTGGAGGACCCACCACATCTAGGATCAGCCTGAGCCTCTAGGAGAGCCAGAGTGCTCCGACCATGTAAGTTACAGACAACATTAGACCTGATGCTGAAGGAACAGAGCACCACACTCACCACCAGGTTATAAACTCGGACAGTTGTGTCTGCTGAGCAAGTGTATAGTGAGTTCCCAAATATCTGAATTGCATTCACTGCGGCCTGATGTCCTTCGAAGCTTCCTTCTGTAGGCTCATCATCATCTCCTGGCTCTGAAGATATTTCTGGAAAACAAACAGGTTTCAGAGACATGTCTACTGCAGTCTGTCAAAACCTCCACAACCACATAGAGGGTCTGAGTCACATCACTGGACAGTCCTCTTTGATTCTAATTCCCAAGCAGAGAGTCACACTTTTCAAAGTTCTCCATTGGGAAGATTCCACCAAAACAAAACAAAAATGTTAGAACTAATGAAGTCAGAAAAGGAAGCCGGCTGAGCGGGATGGGAGTGCGGTGTGCCAAGTCCAGGACTACATACGCGGTGCTGACCCAGGCAGCACTCTTGGTGCAAGTTCTCACTTTATTTCCTATTCCATGAATATATTTAAGCCAACTTGACTTACTAAATTCTAAAACCCCCTTTCGCTGTGGCTGCTTAGAACACAATTACCTGAAGAGTTCTTGGATGCTTTGATGGAGGAGATCACCGTCTGAGTTTCTGCCACACTGAAAAACAACACCAACAATTTCTTGGCATCTGGGAGATTAGGACAGATGGCAAAACTAAACATTTTCTAAATCAAAAGAATCAGTTTTTCTACCTGAAATGTTTGAAATTTAAAAGATAAAAAGAAAAAGCAAAGAAGCAAATAAGCCAGAACAATAACAAAAGAAAAAAGAGCCAACTCCAATAGCCAAGATTTGATTTTTTCCTATTCATAACCTTTCACATATGTTTTAATTTAGAAAGAAATTCTAAAATTCTACTTAAAAGAGTAAATGAAAAAAGAGCTGTGAGGCCGCTGCCCAGATAGTGACCAACCTCACCTCACAGGAACGCCATCCCTGTAGCGGGTGCCAAGCTCACTGGTAGAGCTAACCTCATCACAACCAGAACGAGAAGGTTCTATTGAGTTCTGCTCTACAGCGGTCCAGGTATCTTTTTTCGATGGGCTGTCTGGTTTCTCTTCTCCTGATTCAGAAGACTCAATGGCAACTACTTCTAACTGAGGATTTGGGACTTCCAGGACTTCTAGGGAGGACTCGCTGTCTGGCTCATCTCTGGCAGTTTCTTGCTCCCGACCGGTTTGGCTGTCTCCCCAGGTGGAGGTTGTCACTTTACCGCCTTTAGCTGCCTTTCCAGTTTTGACCTTTCTTGCAGGCTTAGTGGTGAA